>NC_082638.1:35866428-36175357 GCF_002263795.3 Bos taurus
GACTGCAGAATGCCAGGCCTCCCCGTCCATCACCAACTCCTGGAGTTTACCCAAACACTTGTTCATTAAGTCGGTGATGCCATTCGTCCATCTCACCCTCTATCGTCCCCACCTCCTGCTGCCCTAAATCTTTCTCAACATCAGAGTCTTTTCAAATGAGTCAGTTTTTTTGGCATCAGGTGGCCATGTATTGAAGTTTCAGCTTCAACATCAGTCTTTCCAATGGACGGCCAGGACTGATCTCCTTTAGGATGAACTGATTGGATGGCCTTGAAGTTCAAGGGACTCTCAAGGCTCTTCTCCAACACTAAGTAAGAAAGCATCACTTTGTTGGCACTCAGCTTTCTTTAGAGTCCAACTCTCACATCCATACATGACTACTGGAAAAACCATAGCCTTTACTAGAAGGAACTTTGTTGGCAAAGTAATGTCTCTGTTTTTTAATATGCTGTCTAGGTAAGTCATAACTTTCATTCCAAGTAAGTGTCCTTTAATTTCATTGCTGCAATCACCATCAGCAGTGATTTTGGAGCCACCCATAAAATAAAATGTCAGCCACTGTTTCCCCATGTATTCCCCATGAAGTTATGGGACCAGATGCCATGATCTTAGTTTTCTGAATGTTGAGCTTTAAGCCAACTCTGTCACTCTCCTCTTTCACTTTCATGAAGGGAATCTTTTGTTCTTCTTCACTTTCTGCCATAAGGGTGATGTCATCTGCATACCTGAGGTTATTGACATTTCTTCCAGCAATCTTGATTCCATCTTGGGCTTCATCCAGCCCAGCATTTCTCATGATGTACTCTGCATAGAAGTTAAATAAGCAGGGTGAAAATAGACAGCCTTGAGGTACTCCTTTTTCTATTTGGAACCGGTCTGCTGTTCCATTTCCAGTGCTAACTTGCTTTCTGACCTGCATACAGATTTCTCAAGAGGCAGGTCAAGAGGGCTGGTAATCCCATGTCTTTCAGAATTTTCCACAGTTTATTGTGATCCACAGAGTCAAAGGCTTTGGCATAGTCAATAAAGCAAAAATAGATGCTTTTCTGGTACTCGCTTGCTTTTTCAATGGTCCTGTAGATGTTGTCAACTTGATCTCTGGTTTCTCTGCCTTCTTGAACACCAGCTTGAACATCAAGAAGGTCATGGTTCACATATTGCTGAAGCCTGCCTTGCAGAATTTTGAGCATTACCTTTCTAGTGTGTGAGATGAATGCATTTGTGCGGTAGTTTGAGCATTCTTTGGCATTACGTTTCTTTGGGATTGGAATGAAAACTGACCTTTTCCAGTCCCCTGGCCACTGCTGAGTTTTCCAAATGTGCTGGCATATTGAGTGCAGCACTTTCACAGCATCATCTTTCAGGATTTGGGATAGCTCAACTGGAATTCCATCACATCCACTAGCTGTATTCGTAGTGATGCTTTCTAAGGCCCACTTGACTTCACATTCCAGGATGTCTGGCTCTAGGTCAGTGATCACACCACTGTGGTTATCTGAGTCCTGAAGATCTTTTTTGTACAGTTCTTCTCTGTATTCTTGCCATCTCTTCTTAATATCTTGTGCTTCTGTTAGGTCCATACCATTGCTGTCCTTTATCGACCTCATAACATGATAGACCATCTTATTTAGTAACTTTGGCACATTTATTGATCATATTGTTTTAAAGTTCTTTCAACCCTAATTTTTTGGATTAAAAAAAACAGTTTTTTCTCTTGAATCATTCTTTTCCAGTTAGTGATTTGGGTCCTGAATTGATGTAGATTGGTAACTAGATGGCTATATTTGTGTGGATGAATTATTTTCATTTGTTTAAAATAACTAAAAATTCCCAGAGTGATTTGTGAATACAAGTAATTTATGTGACAAAGAACTATGCTTTTGTAATTTTAAAAGACTTTAGTTGAGGTAAAATTACTGTATATATATTTTTTTTGACTTTTAATTATTTTATTTATTTTTTCTCTAATTTTATTTTATTTTTAAACTTTACATAATTGTATTAGTTTTGCCAAATATCAAAATGAATCCGCCACAGGTATACATGTGCTCCCCATCCCGAACCCTCCTCCCTCCTCCCTCCCCATACCATCCTTCTGGGCCGTCCCAGTGCACCAGCCCCAAGCATCCATCATCATGCATCGAACCTGGACTGGCAACTCGTTTCCTACATGATATTTTACATGTTTCATTGCCATTCTCCCAAATCTTCCCACCCTCTCCCTCTCCCACAGAGTCCATAAGACTGTTCTATACATCAGTGTCTCTTTTGCTGTCTCGTACACCGGGTTATTGTTACCATCTTTCTAAATTCCATATATATGCATTAGTATACTGTATTTATGCTTTTCCTTCTGGCTTACTTCACTCTGTATAATAGGCTCCAGTTTCATCCACCTAATTAGAACTGATTCAAATGTATTCTTTTTAATGGCTGAGTAATACTCCATTGTGTATATGTACCACAGCTTTCTTATCCATTCATCTGCTGATGGACATCTAGGTTGCTTCCATGTCTTGGCTATTATAAACAGTGCTGCGATGAACATTGGGGTACACGTGTCTCTTTCCCTTCTGGTTTCCTCAGTGTGTATGCCCAGCAGTGGGATTGCTGGATCATAAGGCAGTTCTATTTCCAGTTTTTTAAGGAATCTCCACACTGTTCTCCATAGTGGCTGTACTAGTTTGCATTCCCACCAACAGTGTAAATTACTGTATATTTTAATAGACTACATTAGAAAATTTGACCCAAACTGAACTGCCTAACTTTAGTTTTGCTTAATATACTCTAACTATCTATAACTAGACTTTGTCTCATGGACATGAACACACACACACATCATACACATATACCTGCACATACACACAAGACACACACACACACCACATGTCTGTAGTTTTCCCCCAATCCTTAGCAGATAGTTTTCACACGCTGTGTGAATTGTATTTTTTGTATCACGTTAAGTATGGCTTAACATCAAACACTATTGTTTGTTTGTATTTTAAATGTAATATACTGTGAGTTTTATTTTATAGATTTGGATAAATACTTCAGATATTATATTGATTGGTCTTTGAGACTATCAGGTAACAATTACATTTAAATTTATAATGTTCTTGAATTTAAAATCATTAATATCATTATTTCACTGATGTGATAAAATGCATTTGACCTGTCCTGGCCAGTTATGATTCTCATCCTTCTGGCATCAAAATTTGTTATGATCCACTTATATTAAGATGATAGGATTCTAGCTGACTTACGGTATATGTGTTCTATGGGAAGACTGGTTGTTTCTTATCTTATTTTAATACAATATGCAATACATATTCTCTTATAATTTTGGATAAATACTACAGCTCATCACTCTGTCCTCATTTAAAGTCCAAGTGTATTTAAAGATCTGTGCTAGGTTTTCAGGGTTTATGCTGCAGGCTGACTTTTTCAGTTTTCTGTAGTAAAACGAAGATATCTTTGTATTTTATGAAATATATTTCACAGAGCTAGAGTATTCATTTTCCATTCAATTTTTTTAATTTAATTTTTGATATTACTGCAGCTTGTGGGATCTTAGATCCCCAGTCAGGGATTGAATCCAGAATACTGCTGTGAAAGCCCTGAGTCCTAATCTTTGGACCACCAGAGGACTCCCTACAGTTTTGTTTTTTAAATATTTTTTGAAATGAGACCTTTGCTGAAATAAGAACAGTAGCATATGACAGTGATTTTCATTAGTATTCTCTTTCATCAAAAGAAAAAAAAATAGTAAGTTTATATTGGGTTCTCAATTATGATTTTTAAATTTAAAGATCTCAGATCCAAGTTTGAGAAACCACTGTTGTAGATGATGCAATTAAATAAGGCAAAACCTCTATCTCCAAAAAATGTGGGGTTTTTTTGGCTCATATGACAAAGCTAAGACATAGACTAGGTCTTTTTAAGTGTAAGTTATAAATCTGAAATAAATATTTATAGAAATACTTGGTAGTGGCCCAATATGGTCTTAATGTTTGAAATATGACTTGTGAAATAGAAATCCTTTAGATTTCTGGGTCAAACCCATCACTTGTGCTTAATTAAATTTTGAGTGAAATAATTGCTGTTTCTCTCTATTCTGTTATCAGGTCATGTTTTCTGTAAATACCTAAGACTTTCTGATTTGTAAAGTTTCAGTCTTTTGTTTCCTTGTTGATTTTTTTGTTGTTGTTGTTGTTGTTGTTCTATTAGTGATTTACCGTGACAGTTTGAAGTCAACCACTCCACTTTTCATGTCCACTGGTTTTCTTTTAAATAATCTGTATATCCTGATTCTCTAGTGAAATATTCTTGACAATTATATTGTTTCTTGTATTCTTTTTATCTATACTACCTGATGTAAAGTCTCTGTTAAGTCCAGCCTCTGGGCTTTCTGAGCCATGCTTTGTATTACCTACTTATTTCCTTATGTGACCAGACACATCCTATTTCTTTGTGTGTCTCATGTTTTGTTGTTGTTGTTGTTGAAAACTAGAAAATGCAGATATAACATGGTGAAATGGGACATCAGATTTCTTGTCCCAGAGCTTTTACTTGTTGTCATTTGTTGGATGATTTCTGAAACAGATTCTGTATGGTATGTATTTTTTCCTTGTGTGTGACCACTGAATGCTTGTTTATAACCTAGCAGACAGCCTATGTTTGAGGTTTCATTAAAAACCAGCAGCCCTCTCAACCTCTGTTTTTAGGCTCTGTGCAAGGTGGGGCGTACCTTTAATACTCAGCCAGGCAACTGATGATAGTTCTTCTTTTCATTTCAGGCTTGTGCAGAAAATCCAGGTCACTCAAAGCTGAGAGATTAGGAGCATCCCTGAACTTTGATGAGTTTGTATTCAGTCCTGATTCCACATATAAATGAGGTCCTGCAGTGTTTGCTTTCTCTGTGTGACGTGTTTCTCTTAGCAGACTACTCTCCAGGTTCATCCATGTTGTTGCAAATGGCAGGATTTATCTACCTTCGCTGTTAAACCCTTATTAGTCATATCACTTGCAAATATTTTCACCAGTCTGGTACACTGTCTTTTTTGTTGTTGTTGTTGACAGTGTCCTTTTCTGTGCAAAATCAATTTAGTGTGATATAGTTTCACTTACTAGGTTTTGCTTGTGTTGCTTATGGGTTTGGTGGCCTATACCAAAATCAAAGAGCAAGAGTGGCATTTAGTAGTTGTACAATGTGTTTTCTTGCAGTAGTTTTATAGTTTCAGCTCTGTGTTTAAATCTCTGATCTATTTCAGGGTAATTTTAGGTAGATTCTAGTGTAAGAAAGGGGGGTCTACTTTTATGTTAAGTATTGTTTTTCCAGTCCTGTCTATTGGAGAGGATGTGTTTTCTACACTGTGATCTTGGTTCCCTTCATAAGTGTTAGTTGGGTGGTTTTGAAAAATTGTATTTCTGAGTGCTCTGTTTTGTTCCAGGACATGCATTACTGGTGGAATCCCAGTGCCATATTGTTTGAACAGTTGTGTTTCAAAAGCAGGAAGTATGTGTCCTCAAGCTTTATTCTTTCTTTCTTTCTTTTATTATAATTGTTATTATTATTATTTATTTATTTTACTTTACAATATTGTATTGGTTTTGCCATACATCAACATGCATCCGCTATGGGTGTACACATGTTTCCCATCCTGAATCCCCTCCCACCTGCCTCCCAATACCATCCCTCTGGGTCATCCCAGTGCACCAGCCCCAAGCTTCCTGTATCCTGCATCACCTGGACTGACGATTCGTTTCTTATAGGATATTATACATGTTTTAATGCCATTATTCCAAATCATCCCCTCTCCCTCTCCCACGGGATCCAAAAGATTGTTCTATACATATGTGTCTCTTTTGCTGTCTTGCATACAGGCTTGTTGTTACCATCTTTCTAAATTCTATATATATGCATTAGTATACTGTATTGGTGGTTTTCTTTCTGGCTTATTTCACTCTGTATAATAGGCTCCAGTTCCATCTGCCTCTTTAGAACTGATTCAAATGTATTCTTTTTAATGGCTGAGTAATACTGTATTGTGTATATGTACCACAGCTTTCTTATCCATTCATCTGCTGATTGACCTCTAGGTTGCTTCCATGTCCTGGCTATTAGAAACAGTGCTGCAATGAACATTGGGGTACACTTGTCTCTTTCTATTCTGGTTTCCTCAGTGTGTATGCCCAGCAGTGGGATTGCTGGGTCATAAGGCAGTTCTATTTCCAGTTTTTGAAGGAATCTCCACACTGTTCTCCGTAGTGGCTGTACTACTTTGCATTCCCACCAACAGTGTAAGAGGGTTCCTTTTTCTCCACATCCTCTCCAGCATTTATTGCTTGTAGACTTTTGGATCACAGCCATTCTGACTGAAGTGAAATGGCACCTCATTGTGGTTTTGATTTGCATTTCTCTGATAATGAGTGATGTTCAGTATCTTTTCATATGTTTGTTAACTCTCAAGATTGCTTTGGCGGTTTGGATTGTTTGAGGTTCCATATAACTTTGTCTGGGGAAAAATAATGCTACTTGAATTGTTATAGGAATTACATGGAATATGTACATTACTTTGGGTAATATGGATGCATTAATATTACAACAGATTTAAGTATATCCATTTTATATCCTGATGTTTTACTCATTTTTTTTTTTGTCATTTATATTTTTTGTTATCTGGAACATCCATTGATAACCTTTCTATTTTTGTATTTGATAACTAAAAACATAGAATCTGTCCATAAAACTGTATCATTTTCATGTCCATTTATTTTGGATTAACTACATAGAAACCTGTAAATGGATCAAATGATAGTTAATTCCCAGTTAAATTCTCTGTTTGATGGGCAGTGTAACCACAATTATATTAATCCCTTAAGCCACAAATAGTTCTTCTGATTTTTAATCTGTTGTGGGTAATTACAAACCCTTGCTACTCAAATCATAATCTAAAGATAATAGCAGCATCACTACTCTATGGAATTGTATAAGCAGGTTATTAGCTTATCTCTTCACTACTGAGTTACACTCAGAGTTTTAACAAAATACGTATGTGTTTTTGGTGCACATTATAGTTTGAGAAGTGTTGGTTTGTATTCCACTGCAGTTTTATGACTGATATTTTCAGTTGTCTTTCTTTAGGCCTTTTCTAGGTTAGTTGTAAGCATTCATAATGTTTTCCTCTGTCAGTGACTCAGCTTCTTTAAAATGGAGAAAAGTGAACCCCCTAAAAGGCAGTAATTCTCAGGCATATTTACATCATAAACACACAAAGAGTTCACTTCAGGCCTGTCAGGTTTTAGGAAGATAACGGTATCTTTTTTTAAAGCACCACAGAGAATTCAAATCGGTAAGATACTCTAACAACTATGGGTTATAGAAAGGTTTCTCTTGGGTAATAATACCACTTTCAGTTTGAACTACAGTGTTAGAGTGTGAACAAGACCGCATTGCCACCCCACATGTTTCCTTTTCTTTCTTTGATTCAGTGCATTGTATTCATAACTTTCCTAGTCTATACTTTTTTTGGTCATGCATGCAAACTTCATCATGAGGATTGTGTGTGTGTGTGTGTGTGTGTGTGTGTGTGTGTGTGTGTGTGTGCAGATGACACAAGGAAGGTGAGAGAATAGTGAGGATTTTCTTAAGTGTGTTTAATTTGAAAGGAATTTATGAGACAACTGATGATTCTTTGCCTAACCAGTTTTGATCCTTCCTTGTTTTTCTCCAAGGACCACAAAGCTGATGTAATTTTAAAGTACAAAGCAGATGAAGTTAGAAATCTGAAGGCTTATGGAGAGCTTCTGGAATATGGTAGTTAATATCAAAGTTATTGCATTTCCCTGTCTTCTCATAGTGTTTGCTACTTAGTATTTAGGTGAAACAGTCATTTCAGAATTCACTCTTTTCTGTATTTTTTCATAGATGCTTAAACTTGCTTTAAGTAGGTATTAAATACTTCAGAATATTAACAACATAGTAATGGATTCTCTTCCTAATATATGTTCCTTTGGTGGGGAATTAAAAAGCTCACAAGTCCTAGACTTGTACATAATAATTGTTAAAGGAATGCCTCTTTTACACTCTTAAAAGTAATTCTTAAGAGATGATACCTGTTTTCAGCTAATCAAGGAAAACATTTATGATACTGGTATTGATGTTTCGGAAAAGAGTATTCAGTTTTCTCATGGAGCTTTGTGGACAGTGTTTCTGAATCCCTTTTATTTCTTAGAGACAAAAGTATTTTATTCGTCCTCTAGTAAGCTTGGAAAAATTAAAATAAGTTTCTACTAACAACAAAGAGGAAGTGTACTAAACTCACATTTTGAACATGATAGCAATTTTTAAAAATTCTTTTACAGTGTATTTTATTATATAAAGTTATGAGGTTTTTTGTTTTGTTTTGGGGGTGGGGCTTCCCTTGTAGCTCAGTTGGTAAAGAATCTGCCTGCAGTGCAGGAGACCTGGGTTCGATCCCTAGGTTGGGAAGATCCCCTGGAGAAGGAAATGACAACCCACTCCAGTATCTTTACCTGGAAAATCCCTTGGCAGAGGAGCCTGGTGGGCTGCAGCCCATGGGGTTGCAAAGAGTCGGGCACAACGGTGCAACTAACACACTAATACCTGAGTTTTTGAGTAAGAGTGAAGATTCTGATGACATATAGGCCTTTTAATAAATACTAAGATAATTGGGAATCAGATAAATACTTACTTGGCAGTGAACTTCTTTTAGCGGTTTCATTGTGAGTTTGTTCCCTGTGATATGTTTGTAGTTAGGAAGATTTTTCTGGAATAAAACTGTTGAACCAAAGATTGATTAAAAGCAGTTTCTTCTACAGTTCAGTGTTTTAGTATTTAGAACTTTAGTATTTAGTATTGAGAAAACTATCTGGTTGGTGTCCTTAACTTCAGTTCAAAAGGATTGATTTTCTAAGTAGTGTAAAGAAGATACCTTATGTATTATTACAAGAATTAATTTTTCTGTAGATCAGATGTTCTTGTCACATCTGAATTGAACTCAGTTGTCTGAAGATCGTTCTACAGTTTGAATTTTGGTCATCACCTTTTAGAAGAGTAAAAAACTACAGTATGAATATAGTTTAAAGCACACTGTGCCTTAATTAAACAACGGTGTATTTTCATTGTTTTAAAGTATCATATTTCTTTTAAAAACTAATGAGGCTGAATTATTTTGAGGAAAATGTTAACTCTTGGTTCTTTCAATAAAATGGAACTTAGGTGTAAAGACCAAAATATCTGCTGTGAATACACTGGGAAGAAAGAAAGAAGTGAAAAGATTCCTCTCCTGTTTTACCTCCAGTAAACAGATGTTTTGAATAAATTGTCTCACCATCATAAGACGAGTATGAACTCGTCTGTTTGGGAGTCTTTCTATATATTCCACTTATTTAGATATTTTCTTGAGATTTTTGATAGAATTTAAGGAAAGCAGAAATATGCATTTGAGGTTAATAAAAGGGGCTGTTTTCTTACAGACACTGCCCAAGTGTTTTACACCATTTGCTAACATCTATTCTTTTCATCATTTTGTGTTGCCACTACCATAAGAAGGGCGTTTCCAGAGTGAAGCTTTCAGAAGACAGAGTGGAGTCATAATTTTCAATTCATGTGATTAGAAGTTGCAGACTTTCTATACTAAGTAATCCTCAGTTTTCTTAACATTGAAAGTTTTGATCTGTTTGTTGAGAGTGTTTTTACTTAGCATTTTAAATATTTCTCAAGTACAACAACCATTAAGGATAAAATAACTAGATGATCCTTTACAGATAAAATAGATTTTATGTCATTTCATTCTCTAAAGTTATATGTGTTGTAACCAAATAGTGCTGAATTTGATAAATCATATAATTATGTTGTTTGAGTGAAAATCTAATTTCATAACTAAATTCTATAAACTAAGACCTTCATAAATGTATCCCTTAGCTGACATAAGGGAAAGGAAGGAAGAGCCACTGAAAAATTCGAGAAAGTGTTGCACGCAGTGTATTTTGTCCTTACTCTTTGTCACTGGTGCGTATTTGTGTGTGTGTATTTTCCTGCATGTTTAGATACTACCCTTGCTTTTTAACAATGTGCTTTGAATATATCCTCTGTAGTAAGACGAAATGAATTTCAGGGCTAGTTCATTAAAGTCAATACAATTATACTCGTTTGTAGTGAGAGACCATTCATCAAGTAATTTCTGAAACACATTTCTTCTGAGAATTTATACGGAATACACATTTAGCTGGTTTCTCTAAAATAAAAACAGGGGAGTAAACCCTCAGAGGGTTTCATTTCACTTTGCTAGAGTTTTCTTTCCCAAGTTTATAAGCTGAGTGTATACATAAATAAATCCAAGAAAAACTTCATACATAAATAAATCCAAGAAAAACTTCACCGATGTGGTCTGTGGTGTTTCATCTGTGGAGGTCCTCAACCCTTATATGCTGAATGTATTTGAGATGGAGGATTAGTTTTAGTATGCTGAAGAAAAATCTTGAGAAGTTGACTTCATGGATAAACAAAACTTCCTGGATAGTTAATCATTTGACATATCTTTCTTCAACCCTTTGCCAAAAATTTCAGAATCTGCACACATGACAACATGAAAAACTTTCTCTGTGGACAAACACATACAGGTTTGTCCAAAGATTTAATCTACACTTAAATTGTGTTCGTTAGTTGTCATGGTCTGACTGTTGTACACTTGTTTTGTTGTTGTTGTTTGTATCTTCCTAAAAATTGTATACTGATGCCCTAACCCCAGAAGATGATAGTATTGGGAAGCAGGCCCTCTGGGATGTCCTTTTGCCACCATAGAGGAACTGTTGGGAAAGGAATCTCTCCGTGTATGAAGGAGACCTCAGAGGGCTCGCCATGAACACAGGCAGCAAGAACCCAGCAGTTTGCAAATCAGAGGAGGATCTACACCAGAACCCTAACCCTACCAGCACACTGATCCTAGACTTACCACAACTGGAAGTGAAACTTTCCATTGTTGAGAAGCCAGTTTGTAGTATTTTGACGTAAGAACTTGAATGAAGTGACACACTGGTGACAACACATTTTATTCTCACTGTTTAGTACCTGTGAGGCATAGTGTTTCATCTTGAGTTGCTTATGTGCAATTTTCCATGGAACAATTATTTTGATGCACGTCATGTAGAAATGGTATAGGTACATTTTTGTCAGGCCTAGAAACTTTATTCAGAATTGATTGCCCCACTTTAATTGGTGCTAAAAAGTGAGTGATGTCTTTTGTTTCCTCTCCAGTCACTTGAAACATTCTGTAAGATGCCCTGGAGGAGAGTACAAAGTAATATTTTAAAGGAAACTTAGCAGTTCTGTTTCATAGGATGTTAGAATATTGGAACACGGCCCTTGGCATCAAAATTTGACACTGCCCTCATTCAAATCAGACATTGTTACATACATTCAGAAGATATGCTGTACCATGGACTCCCAACACTGAAATTTCAGAAAGCAACCCTTTCATTTTTTTAAATTATTTTAATGGGAAGATACTCAATTTACAATATTGGGTTAGTTTTTGCCTTACATCAACAAGAGTCAGTCACCGGTACATACGTGTTCCCGCATCCAGAACCTTCCTCCCACCTCACTCCCCAGACTATTGTTCTTTGTTGTTCCAGAGCACTGGCTTTGGGTGCCCTGCATCATGCACTGAACTTGCACCAGTTATCTGTTTATGTATGGTCATGTACATGTTTCAATGCTATTCTCTCAAATCATCCCACCATTGCCCTCTCCACAGACTCCAAAAGTCTGTTCTTTCCATCTCTGCCTCTTTTTCTGCCCTGCATGTAGGATCATCGTGATGATCTCTCCAAATTGCATACATGTGCATTCCTACACAGTATTTGTATCTCTCTTTCTGACTTTACTTCATTCTGTAGAACAGGCTCCTGTTTCACTCACCTCTCTAGAATGGACTAAAATGCATTCTTTTTCACAGCTGAGTAATAGTCCATCGTGTATATATACCACCACTTTCTTATCCATTCATCTGCAGTGGATATCTAGATTGCTTCCATGTCTTAGCTACTGTAAATAGTTGTGGGACGAATATTGGTGTACACATATCTCTTTCAGTTCTGCTTTCCTTGGGGTGTATGCAAGCAGTGGGATTGCTGGGTCATATGATGGTTCTATTTCCAGGTTTTTAAGAAATCATACGGTTTATTGTGGCTATACCAATTTTCATTCCTACCAACAGTGCAAGCTGGTCAGTTTACCACTCCCTCTCCAGTGTTTCTTGTTTGAAAGTTTGGGTGATGGTCATTGTGACCAGTGTGAGATGACATCTCATTCTGGTATTGACTTTCATCTCTCTGATAATGAGAGATGTTGACCATCTGTCCTGTGTTCATTCAGATCAGATCAGATCAGTCGCTCAGTCGAGTCTGACTCTCTGCGACGCCATGAATCACAGCACGCCAGGCCTCCCCTGTCCATCACCAACTCCCGGAGTTCACTGAGACTCACATCCATCGAGTCAGTGATGCCATCCAGCCATCTCATCCTCTGTCATCACCTTCTCCTCCTGCCCCCAATCCCTACCAGCATCAGAGTCTTTTCCAATGAGTCAACTCTTCGCATGAGGTGGCCAAAGTACTGGAGTTTCAGCTTTAGCATCATTCCTTCCAGAGAAATCCCAGGGCTGATCTTCTTCAGAATGGACTGGTTGGATCTCCTTGCAGTCCGTGGGATTCTCAAGAGTCTTCTCCAACACCACAGTTCAAAAGCATCAATTCTTCGGCACTCAGCCTTGTTCACAGTCCAAATCTCACATCCATACATGACCACAGGAAAAACCATAGCCTTGACTAGACGAACCTTTGTTGGCAAAGTGATGTCTTCTCTTGAGAAATGTCTATTTAATTCTTCTGCCCACTTTTTGATCGGGTTGTTTGTTTTTTCTGGTATTGAGTGCATGAGCTGCTTGCATATGTGGGAGATTAACTCTTGGGCAGTTGTTTGATGTGTTGTAATATGCTCCAGTTCTGAAGCCTGTCTTTTCACCTTGCTTATAATTTCCTTCATTCTGCAGAAGCTTAGAAGTTTCAGTCAGTCGCTTTCATTTCCTTCTGTTTTTATTTCTATTACTCTTGGAGGTGGAACATAGAGGAGAAGATCTTGCTGTGATTTCTGTCAGAGAGTTTTCTGCCCATGTTTTTCTCTAAGAAGTTTATAGTTTCTGGTCTTCCACTTAGGTTTTTAATCCATTTTGCATTTATTTTT
This sequence comes from Bos taurus, assembly GCF_002263795.3. Lineage (NCBI taxonomy): Eukaryota > Metazoa > Chordata > Mammalia > Artiodactyla > Bovidae > Bos > Bos taurus. The sequence continues at coordinate 35,879,696 of NC_082638.1, forward strand.
GTGCGTGCCATTAAAAAACATTTCATTCTTTTAATGTGGTTGACCTGTTTTCCCAGAACTGCTTGTTCACGAGGTTGTCTTTTTCCCATTGCATATTTATGGCCCCTCTGTCAAAGACAAGGTGGCCATGGGTGTGTGGCTTCATCTCTGGACTTCCTATTTTGCTCTGTTGATCTGTATTTCTGTCTTTGGCCCAGTATCTTACTATTTTGATGACTGTAGATGTGTAGTATAGTCTGAAGTCAGGAAGTCTGATTCCTCCGTTTCCATTGTTTCTCAAGAGTTATTAACTCATTGGAGGTCTTTTGTGTTTCCACACAAATTGTGAAATTATTTGTTCTAATTCATTGAAAAACACCATTGATGTTTTTATAGGGATTCCATAGTTGAATCCAAGAATATCAATGGTGAATGAATGTACCAATAGATTGCATTGAGTTGTATACTTACTGATGGTCACTATATTGATTCTTCTAATACAAGAACATGGTATACTTCTTCATCTACTTGTGCTATCTTTGATTTCTTTCAACATGGTTTTAGAGTTTTATGTACCAGGTCCTTGCTTTCTTTGGAGGAATATATTCCTAAATATTTGAGTCTCTTCATTGGATCGTGAATGAGATACTTTTCCTTAAGTTCTCTTTCTCCTTTTTCATTGCTGGTGTATCAGAATGAAAGCGATTCCTGAGTATATATTTTGTATTCTTCAGCTAACTCTATTCATTGATTAGCTCGAGTAATTTTCTGCTGGCATCCTTAGTGTTCACTGTGTGGAGGGTCATGCCATCTTCTAACAGTAATAGTTTGTTTGTGTTCAATCTGTATTCCTTTTATTTGCTTTTCCCCTGATTGTTATGTCTAGGACTAATTTAAAAACTAATTCCAATGTGTTTTTCACCTCAGAAAAGCTTACTGATGAAATTACTAAGCACTGAGGAATCTCAATTCTACCAGATTCCCACAATAGAATCATGAAGATCTTCAGGAGTTAGGGGTAATTTTTTGGGCAGCAGGGAAGCAGAAACTGTTTAAGTCTTTAGAAAAATGTATCATAATCAAATTAGTCGGAATATTTGTAGTCTTTCCTTCAGTTTCAGAAAACTCTACATCCCTAAGTGTAATGCAGGGCTTTCTAACTGAAACCAAGAAACTCACCAAGACCTCACCAAACTCTAACAGTGCAAATTAGAAAAATTGTGTTACTGTGCTGTTAAAATTTGTGAGCTTTATAGCCAAATTAAGAATTTAACCTTCAAGATGGTTGTGCTAAAGATCCTGCTAAAACAGGTGTGGCCACAGGGCAAGGGAAGAGGGAAGGTATGGGTGACCCTTGAATGAAGTGTGGTCTGGGGAAGAGGCAGGCTCCAAAGGCACAGCTGAGAAGAGTCCGGCAGGGCCACACCTGTAAGTGCCACAGCCATGACTTTGGGTGTGTCCCTCAGGCCTGCATCTGAGGAGGAGCAGCACCCGAGTCCAGAAATGACCAGAGACAGTACACCAGAGCAGCCTCGGCAGACAGTTATTGTTGTAAATGTGGATGATCCCGGGAAATATCTGAGAGAGCGGGAGTCCCACTACCCATGCCCATCAGTCAGAATCCCTGTGTTTGCACTCACTAGTGCAGTGAAAAGGCACAAGGTGGAACTGGAAGGGGCTGCTGTTCTCATCTGCTGAGAGTGCCAGACCAATTCAGACACACACCTACCATCCGTTGTGAAGACAGGACACAGGTCAAACACTCAGGGCTTTCTTGTTGAAGGCACACACACACACACACACACACACACACACACAGAGGCACATTACCCCCTTGCTTGAGGACACAGTGTGCAACAGGGACTGCAAATCCTGACCAGGTAAGCAGTGACATGACACTACCCAGCACACACAAGTCAGGAGGAGGACAGTAGGTGTGAGAAACAGCCCCTGGTTGGGGGATGCAGACCACCTCAGATGCAAAACACCAGAGGGGACACGGAGCAATGAATGTGTCTGATGGTATGGCAGGGCCAGAGGCATCAGTGTTGGCTGGGCAAGTGGAAGAACCCAGCATCGTTGGAAACTCCTGTTCCAGTGTGCTTCTTCTACCCAAGACTAGGACTGTTGCTATTGGATCTTCTGGCCCAGCATGTGGCCTGAATGGCTCCTTGACCTAAAGCAGATTATGAACCACCCTCAAGTTTCTGTCATGATCAGCAACCAAGATAAAGACTTTCTTAGCTACAAGATTGAAGGTCAGTGAGGGGGACTGAGGATGGGTGGGTATGGGACCTGGCGGGGAGTAGGAGGATCGTGTTAGCCATGTTCCTGCACTGTGAGACTTTGCAGAGGCATCGTGGAAGCTGTTAATGCCTACCTGGGTGACAAGCTGAGGCACCTAGCAGCTTGCACCTTTACCCTCGTCCCTATCCTGGCAGGTGCAGATGCAGAACCATCCAAAATCCCGCTGCATGCTGATCTTTTCATTTGGGGACAAATCCTACTTCTGGAACACGATGATCGTTAAGGAGTATTACCTTGACATCATTGGTAAAACGTGGCTCCAGGGTGGTGAGTGTAGGTGTGTAAGGAGGTGAATGATCCACCTGCAGAATCCACCCTTGTGTTCGCTTTCTGGAGGTTATAGGGCACGATATTCCACTCCAGTCCACTGGTACTGGGACTGTGAATGAGGAGCACAAGCCACAGGCTAGAAATCAGGAGCCTTAAATTTCTCAGCTGGTTGTCAGGCGACTACTGCCCAGAATCGAACAGGATTGCTGAGGTGCGGTTGCTTTGGGCTTGCATACAGGTGACGATTGATGTTGGAGTTCTTGGATGCTCACGGGTGGGTTGCGGGCCTGGTCAGCCCTGGACTGATCTTGCTTGTGCCTCCAGCAGATCATTGACAAAGACGTGTGGATGACCCTGTGAAGTATTACCCTAGGAAGGAAGTTTCTGCCATGAGGAGTAACTGGCAGAAACACATGTGGTGAAGGGGTCTGGAGGTGGGCCCTGTAGTGACAGCCATGTAGTGGCCGGGACACTGTCCTTTCCCAAATGGGGATGACTCAGGCACATGCAAGCTGTCTGTGGAGCCAGATTCTGGGTCATGCATGTGGCAGATGACCTGCTGAGACTGGGGGCTTGGGGACTCGGTGTGTCCGTGAGTGAATCAAGTCTCCTTCAATTTAACTGTGGTTTCAGTGCAAGAGGCCTAGGTGATACTACTAGAGGCAGGGTGAATTAAGTATATTTGTCAGAATCATCCTTCCGTGGGTGCTGCCATCCCCCAGCCTCCTGTTGCTCACCGAGTTTAAGATTGCCTGGGCCTACACTCCTGCACCTTACCCTGGGAAGGCCTGTCATTGCAAGGGCATCCTCTCCAGGGTCCCAGTGCACCTCTGTGCTGACTTTGGGATCTTCTGTGATTTTGCACATCCACCAATCAGTGTCTCACCATGACCACACTTGCTGCACTGGAAGAGGCTTCAGGCTGCCTTCAGAAAATAGGGAAGTGTTCGGGGAGGAGGTGGACAGAGAGCTCCAAGTGCAGGACGTGGTGCCTACTGATGCCATCTCAGACATTGCTGGACATGGGCATCTTCAGCTCCTGAAACACCTATGTTCCCTGTTTGTGTTTGTGTCCCCATATCGAGCCTGTGTGTGTATACACATGTGTGCTTGTGTCGCCTGTGTGTGTGTGTGTGTGTGTGTGTGTGTGTCTCCAGCCCAGGGAAAAAACAGAGATAAACGCGACAGGAGAGGAAATGCCAAGCAATCAGAAGAGGAGGCACAAGGCGTCCCCAGTCTGAGGGTGATTGATCGCCCTATCTCCGCAGGACCCTGTCCAGGATGGGAATGAGGAAAGGATGGTCAGAGATAACTCAGGACCTTGGCTCCAGAAGTGCGCAATGAGACAAAATGCAAAAACACGCTCACTATTTCTCCGTGTTCTTGTATGTGTTTGAACCAGGAAGAGCGGGTGCATGGTCTGTGGATTCACCCAGGGCATATCAGGTGGGGTGGGCCTTTAAAACCACCGCCTGTGGAGCCCACAGTTTGTGGGGACATAGGCCGTCCTGTGGAAATGGTGGATGTGGATACAGAGGACCTGGGATGTTGAGGAGGCTAAGGTCTTGCTGAGAAGGACAGAGACTCGAAGGAGAAAGAGGCACAGATTGATGTACTGGAGACTTGTTCCGCACATGTGAGAAGGAGACCCAGGAAGGTCCTGGGCAAGTGCTTGCCAGGATCAGCCCATCAGCCAGCACCCTCTCTCCATGAGGGTGGCACACACTGGCACAATGTAACACAAAATGCGAGACATGCTAAGGTAGGCTGTCCGTGCAAAACCACAGGCATCCTAGGAGAGACAAGGCGAGAGCGTGGCATGCCTTCAGTCACTTCTAGACTCCCTGGCTGTGCAGAACGGCGAAGAAAGTGCAGGTGTTGATGTACGTGTGTGCTCCTCTGCCGGGGTATGCCAATGAGGGAGGGAAAAGGGAGGAAGCAAGGATGGTGGGCTTATTGCATGTCTCATAGGAACTCGAGAGAGTGGGATACAGGGAAGCCCCTGGGGCAGTTCGGGGCCTGCTGGTTTTCAGGGTCCAGGGGAAAGGCAATAGCAGTCCTGCCAAAGATACCCCATGGCTCGTGCAGAAAGCCCTGATATAAATTCCCTCTTTCTTCTGGGTCTTTCCCTTGGCTTTGGACGCCTAAGGGGCAAAGGTGAGTGTCTGCACCTGGGGGACGATTTTGGCAGTCTCTCTGGATCACAATCTCTGATTTTGTTGTAGGCAATCTGCACCAGGTGACACTCAGAGGGAAGCTGCATTCCAGGTGACAGTCTTGGATGTCCGTGTGCCCAACCAAGGACTGGCTTCCTTGGCACGTGGGCTGTATAGGTAAGCAGGGATGCCTGGCTGTAGGGAGTCCTACCAGGGCTTAATGAACCCAATGAAAGAGAGTATTTGCATTTAGCAAATCAATGAGGCCTGGTTGGAATCAAGCCCTCTTGGTGTTTTTGAGATAGAAAAGCTGCTTTCTGCCCAAGGGAGGGATGAGCTGTGGGCCCAGAAAGGGCAGGATTCCCAGATCATCATCTGTTTGGGGACTCCATGGGTCTGGGTAGGAATAAACAGAAGGGACCACCTGTAGGAATGCCACCTTACCATTATGGCTCGGGTTTCATGCCTTGTATCAGAAGAGACCATCTATCTATGTGCACCTTCTTCACAACATTGGATCAAACCCAAGCCTGTCAAAGACTCTGGGGGCCCTTGGAGGCTCGGGCATCTCTTTGGCCTTTTCCTGCTAAAGGGAGGTAGCTCTTGGAGGCACAGTTAGACAGGTGAACACAGAAAGCTACACAGGTAGAAAGAACAGTGGGCCTCACTCAGACTGTTGGGGGTGGTAGGCTAGCAATAGGAACACAACATTGACCAGGAATGACCTAGATAGGAACACACTGAGAAAGCAGTTCTCCAAGTCAGCTGAGCCCAGACGTCCTTGTTTTCTGGTCTCCTGAAAGAATGCACAGGCAATGGATCAGGCCAGCGTGACTGGTACTGTGAAGCTGTCCAAGGTGATGGGAGAATGCAGAAAGCAGGCACAGCTCATTCAGCTCTCCAGGGCGAGCATTTCCAACCCTGCCTGATGCTTTGCAGATCGGTCCCTGTCAGGAGCAAATGCCAAAATTTTGTAACCTTTGAGGCTAAGTCACAGAGCTGGAAGTGCAACCTCACATGTTCAATGAGAAAGTGAAAGAAAATAACCAGGACAAAAATATAGGGTGCTTACCAAATTTGATGCTTCTGGACAAGAAAGTTTGTACTTCTACATATGTGCAATTCCTCTTAGGGATGTTGGTGTGTACACAAGCATGTGTGTGCATATGTGCATGAAAAGCACCTGACGGTATGTTTGTGAGTATGAGGTGTAGAAACTGACCTAACCAGGTGATGGAAGTTGGATAGCGAAACCGTGAAGGTCATAGGGAAAGTACATACTCTGGCCATCAGAAGCACTGGAGCCAGGGTACCAATCCCTGTTATCTCACTGAGTGAGCAATTTCTAAGTGGAATTACAGTGGTGCACCCAGGATGCCTGGCAGAAAGGAGAGGCAGAAAGAAAGTGCCTGGGGGTGACCAGTGAGAGTGCCGAGGATCTGAGACACAGAACAGGCTGCAATCCCAAGACACAGAAGCCATGGTGGGTGATCCCACAGCCCCTTGGACATGCAGCAACAAGGGCCTTTCTATCCTTATCAAACTCTGGGATTTCTTTCCCTGACATTGCCATGAGACACATAGACACCAGCCCTGGTACATACACAAAAGGATTGCCCCAAACAGTGCTGTGCCAGAAGCAGAGATAAAGAGACACAAAGTGAGCTCTGTACCCTAAGGCTCTGGTGTCCCTGAACAATAGAGATCAACTGCTGCAAACGGTGGGGTTTTTCCCTTCTCCCCTAGCATCTGGACAGCATCAGGTACTCTATCCCATGGAGAAAAGTATCCAGCCACTTGGAGCCCCTGTCTATCATTTGGATACTCATGGAGAGCTCCCAGTTATTGAAGGTCCTGTGGGACACAGGAGTGTGTTGTTCAGATTGTGGAGCAGGAACCCGTGGTTGGAATTTCCAGATCCAGGTCAATGACAGCGCCTGGGGTAGTGGCAGATGCAAAACCTGCTAGCTCCCTAGAGCAGAATCTGGCCATATGGTGCAGCTGGAGCCCAGGAACCGCAGAAGATGTCCTCCGGTCTAGGGGTGTGTCCATAAGGGTGCCGTCCAGTACCCTCTCAGCCATTGGTCTAGATTTGGGCCAGCAGCATGTGCGCGGCTCACAGCCTAGGGCCGTGCCTGTTTGGCTGATGTACCAGAGCTTATTCACCCGGTCCTGGGCTCACCACCACCCCTTTCTTCAGCCTCAGGCCACCCCAGACACACCAGCCACTGCCTCCCGATCATACCTCTCACTCCCCACCCCGAAAAAACAAGTGGGTCCCACAGGTTTATTGCAGCCTGGGCCGCCATTGCACACAACTTGCTTTGGTGCTCTTATGTCCCATCCTTTCACATCTGACCCAGTCTGGGGTCATGGCCAGGACCAAGAATAGCACGAGAGGTGGTCAGAGGAATGCGGGAGAGTCTTGGGACCCCGGACCTACTTAGTTGTGAGCCCAGATGCTCAGGGAGATGGGGCCCTGCAGCCTGCCCTTGTGATGCTGTGCACGGCTGCGACCCTGCAGCCACCAGTTGCAACAGCAGGCGACAATGCGACCCACGTCAGCGTGGAGGTGGCAGGGGATGGCGGGGCCCTGGTGGACAGAGACGTGGCGGGGATCAGGCGGGTGTTCCTGCTGCTTGTGGAAGACATCATGGAGGAGGTGGAGGTTTTGGCTGATGAGGAGCAGCAACGGGGGTCCTCGCAAGACCTGAAGGAGAAGGTGTTAGAGGATCAGGGCAAGGAATTGCCGGGAGCCCCAATGAACTTCTGGCACTAGATGCGCTGCAGGCGCTGGCCACCCTGCAAGTGGAACTGAGCTCTGACCATGAGAAAAACTGCAGGGGCTATGTTTCATTCATGTGCAAGAGCCATCAGAGGAGGAAGCATGACTTGGCTCAGAGGAGTGCCATTATCCAGGGCATCTCTGGTTTCTGGGCCAAAGTGGTATCCTTTCTGCTGCTTCTTGGGGTCTGCTGCTCAGGAGGAGGAGGAGGTGCAGAAGCAGGAGCAGGAGGATGGTGGGGACGAGGGCGCAGGATGGGTGCTGATGGACCCTGTAGGAAGTGTGGTACTGGGCAATTGGCAGGCTCCAAAGGCACAGCTGAGTAGAGTCCAGGCAGGGCCACACCCCTGAGTGTCGCTGCCATGAATTTGTGTGTCTACTTCAGGCCTGCAATTGAGGAGGAGCAGCTCCAAGGCCTCTAAGTCAGGAATGACCAGAGACAGTACACCAGAGCAGCCTTGGCAGACAGTTATTGTAAATGTGGATGATCCCGAAAATAACTGAGACTTGGGAGTCACACACACGTACACACAGACACACAGACACATACACAAACACACACTAACTCCTTTGCTTTTGGACACGATTTGTTTCAATGACTGTAAGTCTGACCATGTAAGCAATGACATGCCACTACTCAGCATACACAGGTCTGAAGAAGAGTAGGGATCAGAAACAGCCCCTTCTTGGGGAACGCAGACCACCTCAGATACAGAACACCACAAGGAACCCAGAGCCATGAGCGTGCCTGATGGTATGGCAGGGCCTGAGGACATCAGTGGTGGCTGGGCAAGCAGAAGTGCCCAAAATCCTTGATGATGCCTGTTCCAGTGTCCTTCCACCCCAGACTAGGGCTGATGTTCCTGGCTCTCCTTGGCTTAGCATGTGGCCGATATGGCTCCTTGACCTAAAGCCGATTATGAACCACCCTTAAGTTTCTGTCATGATCAGCGACCAAGATAAAGACTTTCTCAGCTACATGATCGACTTGAAGTTCAGTGAGGGAGACTGAAGATGGGTGGGTATGGGACTTGGTGTGGAGTGAAAGGATCATGTTATCCATGTTCCTACAATGTGAATGTTTGCAGAGGCTTCGTGGAAGCTGTTAATGGGAGGCAAGCTGAGGTCCCTAGAAGCTTGCACCTTTCTCTTCTGCCTATCCTAGCATGTACAGGTGTGAGCCATCCCCGGTCCCACAGCAATCTGATCTTTTCCTTTCGGTACCAACCCTACTTCTTGAACACAGTGATCATTAAGAAGTATTACCTTGACATCACTGGTAAAACGTGGCTCCTGGGGTGATGAGTGTGGGTGTGCAAGGGTGTGCATGATTCACCTATGGGGGTCCACCACACCCGTCTCCCCTGTCTTTCTTCAGGGTAAAGGGCACATCATTCCACACCAGTCCATTGGTTCTGGGACTTTGAACAGGGAGGACTCAGCCACAGGCTGGTCACCAGGAGCCTTAATTTTCTCAACTGGTTGTCAGGCCACAACTGCCCAGAATCAAACAGGATTGTTGAGGTGGACTAGTTTTGGTCCTGCACAGTTGATGATTGATGTTGGAGTTCTTGGCTGCTCATGGGAAGGTTCGGGTCCTGGTCAGCCCAGAGGTGACATTCCTCGTGTTGCCACCAGATCATCAGCTAAGACGAGTGGGACGATCCCCTGAAGTACTACCCCAGCAGGGAAGATTGTTCCATGAGTGCTAACTGACAGAGACACATGTGGTAAAGGGTCTGGAGGTGGGCCGTGAAGGGACAGCCATATTGGAGCCGTGACACTGTCCTTCCCCAAATGTGGATGCTCAGGCTCATGCAAGCTGACTGAGGAGCATGGATTTCGGCCATGCATGTAGGAGGTGGCCTGCTGAGACTGGGGCCTGGGCATTCAGTGTGTCCGTGAGTGAAACGAGTCTCCCTCAAATCAGCTGTGGTTGCAGCATGAGACTCCTAGGTGATACTACTAGAGGCAGGGTGAAGTAAGTATCTTTTTCAGAATCATCCTGCTGTGGGTCCTGCCATCACCCGGCCTCCTGTTGCTCACTGAGTTTGACATTGCCTGGGCCCTTCATTCCCGCCCCTTAACCTGGGAAGATCTATCATTGAAAGGGTATTCTCTCTGGGATCCCAGTGCACCTGCGTGCTGACTTTGGGATCTGTGAATTTCCACATGCACCACTTGGTGGCTCACAAGCACCACACATGCTGCGCTGGAAGAGTCTTCAAGCTACCTTGGGAAAATATGAAAGAGCTCGTGGAGGAGGTGAACAGGGAACCACAAGAGCAGGGCATGGTGCCTACCGACTACATCTCTGATATTGCAGAGACAACCCACCCTTAGACTGGGGACGCCTCATTCCTCCACGTATGGTAACTTGGCACCTCCTCTCCTGTCACCTTTATCTGTGTGTCTTCCCTGGGCCACACACACAAACACATACACACACTCACAAACACAGCCGACATAAGCACATGCATGTATACACACACATGCTTGGCATGGAGACACAAACACAATCAGGAACACGGGCTTCTGAAACACCTGTGTTTCCTGATTGCATTTGTATTCCTGTGCCGAGCATCTGTGTGTATACATGTATGTGCTTGTGTCGGCTGTGTTTATGTGTGTGTGTGTGTGTGTGTGTGTGTGTGTGTGTGTGTGTGTGTGTGTGTGTGTGTCTGGCCCAGGGCAGACACAGAGATGAAGGCGACAGGAGAGGAGGTGCTGAGCAACCATAAGAGGAGGCACGAGGCGTCCCCAGTCTAAGGGTGGTTGGTCGCCGTATCTCTGCAGTACCCTGTACAGGATGGGAACGAGGAAAGGATCGCCAGTAATAACGCCAGACCATGGCTCCAGAAATCTGCAATTAAACGAAACACAAAAACAAGCTCATCATTTCTACCATGTTGCTGTGTGTGTTTGGACCGGGAAGAGGGGGTGCATGGTCTGAGGATTCACCCAGGACAAATCAGGTGGGGTAGGGCTTTGAAACCACTGGCTATAGAGCCCTCAGTCCGCGGTCACATGGGGCAGGCCTTTGGAAATGGTGGATGTGGCTACGGCAGGACTGGGATGGTGAGGAGGCTAAGGTCCTGCAGAAAAGGGCAGAGACCTGAAGGAGAAAGAGCCACAGATTGTCTGCTGCACTGGAGACTTGTTCCACACACGTAAGTAGAACCGAAAAGGTCCTGGGCCTGTGCTGCCCAGGATCAGCCCAAAAGCCAGCACGCTGTCTCCATGAGGGTGGCACACACTGACACGATATGACACAAAACGCAAGATACGCTAAGCTAGGCTATCCGTGCAAAACGACAGGCATCCTAGGAGAGACAGGGTGTGAGTGTGGCATGCCTCCAGACACTTCCAGCCTCCCTGGCAGTGCAGGTAGGCAAAGAAAGTGCAGGGGTGAGTGTACGTGTGTGGCCCTCTGCCGGGATGTGCCTGTGAGGGAGGGAACAGGGAGGAAGCAAGGGTGGTGGGCTTATTGCATGTCCCAAGGGAACTCGGGGGAGTGCGAGAGGGGGAAACCCTGGGGGCAATTTGAAGCCTGCTGGTTTTCAAGGTCCAGGGTCTAGGCAATAGCGGTCCTGCCAAAGATACCCCATGGTGTGTGCTGAAAGTCCTGACGTGAATTCCTTCTTTCCTCTGGGGTCATGCCCCTGACTGTGGGGTTTAGAGGGGCAAAGGTGTGCGTCTGCCTCTGAGGGAGGATTCTGGCTCTCTCCCTGGAGCAGATTCTCTGATTTTGTCATAGGGGATTTGCACCAGGTGACACTCAGAGGGATCCTGCCTTCCAGGTGACTGTCTTGGATGTCTTTGGGCCCAACCAGGGACAGGCTTCATTGGCACTTCGGCTGTGTAGGCAAGCATGTATACCTGATTGTATGAAGACCTACCTGGGCCTAATGAGAGCAACTGAAAGGGAGTCTTGGCATTTAGTCAATCATTGAAGTCTGGGTGGTTCTAACACTCTTGGTGCTAAGGTACAGAGTCAGAAGTGCAACCTGAGATGAGCAAGTGAAAGAAAATAACCAGGACAAAGAAAGTTGGGTGCTTACCAAAGTTCATGTTCCTGGAGAAGAAAGCGTGTACTTCTGCATATGTGCAAATTTCCTCTCAGGGATGTTACTGTGTACATGCACATGCACACAAAGAACCACCTGCCAGTACGCTTATGAGTATGAGCTGTCGGAAGTGACCTAACCAGGTAATGGGAGTTGAATAGCAAAGCATGAACGTCATAGGGAAAGACTCCACCTAGACTCCAGCCAGCAGAAGCACTGAAGCCAGTGTACCAATCTCTGTTATCTCACCGAGCAAGCAAGTTCTAAGTGGAATCAGAATGGTGCACCAAGGATGCCTGGCAGAAAGGAGAGGCAGGAGGAAAGTGCCTGTGGGCGACCAGTGAGAGTTCAAAGATTCCAAGACACAGAACAGACAGCAACCTCAGACAAAGAAGCCAAAGTGGGTGACCACACAACCCCTTGACCACCTGGCTACAAGGGCCGTTCTGTCCTTCTGAAGTGCCAGGCATACTAGGCTTTCCTTTTTCCTGTGCTTTCAGTGATGGACCAGAAGTGCAGCAACAGGACCTGCTACCTGCAGAGTCTTCCAGTTTGAAACATTACTAATTGTACTCTTTGCAGAACACATATATTGGTATCAGGATTATAGGATGGTTGGCTTAGCTTGATCCTCTTACTGCTTCCGGCTCCACAGGCTTGGGCGACAAGGCAGGCTTTGGTGTGTTCGCACATGGAGAACAGAATCACATTTGCCAGGAGCCAATACGGGAGACCCCATGCATGACAAAGGTCATGCAAAGAATACCTGACAGACAAAGGCGGATCAGGACTCGAGGGATTCCCTGGACCTGCTCAAGCATCCGCCCGAAACCAAAATCTGTCTGTCTGCTGTTTACTATATTATGCCTTTCATCAGTTCTTCTGACATTAACAGGGTGCTCTCCAAGACCATCATTCTCTGAAGAAAATCAACTTAAAGCTCTAGTTAATAAGTCTCCTGGGCTTGAAAGGAGCATTTTAATTCTAACCCCTCTGTTCCTGTTTTAGCTTTCTTGGCAGTTTTATCCACACTCTTTTATCTAATGCACATGATTGTTCACAACACCCCAAGCATAACCTTCGAGTGATAAAACAGTGTTATTAGAATAATACTGCATTGTTGAGCCAATGTTTCCTTCCGAGTTTCCTTGTCCTTTACCCAATTTGCACCTGGAAGTGCATTAGCTAGTATAGTTGGTATGTAAGAAAAACAAGCAGTAGCCTTGGTATTAGCAACATAAGACATGCATTGGAGAAGGAAATGGCAACCCACTCCAGTGTTCTTGCCTGGAGAATTCCAGGAACTGAGGAGCCTGGTGGGCTGCCATCTATGGGGTCACACAGAGTTGGACATGACTGAACTGACTTAGCAGCAGTAGCAGCACAGAGTTGGAAGTGCAACGTGACATGATTAATGAGCAAGTGAAAGAAAACAACCAGGACAAAGAAAGTTGGGTGCTTACCAAAATTCATGTTCCTGGAGAAGAAAGCTTGTATTTCTGCATATGTGCAAGTTTCCTCTCAGTGATGTTACTGTGTACACACGCATGTGTGCACATAGAAGTCCCTGCCAGTACGCTTGTGAGTATGAGCTGTCAGAAATGACATGGCCAGGTGATGGAAGTTGGATAATGAAAACATGAAGGTCTTAGGGAAAGGTACATAGACTCTGGCCAGCAGAAGGACTGAAGCCAGGGAATCGATTCCCATTATCTCACTGAGCAAACACACTCTAAATGGAATCACAGTGGTGCACCCTGGATGCCTGGCAGAAAGGAGAGGCAGGGGGAAAGAGCCTAGAGAGTGGGCCGAGGAAAGGCCACTACACCTGCAGTTTATGAAAAGTAGAAAATGTACCTAATGACCTGGAAGGAGAAACTGTATCTTATTTATTGAGATATCTAGCCAAGGAGAATTCCAGCCAAACAGCCAAAAGTGCTTCCTGGTTTCTTCTTGCTGCCTATAGTAAAATATGAAGGGAAATTTAAAAAATAAATAAATAAGAGAAGGACTATTTAAAAAATAAGACAGAACTTGCTGATTTGGAAATATTCCAGTCTTTTAAGATGACAGAAGATGCTAAAATAAATGGCTCTCAAGCAAGGTCATTTCCTGGGCACTGAGATAAGATGGTCTAAATATAACATTTTACATCACCTATAGGTCATTCTTATTATTTTTTTTTTAAATAAAGGTTGTCTAAAGATGAGTGTGACTGTAAAATTCTTTGTTAAGCCTCAGAAAGCTGGAAGGGGATGCTTCATGACATTATTTAGGCAGGCCAATGCCCTCCAAAGAGTTTAGGGGTGTCACTCAGAGATCATTTCAGTCATACAATAAGACTTCTACCAAGTTTCAGGGTGTTATCCCTCAGCTATCTCAGTAGAAAACCAAGACAGAGGAGGACTTTTTATGAAAACATGTGATTGTGGCTTTAGAGTGGGTGCTTTGCCATGAACACCAGTAAGATTATCAGGAGGCACACCAAGATTTTAAGATAACATATATATATGTTCAGCTTGGACTGAAAGGACTAGAAATAGTACAAAATAAGAGAGCTCTGGACTTCTACCTTCGACAAGCAGGAAGCAGGCTAGGGAGACTGTTTCACTGTAACCATATACTAGCCACCTTTCATGCAATGGAATCATATCAGAGGGCAGAATTAAAAATTCAGAGACTGAAGCCTAGGAAGTTTCCAGGCCTTAAATCCTAATCAAAGGACTGCCAATAAGAACCCGTGGGATTTCAGAACTGCTACTATTGACTCCCACTCCCCTGCCCTTTCTGGAACTGGAGTGTCTATAAAGGTTATCTATGCCTGACCCAGCACTGTATGTTGGTTGTGAAAGTGAGCAGATTAACTCAACTCTTTTGTTCACAGATCATCAGATCTAGAGGAATTACACTTTTATAATTTGATCTGGTGTGTTTGAGAAGACTTGAGAGTCTAGTGGACTACAAGGAGATCAAACCAGGCAATCCTAAAGTAAATCAGTCCTGCATATTCATTGGAAGGACTGATGCTGAAGCTGCAGTTCCAATACTTTGGCTACCTGATGTGAAGAACTGACCCATTGGAAAAGAGCCTAATGGGGGAAATATTGAAGGCAGGAGAAGGGGACAGCAGAGGATGAAATGGTTGGATGGCATCACCTACTCAATGGACTTGAGTTTGAGCAAGCTCCTGGAGTTGATGGTGGACAAAGAAGCCTAGCGTGCTGCAGTCTATCGGGTCACAAAGAGTAGAACACAACTGAGCGACTGAACACGTGAGATATTGCACAAGTAGACCCTGATCCATATCTGAAACTGACTTAGATGACAAGGTCCTGAACTACAACTTAATGTTACAATGCATAAATTATTTGAAAGCATTGGCAGGAAAAAGCATTTTGGACATACAAGTATGTAAACAATTTTGTGGCCATGTGGGTACCACGTGGTTTTAAAGGATGTCCACAAGTCCTTTCTTTCAAGGGTGGATCTTTATACTCCCCTTTACATGTGGGCTGGACTTAGTGGCTCACTTCTAATGTTAGAATATTGTAGAAATGAAAATGAAGTGTCTGAGACTAGGTCATAAAAGACACTGCAGCCTCCTTGCTCATCCTCTTGGATCACTCTAGAAGCCAGTTTAGTAGTATCTTGACAACACTCATGTAACCCAGTAGAGAGGCCCATGTGAAAGAACTGAGGCTTTCTCCCAATAGCTAGCATGGAAACTGGTTTCAACAGCTATGTGAGGAAGCCATCTTGGAAGGAAATCCACCAGCCCATGTCAAGGCTTCAGATAATGACAATCTCATGAAACCCTGAGCCAGAACACTCAACTGAATTACTCCTGGATTCCTTTCAGCAGCAGTATGAGATAATATTGTTTTAAGCTGTTAGTTTGGGGTAATTTGTTATGTAGCAGTAGTTCATTAATGCACTGCCAACCTTGGGCTGTGTATTTATCCCGGGGTGCCTGCCCATTTAGTCCAATCTACGTCAGAATCTGCTAGTTCAGTTTAGAAAACATACCTCACCCTTGATCTGACCACCCTCAGTATCAGATCAAATTCCTTATCACTCACCTCAATATCTTATCAGCCTTGCCTAGCCTCAGCAATGATCTTCTCAGTTGAACCAGAATCCACCCTCACCCTTATGGCCCTCTTAATAAGTTTCCATTCACTGACACCCACTCTGTTGTTGTTGTTCATTGCAGTCTCCCAGTCTCTGTTTGCAATCCCATGGACCCACCCTGTTCCATAGCTATAAATCCTAGTTGTGTCCCTACTGGAGTCAGACTTAAGCTCAATGTCTCTCCCCGTATTATAAGACCCAGCTGTAGTACTCTTACTTTGAATAAAGTTTTTCTTACCACTTTTAGTAAGTGTTATGAATAATTTTTTAACATTTCCAAGTTCTGTTAGTACGGATTATTCTCAAAGGAACACTTTTATACCTTTACTTTTTATAGTATATTCATTTGGGAAACAAATTTTTAGAATTAAAGCATTTCATGTTTTTACCATACAAACAGAAAATAGCTTTTAAAATACATTTATATATTCTAAAAAAATTTTAGTAATCCGAAAAGGATGTGTATATAGACATGTCAGTGTATATACACATATACCCTCAGAGCTCCAAGGAAAACTTAATTCTCAGTAAACTATAAATTAAAACATTCAGCCTGCAAAGAGTGAAATCTTTGGAATTAACTTGCCAAAAAATCGTAGAGAATGAAATATTCGTTTAAAAAATGTATACATAAAAATATTTGGGATTTAGATAAAATTTGCTATTTAAATAAAGTTAGGTCAAGCCCTAAACCATCTATTTATAAAAAAGAAAGAAAGACTCTGCATCATGTAAAAACCTACATTGGAAAAGAACCTAAAAAAGAATAGATATGTATCTGTATAATTAAATCACTGTGATATACATCTGAAACACAACATTGTAAATCAAATATATTTCCATGAAAATTTGTAAAGAAAGCTTTTAAAATACAAGGTTATAAGGAAAAAATCTAAAGAAAGTAGAAGGTATATATGAATTGAAACAAAAATAGAAAACAACAAAAATAAATCTCGTTGGGATAATAAAACAAGAGCTGCTTCTTGGAAAAACAAAATCAGAAACACTGATACAACTGTGGCAATCTAATAATGGGAAGAGGAGGTTAATTCCAATACTAGAAATGAGAAACGGAATGTGGTTCTGAAAGGATAATGTTCAAAGGATAATGTTCAAGTCTGAATGGAATTACTTTTGTTTCAGGAAAGATCCAGTAAAGCAAAAACCTGGGGAAAGAAAGGGAAAGAAAGAAAGAGGAAGAGAGTCAGGGGAAGAAAGGAAGAAAAGGAAAGAAAGGGAAAAGAAAGAAAAGGAAATGTCTCAACAGATGTTGTAAACTCTCCAATAAAACAATTCTCTTTAAAATCTAAAAACAGAAATAGAAATTCATTAAGCCGTAGCCTCATTGCACTTGATGGTACTAAGAAGAAGAAAACCCATTTACACATCACTGTTTAGAATTTCTGGCAAACACAATATGATTATTTAAAAAAATAGAAATAGAAATATGCCATGTTATTTGTAAAAATATGGACAGCAGAAATATTTTTGTAAAAAACATTTTATTTCTATAAATAGTAATTTTACTTAGAATGTTTTGGCAACATTAATAAAACAATAAATTTTACCTGAAAGAACAAGCAAAGTAGACCATGGAAATTCCCAAAAGCAATTACAAAATAGTGATCTTGACAGATATTCAAACATTTGTAAACAAAACAAAGTGTCATTGCCTGAAAAAAATACAGAGATATCAACAGAAAAACAGAGGAAGCTCCTGAAAGAACTCAACTCGCTATTAACCATATTTTATTTGCAGGCACAGAAACTGACTCAAGCTAATTCTAAGAAGCAAAGCCCTGATGTTATTATCTCTTCTCAGTTTGTGTGTGTGTATGTGTGTGTGTGTGTGTGTGTGTGTGTGTGTGTGTGTAAAGTAGGAAATTTAGGCTGGAGAGGTAAGAAGAGGGTAGAGACTTAAAGTGCCTTTAAGGAGGAGGAGGAAATGGAGAGGGTTGAGGATTTCATTGTGTGATTTGAACAGCACTGGTGAAGCTCAAACAAGGGAGGTAGCAAGCCATGCAGGCCTAGGGGAAGAGCATTTCCAGAAGAACAGCAGTTGCAAAGTTTTTGGATTGGGAAGAAATGTATTTGCTTAAGGAAAAGCAAGGCCAGTGTTGTCAAAAACAGGGCACCAGTGGGGAAAATAGTAGAGTAGAACGACAGAGAATGGAAGAGAGGAAGTAGTCAGGGACCATATCACTGGGACCTTTTTATTTGGCAATAAGTACAACTTGTACTCCTTAGGAGCATACTTCAGAGCAAACAACAGTAACTGTATTCAAAATACTAAGCAACAATAAAAACATAAAGAAAACATTTCATATTTTTACTATAGAAATAGAATAAAGGAGATAAGAATGCAATGGTCTGTACATTTATTTATACATAGAGTTTTCACCTGAGACCAGGACACACACACACACACACACACACACACACACACACACACTTTATACACCTAAAAGTGGTTTAAGCTGACATTTAGCAAAGTGCGTGGGCCCAAGCAAATTAACTGGAAAGGCTTAGTAATATATTCAAAGTGCAAATCAATCAATGAAGCATTGAATAAATAAATACAATCTACTTGTATTTGAATTTACACTCAGGAAATTACCTAAAATGGAGACAATAGACTTACTACAGCTTAGTCATCTGTAGTCCATCCACTTCATGTCTGAGACGGATGCTAACACCTTGGTGATTACCACTTTCCAGCATTTTGTGAAAGCTTAGAGCATTTAAATAAATTGTGGAGGGGGAAAACAAAAGAGTGGGGAGAGACAAAGAGGAGGAGAAAGGAAGAGGAAACGGAGAGATTTCTCCTGGCATAGATATACAGCCAGGATCCCAGGTTCCTTGAATGGTGCACAGAGATTGCTAGGTACCTGTGCCAAAAGTGGAGAAGGTATGGCATTCAACTCGAGGAGGAGACTCAACTCCAGGAACCCACGGAGGAAGACAAGTGTGCTGATGTTCAGGAACCAATACTTAGAGGGTACACCACAGGTCTGTGAAAGAGCTCTTGGAGACCCCCAGAAAAAAAGGTTTCCACAAGTATAATCACAGACTAGATAGTTGGATAGAGTAGAGGAAGGATAATAACTCTATCACCTAATAATTACTGAAATAAACGAGAAAATTCCTGCACATCAGACTGTGTCAAGTAAGACTGAAAATCAGTATTAGTTTGATAAAATGGTAAATTACACACACAAAGAATTAACTGTTAACTGCAATACATTCGTGTTCAAGGCAAGATAAGATACAAAACTGAAATCTTCACATGTTCAACTAGGGTAAGATACATGTAACTGGAAAAGGTAAGGAAAAGTTCTATAGAGGTTTTAATCACCCTGGACCCTTTGTATCCACTACATTTACTATTCTCACACAACTCCATTGTAGCTTAAGGGTAAGAGAACTAAATTTAGCCCAATTCATAAACTGAACAGATTCCCTGTGTTTGATCCTTTTCAGTTAAAACTATGGGTCCAGTGCAAATCAAACTGGATGTCAAGGCTTTTTTACTTGGGAATCTTAACTGGCTTTATTACTGTGATTGAGACAGATATGGCTACTTCACTGTGGCTAAAGGCTAGCCAAATGGGAAAGGGGATGGAATGAGTCCAATTCCCCTTTTGATCACTCAACAGGAGGTCCACAGGCACCAGGTCCCATTCTCTTAACTATCTGTGCTTCTCCAACTGCAGTCAATGATAACACAGGGCCTGCTTGATGCTTGCAGGGCCCTCTCACCAAACACAGGCATTTAAATGGTTGGCTTCCTTGAGATGTCCCTGGGCTAGGTAAAGACACTCTGAGACAGTGTTCCTTCTGCCTTGGCTCCATGCCTGGAGTGAATGCATACCTCTTCCTCCAAAGGGACAAGGAGCCACAGCTCTGCATTGACTAAATCCCATGTCTGGTCCAAACTCACATCATAGCTTCTCCATCAACTTCTCCACACCAGGCTTTTGGAGCCAGGGCCCTAGATCAGCAAAACAGAGGCACTTCAGAGAGTTCAGCACCACAAGGGACCATACCATAACAAAGCCATTCTAATCTGGCTATACGAACTCTTCCATATTTTCCCAAGGCAGCTTGAAGCTGCTTCCAGTGCAGCGTGTATGGTGGTGGTGAGATGCCGAGTGGTGAATGTGGAAATTCACAGAAGATCCCAAAGTCAGCACAGAGGTGCACTGGGAGCCTGGAGTGGACACCCTTTCAATGATATGCCTTCCCAGGGTAAGGGGAAGGAGTGAAGTGCCCAAGCAATCTCAAACTCAGTGAGTAACAGGAGCCAGGGGATGGCAGGACCTGTGGAACAATGATTCTGAAAAAAGATACTTAATTCACCCTCCCTCTAATTGTATCACCTGGACTTTGGCACTGCAACCACAGCTAATTTGAGGTACACTTGCTTCACTCATGGACACACCGAACCCCCAAATCCACAGTCTCAGGAGGTCACCTGCACATGTCCGACCCAAATTCAGGCTCCACAGCCAGCTTGCATGAGTCTGAGCATCCCCATGGGAAAGGACAGTGTCCTAGATACTACACGACTCTCCCTTCAGGGCCCACCTCCACACCTCCTCTCCACATATGTTTCTGTCAGTTACGCTCATGGAAGAACCTTCCTCCCCAGGGTACTATTTCAGGGGATCATCCCACACATCTTTGCTGATGATCTGCTGGCACAAAGAGTAAGGTGAACCAGCAACCAAGAATTCCATAATCAATCATTAACTGTGCAGGTCTCAAACCACCACTCCTCAACAATCCTGTTCGATTCTGGGCAGTTTTGGCCTGACAATCAGCTGAGAAAGTTAAGGCTCCTAGTGTCCAGCCTGTGGCAGGGTTCTCCCCATTTGAAGCCCCAGAATCAGTCGACAGGAGTTGAATGACCTGCCCTATACCCTGCAGAAGACAGGGGAGATGGGTGCGGATCCCACAGGTGGATCATCCACACCCTTGCACACCCACACTCTTCACCCCGGGAGCCATGTTTTACAAACAATGTCAAGGTAACCATACGTAGTGATCACCGTGCTCAAGAAGTAGGGGTGGTCCTGAAAGGAGAATATCACCTTGCAGTGGGACCATGGATGGCTCTGCAACTGCACCTGCCAGGGTAGGGAGGAGGGAAAAGTTTCCTGCTCCTCCTCCTCCTCCTCCTGAGCAGTGGACTCCAAGGAGCAGCAGAAAGGATACAGCTATGGACCAGAAGCAAGGGATGCCCTGCAAAATGGCGCTCCTCCGAGCCAAGTCAGGCTTCCTCCTCTGATGGTTCTTGCTCATGCACCGAAAGTAGGCCCCACAGTTTTTCTCATGCTCAGACCTCAGTTCCACCTTCAGGGTGGCCAGTGCCTGCAATTCATCTTGCCCCGGAAGCTCAGTCGATCTCCCAGGCCTTTCCTGGCCCTGTTCCTCCACCATCTTCTCTTCAGCTCCTGGGAGGACCCCTATTGCTGCTCTTCATCTGCCAGAATTTCCACCTCCTCCATGATGTATTCTACAGGCAGCTGGACCCCCTGCCCAATACCCGCTGCATCTCCATCCACCAGGGGCTCAGTGTCTTCCACCGCCTCCAACCTGAAGAGGGTGGCCTCTTTACCTGGCATTACAACTGGTAGCTCCAAGGTCCCAGCCACGAAAAGCATCAGGAAGGCAGGCCATGGGCCCCAGCACCCTGAACACCAGGGCTTACAACTAAGATGGCCTGGGGCCCCAGGACACTCCTGCATTCCTCTGAACGCCTCTGACGCTCCTCTTGGCCCTGGTCGCGAACCCAGGCTGGGGCAGATACAAAGGGATGGGTCATAATAGCACAACAAGTGGTGCACAAATGCGGATCAGGCTGCAGTAATCCTGTGGGACCCACTAGCTCTTTGGGCGCATGGAGTGAGTGGGATGGTAGGGAGGTGGGGCTGATGTGTGTAGGGTGGACTGAGGCTGAAGAATGGGTTGGCAGACAGCACAGGACATAGTGAAAGGGCCCTGGGGAGATCAGCCAAATAGGCGGGGCACAAGGCTATGAGCCATTCTCTGGCTGCTGGCCCAAATTAGTGCAAAGGCTGAGAGTGTGGTGGGCGGCACCCTTATGGACATGTTCCTAGACCAGACGGCATCTTCGACGGTCCCTGGGCTCCAGCCCATCGATGTGAAATATTCTGCTCCAGGGGGGTAGTGGGTTTTGCATCTGCCACTAGCCCAGGCGCAGTCATTGATCAGGCTCTGGAAATTCCAACCACAGGTTCCTGCTCCACAGTCCAAACAACACACTCCCGTGTCCCTCGGGCCCGTTAATAACTGGGAACTCTCCCTGAGTATCCAAAGGTTAAGCAGGGGCGCCACGTGCCTGGATACTTTTCTCCATGGGATAGAGAACCTGTTGCTGTCCGGATGCTAGAGAAGTAGGGAAAAACCCCACTGTTTGCTACAGTTGATTTTCACTGTTCAGGGACACCAGAGCCTTAGGGTACAGAGCTCAATCTGTGTCTCTTTATCTCTGCTTCTGGTACAGCACTGTTTTGGGCAATCTTTCTATGTGTGTACCAAGGGCTGGTGTCTGTGTGTCTCCGTCTCTCCATGTTGTGCTGTTGCTGTCTGGCACTCTCTGGACACCAGCGCTCATATGAGAAGCTAATCCATGGCGTGAAGGCAAGCTCTTCTCCTTCTTAGTGAGTTGCACCAATGGGAGATCCAATTTTTTTAGTCCACGCGTTCAGATAGTTCTTTCTCAAACTTGAAAGCCAACAGTCGGTGGTCAATGCTGAACTGCAGAAGGGGCTTGGACCTTCCTTCCTTTGCTGGACAGATGTGAATGCTGCACAGGCCTGAGGTGGCTTGGCCACTCTTGGCACAGATTGAGAAATGGGGCATGCTCTCCTGGCATAAGGGAACTCCATGAACATCACTTGAAAACCTGCCAGGCAGACGGTAAGGACAGCTCCCCTTTAAGTTCCACGACCCACCGGTGCCAGAGACATGCATGGCTACCCATTTACCCTATCGAGGCCCTTTCAACTTGTGCCGGTGTCCAGCCCCAGCACCATTCAGGGATACCCTCAGGAAAAATGGTGTCAGCAAGAGAGAAAAGTAAAGGAGAGAAAAAGAGGCTGATATTCCCTGGTTTACACAGAAAGCCAATAAACCCCTTACACAGAACTTGCTGTGTTCACAGAGGCCACAGGCGCCCTCTAAATGGAGCGAAGATGCAGAGCGCCTTCTCTATTGGGTTTTAGATGCCCAGGCAAAAAAGTGAACTCAGAGAGCCTCTGTGCTCACGGGAATCTGCCTGAGAAAAAGAGAGAAAGAGAAAGAAAGAATGTCTCGGGGAGACTCAGCTTAGGTGAAATGGGTCTGCAGCTTTATTTTCAAAAGGGGCTTTTATACCCCGAGCTACACATTTCCAGGAGTGAAAGATACAAAGTCATGCAGAATCAGCTCAACATTCCATCAGTTTTACCTTTAACGAAACCAGGACATTTTCTGCATAACTTTCCCCCAAAAAGGGTCTTATGTTATGTACATTATCTTCTGGCCCTGTGGCCTGTTAACATTTTGTGACTCTTTCTTGATAAAGTTTGGTCAACCAGAAAACCTGATTTCCCTTTATCTTTCCAGTTTGCAGTCCCCCTCAGGAAACAGAGTTACATTCTCATGAAGCAAAGGTGCAGTGGGTTACAACAAAGAAAGTACTTATTAACTCAAGGGTTTTATGTTGCTAATACCAAGGCTACTGCTTGTTTTTCTTGCATACCAACTATACTAGCTAATGCACTTCCGGCTGCACACTGGGTAAAGGACAAGGAAACTTGGCAACAAACATTGGCTCAACAATGCAGTATTATTCTAATAAAGCTTTTATATATATATATCTCTCGAAGGTTAGGCTTGGGGTGTTGTGAACAATCATGTACGTTAGTTACAAGAGTGTGGATAAAACTGCCAAGCAAGCTTAAATAGTAACAGAGGGGTTAGAATTAAAATGTTCCTTTCAAGCCCAGGAGAACTATTAACTAGAGCCTTAAATTGATTTTCTTCAGAGAAAGGTGGTCGGGGAGAGCCCCCTGTTAATGTCAAAAGAATTGGTGAAAGGCATGATATAATAAACAGTAGACAGACAGATTTTGGTTTTGGGACAGATGGTTTAGCAGGTCCAGGGAATCCCTCGAGTCCTGATCTGCCTTTGCCTGTCAGATCTTCTCCGCATGACCTTTGTCATGGGTGGGATCTCCCGTTGTGGCTCCTGACATCTCTCCTTTTTGTATTTTTTAAAACAGCCAGATGTAACTCAGTCGCGAGCTTCTGAGTACTCTGACAAAGAGTTCTGACAATACAAGGAAGAATAATTATGAGAAGCAGAATTAGAGTGGCCACAGTGGCATAGCTAAAAATCGTAGACAGAATGTTGTTTTCCTGAAATAAGGTTTGAAAATGTATGAAAAATGGTCATTTGCTGCTCCTGTGGCAGTAAAATCCAATCGGGAATGTCCCATGGTCTTTATCTTAGTGTGAAGTTTTCCTAAATCTACACTAATGCTGGAGCTATTCCATATCCCCGAAATATGATTTCTAATTTTCTCCCAGTTATAATCTGTCTCGTTTATTTTCAGGTGTGTTACAAAAATCCACAGGTAGTTGGCATGATAGGACAATGACAATTTTTCTTTAATGCCTGTAATTCAGTCCCAATATGCATTACAACTTCCTCCAGGGCATCTACCTCCATTTCTAGTTTCCTATCTATAACTTCCTGACAAAGCTAAAGAGCCATTTTTAGACATGAATGTGAATGTGAACGTGAAGTCGCTCAGTCGTGTCCGACTCTTTGTGATGCCATGGACTGTAGCCTACCAGGCTCCTCTGTCCATGGGATTTTTCCAGGCAATTTTAGACATAATATTAACATATTGAGCAGTATGCACTTTTTAAGTCAATGATATTGACGCCACAGTGACAGAAGTAATTGCAGTTATTAAAGCTGATATTCTCAAGAAAAGCAAGCTCACAAACCTTCACGATCACATCAAATCTTGTAATCGTTGCAACACAGCAAGACTGCAGTTATCATACCAATAAGTGATTACAGTCACCGGCACTATAAGATAGGGTGGACTTTGCAACACTGCAAAAGAGCAAACATTATATTGAGGGTTCAAACAAGATGAGAGCATACATTGTTCACAAGATACTATGTTAGGTCCACCTGAATAATTTATTTGTATATTAAGCCCTTTGGAGTCATTAGTGAAGAGAAAAACATAGGGAGAGGGTAGGCAAGCTAAAATAAAATAAGTAGACTCATTTTTTGGTCGGGATTGGGTTACATCAATTTGCCAGAGAGCATTAGGCTTAAGGCCTCGGAGATTTACTCCTAACGGTGGATATGGATTAAATAGTGGGCAATTTGAACATAACTTAACTCTTTGTCTAGCTGTTTCTTTTAGGGATATGAAATTCATACCTTAAACCAGCTGCATTTTGATGGTGAATTTTGTGAGAATTTTTGGCTTTGTCCATCTTTTTCTGTAAGTTTAAAGCAATTAATTTAGTCAATGCATCTGCCAAAGCATTTCCTTCATGTAAAGGGCCAGACAAGCCAGAATGGGCTCTAATATGTCCCACAAAATATTTGTTATCTCTGTGTTTAATCTTTTTCTGTAAATCAGATAACAAGGAGAATATGGTAGTTTTGTGTGTTTTTTTTTTTTGAATATTAACAGTCCCTATATGAGGAAACAACCCTACAATATATTGGGAGTCAGTAAAAAAATTGAAGGTGTGGTCTCTTAAATGTTGAAGAGCCCAAATAACTGTTCATAACTCAGCTCTCTGGACAGATGTCTCTTCAGTTACCTGAACATGGGATATTTTATCAATAATTGTGTCTGCTTTAACGTTAGAGGAATCATCTGTGAAAACTAAAATTGTCCCTTCTAAAGGTTAAAGCCCAGCAATGGTAGAGACGTCTGCTCCAGTATCTAACAACCCTATTTCATTTCCTTGAATTAAAAGGTCTTTTGAAGGCCTAGAAGCTGTAATTTCCTGAACCCAAAAAGCTAGATCACTAGATCCAAATACTCTGTGGCCTCTAGCTTGAGAAGTCAAGTTTTTTTTTACCTTTCTGATAATAACTTAAAAGCAAAAGCTGTGTTATTCTTTGACCTTTATTAATTTGCACAGTTTTGGTAAGTGGCAAGATCAAAACTTTAATTTCCCCAATATAATCAGAACCTACTACAACAGGCACCAGTGAAATTCCTTGAAAAGACAGCGAGCTACGCCCAAGCACAAATCGTACAATACCCTCAGGTAGGGGGCCAGCCACTCCCGTTGCAATTGGAGTAACCAGCATGTCCGGGGTTAATATTGTTGTTAAAACCCCTTACCATTCCGCTTCTCTCCTAGCCTGGGTGAGGCCCCCCTGAGGGGTTTTCTCCAAAGAGTATGCTCTGCATATTGTGTATGCGTATGCTTTAATAGTTCTGTTGTGCAAAACACTTTTTATCTTCTTCAGCTTTAGACAAGACCTTTGCAGGCTTTGGGAGGCGCAAACGGAAGGTGGCGGCGATCACCTTAAATCAGAAAGTGGTAGATAAGTCTTTAAAGGTTTGTGCAGAGGGGGAGGGGGCTCACCAGGGCGCCTGACCGTAGGGTCCTGTAAGCCCCCTCCTGTTCATCAATGGCAGAAAATATGATCTGCGCAAAAGTGGAGACCCACCACCGACCGCTATAGCCTCCCATATGGGCTGTCTAACAGCCTCATGACAAGGGTCCAGGACACTTCTAATCATGTTTCACAGAGCAAACGCATCTAAAGGAATATTTTCTGGCCTATGCAAAGTATAAAACAAACATAGAAATTTAGACAGTCTTCCTGTGGTTTTTTTAATGCCTCTATTGGCCAACATGTGAAGTAATACTTCAATAAACATTTGTCTATTCTTAGATGCAGAGAAACCTATTTTTCTAGATAATATTCTTATTCATTCTGTACCCTCTTCACCCTGCTGGCAGTTAGGCAGGTACAATCCTAACCGCCCCACATTATGGTCTCAAATTATTTACTCTTCAGATTTATGAGCATGATCTAAAGCATCCTTAATCATATTAAAAAGAGAAAGGGTGTCAGTGGTTACCTTTTCTGGGCAATGCAAAGTGTAATAAATTTTTACCTGTTTCCCTACATTTTCCCAGGTATCTAGGTTATCAGTGCCCTCTTCTGGAAATCAAAGACATTGCTCTTGTACAAATGTAAAAAAAGGATTGAATACTAGCCTTCTTAACTTTAATTCCTCTTTTATTTAACAATTGCAAGATTACTCCTATAAAGGGTTGTTGTTCTTTTGATTTGTTGTTACCCGTGTCAGTGATTTCTGTCTTCAAGGAAAGATTCAACACTACCCACTCTTCCTCACCCTACCTATCTTATGCAAAGTGGTTTGCAGCACCCTAAGTGGAGTCCTAGCCGTCCCCAAAACTGGACAATGGGGAGACTTAACTTCAGGTTCCTGTTCTGGGCGCCACTTGCTGGGGTCCAGCCCCAGCAGGATTCAGGGATACCCTCAGCAAGAGAGAAAGTAAAGGAGAGAAAAAGAGGCTGATACTCCTTGGTTTACACAGAAAGGCAATAAAGCCCCTGACACAGCACTTGCTGTGTTCATGGAGGTCACAGGCACCCTCTTGATGGAGCAAAGTTGCAGAGCACCTTCTCGATTGGGTGTTAGAAGCCCGGGCAAAAAGAGAGAACGTAAAGGAGAGAAAAAGAGGCTGATATTCCTTGGTTTACACAGAAAGGCAATAAAGCCCTTGACACAGCACTTGCTGTGTTCATGGAGGTCACAGGCACCCTCTCGATGGAGTGAAGTTGCAGAGCACCTTCTCGATTGGGTGTTAGAAGCCTGGGCAAAAAAGTGAACTCAGAGAGCCTCTGTGCTCTAGGGAATCTGGCTGAGAAAAAGAGAGAGAGAGAAAGAGAGAGAGAGAGGAGAGACAGAATGACACAGGGGAGACCCAGCTTAGGTGAAACGGGTCTTGCAGCTTTATTTTCAAAAGGGGCTTTTATACTCTGAGTTACATATTTCCAGAAGTGAAAGATACAAAGTCATGCAGAATCAGCTCAACATTCCATCAGTTTTACCTTTATCGAAACCAGGACATTTTTTGCAAAGCTTTCACAAACAAGGGTCTTATGTTATGTACATTATCTTCTGGCCCCATGGCCTGTTAACATTTTGTGACTCTTTCTTGATAAATGTTGGTCAACCTGAAAACCTACTTTCCCTTTATCTTTCCAGTCTGTAGTCCCCCTCAGGAAACAGAGTTACATTCTTATGAAGCAAAGGTGCAGTGGGTTACAACAAAGAAAGTACTTATTAACTCAAGGGTCTTATGTTGCTAATACCAAGGCTACTGCTTGTTTTTCTTGCATACCAACTATATTAGCTAATATCCTCCCAGGCGCAAATTGGGTAAAGGACAAGGAAATTCGGGAGGAAACATTGGCTCAACAATGCAGTATTATTCTAATAAAGTTTTTTTTTTTTTTTTTTTTACCCAAACATTATGCTTGGGGTGTTGTGAACAATCATGTGCATTAGTTACAAGAGTGTAGATAAACCTGCCAAGGAAGCCAAAATAGTAACAGTGGGGTTAGAATTAAAATGTTCCTTTCAAGCCCAGGAGACTTATTAACTAGAGCCTTACATTGATTTTCTTCAGAGAAAGGTGGTCGGGGAGAGCCCCCTGTTAATGTCAAAATAATTGGTGAAAGGCATAATATAGTAAACAGTAGAGACAGATTTTGGTTTCGGGCAGATGCTTGAGCAGGTCCAGGTAATCCCTCGAGTCCTGATCCACCTTTGCCTGTCAGGTCTTCTCTGCATGACCTTTGCATGCATGGGATCTCCTGAGGTGGTTCACAGCAAATGTGGTTCTGTTCTCCATGTGAGAACACACCCAAGCCTGCCTAGTTGCCCAAGCCTGTGGGGCCAGGAGCAGTAAGAGGATGAAGCTAAGCCACCCATCCTGTAGTCCTGATACCAATATATGTGTTCTGCAAAGAGTTCAATTAGTGATGTTTCAAACTGGAAGACTCTGCAGGTAGCAGGTCCTTATGCTGCACTTCTGGTCCATCACTGAAAGCACACAAAAAAGGCAAACCTTACTCATGCTCATGGCAAGGTCAGGGAAAGTATGCCTGGCACTTCAGAAGGACAGAACGGCCCTTGTAGCCGGGTGGTCAAGGGGTTGTGTGGTCACCCACTTTGGCTTCTTTGTCTGAGGTTGCTGATTGTTCTGTGTCTTGGAATCTTTGAACTCTCACTGGTCGCCCACAGGCACTTTCCTCCTGCCTCTCCTTTCTGCCAGGCATCCTTGGTGCACCATTCTGACTCCACTTAGAACTTGCTTGCTCAGTGGGATAACAGAGATTGGTACCCTGACTTCAGTGCTTTTGCTGGCTGGAGTCTAGGTGGAGTCTTTCCCTATGACGTTCATGCTTTGCTATTCAACTCCCATTACCTGGTTAGGTCACTTCTGACAGCTCATACTCATAAGCGTACTGGCAGGTGGTTCTTTGTGTGCATGTGCATGTACACAGTAACATCCCTGAGAGGAAATTTGCACATATGCAGAAGTACACGCTTTCTTCTCCAGGAACATGAACTTTGGTAAGCACCCAACTTTCTTTGTCCTGGTTATTTTCTTTCACTTGCTCATCTCAGGTTGCACTTCTGACTCTGTAACTTAGCACCAACTGTGTTAGAACCACCCAGACATCACTGATTGACTAAATGCCAAGACTCCCTTTCAGTTGCTCTCATTAGGCCCAGGTAGGTCTTCATACAATCAGGTATATCTGCTTTCCTAACAGCCAAGGTGCCAAAGAAGCCTGTCCCTGGTTGGGCCCAAAGACATCCAAGACAGTCACCTGGAAGGCAGGGTCCCACTGAGTGTCACCTGGTGCAAATCCCCTATGACAAAATCAGAGAATCTGCTCCAGAGAGAGAGAGCCACAATCCTCTCTCAGATGCAGATGCACACCTTTACCCCTCTAGACCCCAGAGCCAGGGGCATGACCCCAGAGGAAAGAAGGAATTCACTTCAGGACTTTCAGCACACACCATGGGGTATCTTTGGCAGGACCGCTATTGCCTAGACCCTGGACCCTGAAAACCAGCAGTCTTCAAATTACCCCCAGGGGCTTCCCCATCTCCCCTCCCCCGAGTTCCCTTGGGACATGCAATAAGCCCACCACCCTTGCTTCCTCCCTGTTCCCTCCCTCACAGGCACAAACCAGCGGAGGGCCACACACGTACACTAGGCCCTGCACTTTCTTTGCCTACCTGCACTGCCAGGGAGGCTGGAAGTGCCTGGAGGCATGCCACACTCACATCCTGTCTCTCCTAGGAGGCCTGTCATTTTGCACAGACAGCCTGCCTTAACTTATCTTCCATTTTGTGTCACATTGTGTCAGTGTGTGCCACTCTCATGGACATAGCATGCTGGCTTTTGGGCTGATCCTGGGCAGTACAGCCCAGGACCTTTCCAGTTCTCCTTACGTGTGTGGAACAAGTCTCCAGTGCAGCAGACAATCTGTGGCTCTTTCTCCTTCAGGTCTCTGCCCTTTTCTGCAGGACCTTAGCCTCCTCACCATCCCAGTCCTGCCATAGCCACATCCACCATTTCCAAAGGCCGGCCCATGTGACCACAGGCTGAGGGCTCCAAAGCCAGTGGTCTCAAAGCCCTACCCCACCTGATTTGTCCTGGGTGAATCCTCAGGCCATGGACCCCCTCTTCCCGGTCCAAACACACACAGCAACATGGTAGAAATGATGAGCTTGTTTTTGTGTTTGGTTGAATTGCAGATTTCTGGAGCCATGGTCTGGAGTTATCACTGGCCATCCTTTCCCCGTTCCCATCCTGTACAGGGTACTGCAGAGATACGGCGACCAACCACCCTTAGACTGGGGACGCCTCGTGCCTCCTCTTTTGGTTGCTTGGCACCTCCTCTCCTGTCTCCTTCATCTCTGTGTCTGCCCTGGGCCAGACACACACACATACACACACACACACACACACACACACACACACACACACACACATAAACACAGCCGACACAAGCACACACATGTATACACACAAATGCTCGGCACAGGAACACAAATGCAAACAGGAAACTCATGTGTTTCAGAAGCCCGTGTTCCCTGATTGTGTTTGTGTCTCCGTGCCGAGCATGTGTGTGTATACACGCATGTGCCTATGTCGGCTGTGTTTGTGAGTGTGTGTGTTTGTGTGTGTAGCCCAGGGAAGACACAGAGATGAAGGTGACAGGAGAGGAGGAGCCTAGTTACCATAAGTGGAGGCATGAGGTGTCCCCAGTCTAAGGGTGGGTGGTCTCTGCAATATCAGGGATGTAGTCGGTGGGCACCATGCCCTGCCCTTGTGGCTCCCTGTTCATGTCCTCCACGAGCTCTTTCCTGTTCACCTCCTCCACGAGCTCTTTCATATTTTCCCAAGGTAGCCTGAAGCCGCTTCCAGCGCAGCATGTGTGGTGCTTGTGAGCCACCAAGCGGTGCATGTGGAAATTCACAGAAGAACCCAAAGTCAGCACACAGGTGCACTGGGATCCCAGACAGGATGCCCTTTCAATGATAGACCTTCCCAGGTTAAGGGACAGGAATGAAGGGCCCAGGCAATGTCAAACTCAGTGAGCAACAGGAGGCCAGAAGATGGGAGGACCCACAACAGGATGATTCTGAAAAAGATACTTACTTCACCCTGCCTATAGTAGTATCACCTAGGAGTCTTATGCTACAACCACAACTGATTTGAGGTAGACTTGTTTCACTCACGGACACACTGAATGCTCAGGCCCTAGCCTCAGCAGGCGACCTGCTATATGCATGGCCCAAATTCATGCTCCTCAGCCAGCTTGCATGAGCCTGAGCATCCCCATTTGGGAAAGGACAGTGTCACGACTCCAACATGGCTGTCCCTTCACGGCCCACCTCCAGACCCTTTACCACATGTGTCTCTGTCAGTTACCACTCACGGAAGAATCTTCCCTGCTGGGGTAGTACTTCAGGGGATCACCCTACTCGTCTTAGCTGATTATCTGGTGGCAACACGAGGAATGTCACCTCTGGGCTGACCAGGACCCGAACCTTCTCATGAGCAGCCAAGAACTCCAACATCAAGCATCAACTGTATGCAGGACCAAATCTAGTCCACCTCAACAATCCTGTTTGATTCTGGGCAGTTGTGGCCTGACAACCAGTTGAGAAAATTAAGGTTCCTGGTGACCAGCCTGCAGCTGGGTCCTCCCTGTTCAAAGTCCCAGAACCAATGGACTGGTGTGGAATGATGTGCCCTTTACCCTGAAGAATGACAGGGCAGACAGGTGCGGATCCCGCAGGTGAATCATGCACACCCTTGCACACCCACACTCATCACCCCAGGAGCCACGTTTTATCAGTGATGTCAAGGTAATACTCCTTAATGATCACTGTGTTCAAAAAGTAGGGGTTATACCGAAAGGAAAAGATCAACCTGCTGTGGGACCAGGGATGGCTCGCACCTGTACCTGCTAGGATAGGGAGAAGAGAAAGGTGCAAGCTTCTAGGGACCTCAGCTTGCCTCCCATTAATGAGAGAGTCATTTCCTAGGCAGGTTGATAGGGAGTCTAGGGGTCCCCAAAGAGAGAGGGGTCTGGAATTCTCAAGGAGGAAAAAAGGACAAACTTTTTTTCTTTCTCCACATTCCTTAGGATTATATACCAATAATGTATCCTGCCTAAGGACAGTCTTTGGATTCAACCTTCTGTTATTTTAAAAAGTTAATTATGGGAGTATACCTGGTCTTTACAAGGATGTATCTTGCCTGAGGACAGTGTTATCTTAAAATGTAAATTATGGGAGTAGGTCGGAGGAGATCTTTACAACCTCCAGACATTCTTTGGATTATATAACCTCATTATTAACACTAGCAAGCGGGTACTCTTTCTGCCCCCTTCTGATGCCTATGTCAGAAGCTTTCTCTGTCTCCTTTATACTTTAATAAAACTTTACTACACAAAAGCTCTGAGCGATCAAGCCTCGTCTCTGGCCCCGGATTGAATTCTTCTCCTCCGGGGGCCAAGAATCCCGGTGTATTCGCGTGATTCAACAACAACCTTTCATCTTGGGGGCTCGTCCGGGATCCGTCAGGACAAGGTAAGGATGCTTGGAGCTTTAGTTCTTTGTTCTCTTGGCGAACACGTTTTCTGCTGTGCTTTACTAACTCTACCGTGTGCTTGTGTGAATGAATGGCATGCCCTGCGTGAAACAAGTAAGGAGCTCTGCTCTGCGGTTCCACGGTGATCTCATAGGGCTTATGGCAGAAACCTGTCGGGGCGTTATACCGACCTGCCAATGCCAAGAGGCACCCAATGTCTCCTTCGGGAACCGACCAGAAATGGGCAAAGTGTGTGGACCGAACTCTCCTTTCTCGGTCAAACTTTTCGGTCTCTTTGACCATTTCATAACTCCTTGGGAATTAGAAGTACTAACCTAATCTATCGGATCATAGACTTTCAAGGGACTTGTGATATATACTGTTACTGTGTACTGTGGCTTAGGTCCCAAACTTGGATTCGTAGTCAAGAAAGTGTCTAGCCTCGCTAGGAATCGAAAGTTCGGAAGCTAGATGGAGCTCTAGCTCCCAGAACATCTCTGAGGTTAAAGGTTACTCAGATTGGGACTGCGATGGGTTTTTTTTTTCTTTGGTAATGCCGGCTCTTAGTGGATCAGAGGAGGCTGTTATACTGGTGTGGTGATGCTTGGAAAGAACATCTCAGTTTTATGTTCGCGTCGGTCTTATTGTGGTCAAGAAATACTCAGGGTCGTGCACAGGCACTCAGGTGACGAATGTTTCCCACAATGGTCTTAGCTTGGGAGGCATTCCGGAAGGTTACTCTGATTCACCCCGGGTGACATCAGAGACAAGCAAGGTTAAGGGTGAAGAGCTGGACGTCAAGTAGGGATGCTATCAAGTCTACCCCTGGTACATCCCCACCCCATCTCGGTGGTAGAACCGGGAGGGACGAGTACGGCGCCTGCGTTGGTAAGGGACAGACTAAGTCCGACCAGGAAGGAAAAGCTTTTGGTGTAACGTCTGTCTACACCCCCATCTAGAGCAGGGAGGGACGCCTCCGGTAGAAAAAATGGCGCTGGTCGCTTTTTTCTCTCTTACAGATGGGAGCTAACAATTCCAGCCTCACTCCTTTGAACTGTATCCTGAAAA
This sequence comes from Bos taurus, assembly GCF_002263795.3. NCBI lineage: Eukaryota > Metazoa > Chordata > Mammalia > Artiodactyla > Bovidae > Bos > Bos taurus. The sequence continues at coordinate 35,913,685 of NC_082638.1, forward strand.
ACTGGGATAGATTTGATCCCCAGGGCTTAAAGAAGACACACCTGGTCTTCCTATGTGATACTGCATGGCCACGGTATCCATTGGAGGACGGCAAACGGTGGCCAGTTGGAGGGTCTCTTAAGTATAACACTGTTCTACAATTAGACAGGTTCTGTAAGGAACAAGGGAAATGGGTAGAAGTAGCATATGTGTTGCCCTTTTTCTCTCTGCGAAATATGCCAGACTTATGTCCTAAGGGTATAGATTTGGGTGTGAAACCTTCAGCTCCCCCCTATCCTCTTCCTTTGCCCCCGTACCTGGGACTCCAAACTGGGATTCAAACTGCCCACATGGAGGTCCAAACAACTCCTGTCTCAGTACGACCTCAGACTACTCTGGTTTCAGTAGAAACTCAGACCATCGAAGTAAGAGATGAGATGGAGGACAGGAGACAAAGAGAAGAAGAAAAACAGGTTTCTCCAATCTATCCCTGAGATCATATGCGCAGAGCAGCCAGAGAGACTGAGGAACAGCCACACAAGCTGTTGTCTCTTTATGAAACACCCACCAGGAGAAATAGTCTGTGAGAGTTAATAAGCCTTTTTCTTATCAAGAAATACAAAGAATCAAGGAGGATCTGGGAGACTATTTAGAGGACCCAGAAAAATATATTAGAGCTTTTAAAGGTGTTACTCTGCTTTATGACCTCACTTGGAAGGATGTGATGTATATCTTGGGACAAACGCTGACTCCTGAGTCAAAGACTGGAGTTTTGGGAAAAGCGGTTGCTTATGGAGATGAGTGGCTTGGTAATGAATCAGTAGGGAAGAGGGAGAACAAGATAGCGGCCCTCCCCACTGGGAATCAGGCAGTCCCAACTATAGAACCAGACTGGGACTACAACACAGCTAAAGGAAGATGGGATCAGAGTCATTTTGTTAGATGTATTCTTGAAGGACTTAGGCAGGCGCGTTCTAAGCCTTTAAACTATGGCAAATTGGCAGATACAGAACAGGAGGAGAAAGAAGCTCCTGGTAAATTCCTAGATAGACTGAGAGAAGGCCTTCGCAGATTCACTGAGATTGATCCCGAAAGTGAAGAGGGAAAAGTGATCTTAAAAGATAGATTTCTTACTCAGTCGGCTCCAGATATCCGCCGTAAGCTATTAAAACAGGCGTATGGACCAAATCAGTCTTTAGATACTCTGTTACAACTGGCTCAGACAGTCTATTATGGTAGGGAATATGAGGAAAAGAAAGAAAGGCAAAAAAAGACAAAGGAAAAGGCGGAAGCCTTCGCCATGGCTATGAAAAACGTTCTTAAACAGCCTGAGAAAAATGCCCAGAGGGGCCCAGGTGAAAAGGGATGGGCTTGCTACTGCTGTGGAAAGGAGGGGCACCTCAAGCGGGATTGCCCTCAGGCATCTAAGCCGCCCCCGGCTCCATGTCCGGTCTGCAAAGGACCACACTGGAAGAGAGACTGCCCCCAGAGGTGTAGGTCTCCAGGGTCGGACTCTCAAGACAATCAGGACTGAAGGTGCCCGGGGGTCCCCACACAAGCTCCTGTCCTAATTACACCTGAGGAACCCCGGGTATTAATAGTTGTGGGGGGCCAATCCGTCAATTTCCTTTTAGATACTGGGGCAACTTATTCTGTGCTTACTGAAGCCCCTGGCCCACTTTCTTCCCGATCCGCTTCCGTAATGGGACTGTGTGGACGAGCCAAAAGATATTATTTCAGTTATTCTTTATCTTGCAACTGGGATTCTGTGCTGTTTTCACACGAGTTTCTGATTGTGCCAGAATCTCCCTCACCCCTTTTGGGAAGGGATATACTGAGCAAGGTCCATGCCTCTGTTTTCATGAATATGGAGCCCTCCCTTTCTCTCCCTTTAGTTGAACAAAATGTAAATCCTAGAGTATGGGCTGATGGAAAATCTGTGGGTCGAGCACAAAATGCTATTCCTGTAGTTGTTAAGCTCAAAGACCCACACGTATTTCCACATAAGAAGCAGTATCCACTGAAACCTGAAGTTAAGGAAGGGTTAAAACCCATCATCGAAAATTTAAAGGAGCAGAGACTATTAATTCCCTGTAACAGTCCTTGCAACACTCCTATTTTGGGTATAAAGAAATCGAATGGTAAATGGAGACTAGTTCAAGACTTACGAATAATAAATGAGGCTGTAGTTCCTTTACACCCCGTGGTGCCTAATCCTTATACTCTATTGTCTGAAATTCCTGAACGGGCCAAATATTTCTCAGTAATTGATTTAAAGGATGCCTTCTATTCAGTGCCTTTGGCGGAAGAAAGTCAATTCCTATTTGCCTTTGAAGACCCTACGCAGCCAGCTTCTCAGTTAACCTGGACAGTTTTGCCCCAGGGATTTCGTGACAGTCCTCACTTATTCGGACAAAGTTTGTCACAAGATTTACAAAACTTTAATAGCTCTGAAGCAGTGGTGTTACAATATGTAGATGATATTTTGCTCTGTGCTGAGACAGAGGAAGCTTGTTCGCGAGCCTCAGAAGATTTCTTAAACTTTCTGGCAGGCTGTGGTTACAAGGCATCAAGAGAAAAGGCTCAGCTTTGTCAACAATCGGTTAGATATCTGGGCCTAATCATATCAGAAGGGACTAGGGCCATAGGCCCTGAGAGAATTAAACCTATACTAAATCACCCCCTACCTATGACTTTAAGACAATTGAGAGGATTTTGGGGAATCACAGGTTACTGTCGCATTTGGATTCTGGGTTATGGGGAACTTGCTTGGCCTTTATATAAACTTATAGCTGAAACTCAGCAGGCCCAAAATGACAAACTGGTTTGGTCTCCAGAAACTCAAAAGGCTTTTAAGGTGCTTCAGACTGCTCTCCTGCAAGCTCCAGCTCTGAGCTTGCCCACAGGGTCAGAATTTAATTTGTTTGTCACTGAAAGAAAAGGTGTGGCATTGGGAGTTTTGACACAACCCCGAGGGCCTCACCAGCAACCTATTGCTTATCTAAGCAGAGAATTAGTTGTAGTTTCTTGTGGGTGGCCCCACTGCCTAAGAGTAATTGGGGCAGCGGCTTTATTAGCACCTGAAGCTTTAAAAATAATTAATGGACGAAACCTTACTGCACTGACTTCTCATGATGTGAGTGGAATCTTAAATTCTAACGTTAATATTTGGATGACAGACAGTAGGCTTCTTAAGTATCAGGCATTGTTGTTAGAAGGACCAGTAACTAAGCTTAAAGTTTGTGGAAATTTAAATCCTGCCACTTTCCTTCCTGAGAAGGAAAATGAAACACCTGATCACGATTGTTCTCAATTCCTAACTTTAAACTATGCAGCTCGGGAGATCTAAAGGATACCCCATTAGACAATCCTGACATGGAAATATTTACAGATGGCAGTTCTTTTGTTCAGGATGGAAAGCGTAAAGCGGGTTATGCCGTGGTGACTGCTGAACAGGTTTTAGAAGCAAAATCTCTCCCCCAGGAAACTAGTGCTCAGTTAGCGGAGCTTGTGGCCCTGACCCGAGCTCTAGAGTTAAGCAAAGGGCAGCGGATGAGCCTGATAATCTATGTGAGTCTACTTCTGCTGACTCCAAATATCCTGAGTCTGCCATTGGATCCTCAAGACAATGTCTTCTTGTCCTGGGCTCACTCCTATGCTGCATTCCACAATCCGTCTAACTGCTGGGTCTGCGGAGCGCTCCCCTCTTCGTCAGTGGAAGGCTTCCCGTGGTGGACATCCCCACTTCAAGATAAAGACTTTCTCCAAGTCTGTGAATACCTTCGACAACAATCACGTGCGATGCCTCTTCTTCATCTGATGACATCTACTAACCCTAAAATGGACTGGTGCAACACTTTGTACTCTAACTATGGACATAATGTGACTTTTAATTTTGATTATACATTGTCTCGGTTCAATGACTATTTTGCTACATATAAGGAAAATAGGTCTAGATATAATGGTTTTTTACCTGACATTTATCAAATATGGGATGAGGTTACATGGCTAACTCCTGAAAAAGGACATTTAATATCTACTGCCTCTATGTGCTGGGAACAAACAGAGCCATCCCCAAAAGTTAGCCAACAACTTAATTACAATGATTGGAAACAAATGGGATATTTGTCTCAGGAAACATGCAATGTAATCATTCCCGTGTTTTCCAATCCCAGTTCAGGTTCCCCCTTTGTCTGGCCAGGCACGAATTGGGACTGGATATCTCAGTCGCGCTGGCTTGCTCCAAACGGGACTTATTGGATATGTGGCTCTTACCTATGGGCATGGCTCCCCCCTGGTTGGATAGGGAGGTGCACCCTGGGTCTAGCCTTTACTCATGGCTTTATATTTTCAGAGCTTCCAGAAAAGCCTGCTAATTTACCCCACCTTAGAACTCGGTGGGCAAGGTCTGTATTTTATTGGTATGATTATTTGGCTGCAGCGTTTGTTCCCTCTTTGGGAACTACAGATGTTATGTTACGAGTGGATGCTTTGACTAATTTTACTCAACAGGCATTACAGGATTCTCAAAAGGCTATTTCAGCTCTTAATGCTGAACAAGCACAAATTAGAAAGGTGGTTTTACAAAACAGATTGGCTCTAGATATTCTGACAGCTGCACAAGGAGGAACTTGTGCCATTATTCATACCCAATGCTGTACATATATACCTGATATGAGCACGAATGTTACTCATTTTACTAACCACATGAACAAGATGATTAGGGCCATGGACACTCCTGAAGCCTCAATTGCTTCACTTTGGAAAACGTTAACTAATTCCCCATGGTGGACAACTATCTTAATTACAATAATTCTGGTTGTTTTGTTCTTGGTGTTTGCTCCCTGCATCTGTAATTGTATAACTGGATTTGTTTCTAGCCGCATGAAAGCTTTTAAGTTACAAATGGTTGCTCAAACTCCTGCTACTGCTGTAGCTTCCTCCAGCTACTATTTGGGGCCCCTGGATCAGATATCCTCAATATGAGGATTAGGAGAATATGTTGCCTCACCAATTTAGGGACAGCGCCCCTTATCAGCTTGGAAGCAGTTATGGAACGAGAACGACGCCCCTTTTCCCTAGGCAACATAATTCTCCTAAAAGAAAAGGGGGGAATGAGAGAGTCATTTCCTAGGCAGGTTGATAGGGAGTCTAGGGGTCCCCAAAGAGAGAGGGGTCTGGAATTCTCAAGGAGGAAAAAAGGACAAACTTTTTTTCTTTCTCCACATTCCTTAGGATTATATACCAATAATGTATCCTGCCTAAGGACAGTCTTTGGATTCAACCTTCTGTTATTTTAAAAAGTTAATTATGGGAGTATACCTGGTCTTTACAAGGATGTATCTTGCCTGAGGACAGTGTTATCTTAAAATGTAAATTATGGGAGTAGGTCGGAGGAGGTCTTTACAACCTCCAGACATTCTTTGGATTATATAACCTCATTATTAACACTAGCAAGCGGGTACTCTTTCTGCCCCCTTCTGATGCCTATGTCAGAAGCTTTCTCTGTCTCCTTTATACTTTAATAAAACTTTACTACACAAAAGCTCTGAGCGATCAAGCCTCGTCTCTGGCCCCGGATTGAATTCTTCTCCTCCGGGGGCCAAGAATCCCGGTGTATTCGCGTGATTCAACAACAACCTTTCATTAACAGCTTCCACGAAGCCTCTCCAAACTCTCACAGTGTAGGAACATGGATAACATGATCCTCCCACTCCCCACCAAGTCCCATACCCACCCATCTTCAGTCTCCCTCACTGACCTGCAAATTGATCAGGTAGCTGAGAAAGTCTTTATCTTGGTCGCTGATGATGACAGAAACTTGAGGGTGGTTCATAATCTGCTTTAGGTTAAGGAGCCATATTAGCCACATACTAGGCCAAGAAGAGCCAGGAACATCAGCCCTAGTCTGGGGTGGAAGGACACTGGAACAGGCATCGTCAAGGATGCTGGGCACTTCTGCTTGCCCAGCCACCACGGTTGTCCTCAGGCCCTGCCATACCATCAGGCACGCTCATGGCTCTGGGTTCCTTGTGGTGTTCTGTATCTGAGGTGGTCTGCATTCCCCAAGAAGGGGCTGTTTCTGATCCCTACTCTTCTCCAGACTTGTGTATGCTGAGTAGTGGCATGTCATTGCTTACGTGGTCAAACAACTTGCAGTCGTTGTAACAAATCATGTCCGAAAGCAAAGGAGTTGGTGTGTGTTTGTGTATGTTTATGTGTGTGTGTGTGTGTGTGACTCCCATGTCAGTTATTTTTGGGATCATCCACATTTATAATAACTGTCTGCTGAGGCTGCTCTGGGGTACTGACTCTGGTCATTCCTGACTTAGAGGCTTCGGAGCTGCTCCTCCTCAGATGCAGGCCTGAAGTAGACACACAAAGTCATGACTGCAACACTCACAGGTGAGGCCCTGCCTGAACTCTACTCAGCTGTGCCTTTGGAGCCTGCCAATTGCCCAGTACCACACTTCCTTCAGGGTCCACCAGCACGCATCCTGCGCCCTCGCCCCCACCCATCCTCCTGCTCCTGCCCCTGCACCTCCTCCTCCTCCTGAGCAGCAGACCCCAAGGAGCAGCAGAAAGGATACCACTTTGACCCAGAAGCCAGGGATGCCCTGGATAATGGCACTCCTCTGAGCCAAGTCACACTTCCTCCTCTGATGGCTCTTGCACATGAACTAAACTTAGGCCCTGCAGTTTTTCTCATGGTCAGAGCTCAGTTCCACTTGCAGGGTGGCCAGAGCCCGAAGCGCATCTAGCGCCAGAAGTTCATTCAGGCCTCCCGGCCGTTGCTGGCCTTGTTCCTCTAATATCTTCTCATCCAAGTCTTGGGAGGACCCCTGTTGCTGCTTCTCATCAGCCAAAACCTCCACCTCCTCCATGATGTCTTCCACAAGCAGCTGGAACATCCGCCTGATCTGCGCCATGTCTCTGTCCACCAGGGCAGAGGTCCTGTCCAGCAGGTCCCCTGCTGCCTTCACACTGAAGAGAGTGGCATCTTCGCCTGGTGTGACAACTGGTGGCTGCAAGGTCGCAGCCATGCACAGCATCACAAGGGCAGGCTTCAGGGCCCCATCCCCATGAGCACCCGGGCTCACAATTAAGAAGGTCTGGGGTCCCAGGACACTCCGACATTCCTCTGACCACCTCTCATGCTCTTCTTGGCCCTGACCATGACCCCAGGCTGGGTCAGATATGAAAGGATGGGACATAAGAGCACCAAAGCAAGTGGTGTGCAATGGCGGCCCAGGCTGCAAAAAACCTGTGGGGCCAACTTGCTTTTTCGGGGTGGGGAGTGAGAGGCATGGTCGGGAGGCAGTGGCTGGTGTGTCTGTGGTGGACTGAGGCTGAAGAAAGGGGTGGTGGTAAGCCCAGGACGGGGTGAACAGGCTCTGGTACATCAGCCAAACAGGCACTGCCCTAGGCTGTGAGCCACGCACATGCTTCTGGCCCAAATCTAGACCAATGGCTGAGAGGGTACTGGACGGCACCCTTATGGACATGCCCCTAGACCGGAGGACATCTTCCGCGGTTCCTGGGCTCCAGCTCCACCACGTGGCCAGATTCTGCTTTAGGGAGATAGCAGATTTTGCATCTGCCGCTACCCCAGGTGCTGTCATTGACCTGCATTTGGAAATTTCAACCACGGGTTCCTGCTCCGCAATCTGAACAACACACTCCTGTGTCCCACAAGACCTTCAATAACCGAGAGCTCTCCATGAGTATCCAAATGATAGACAGGGGCTCCAAGTGGCTGGATACTTTTCTCCATGGGACAGAGTACCTGTTGCTGTCCAGATGCTAGCGGAGTGGGGAAAAACCCGACGGTTTGCAACAGTTGATCCCCATTGTTCAGGGACACCAGAGCCTTAGGGTACAGAGCTCACTCTGTGTTTCTTTATCTCTGCTTCTGGCATAGCACTGTTTTGGGCAATCCTTCTATGTATGTACCAGGGCTGGTGTATATGAGTCTCTGTCTCTTTAAGTGGTGCTGTTCCCCTTTGCCACTGTCTGGACACCAGCACTCATACAAGAAGCTTATCCTTGCCGTGAAGGCAAGCCCTTCTCCTCCTGAGTGATTTGCACTAACCTGAGATAAGACTTTTTTTTTTTTTTTTTAAATGTATTTAAGAAAACAAGAGCTGCTTCTTGGAAAAACAAAATCAGAAACACTGATACAACTGTGGCAATCTAATAAGGGGAAGAGGAGGTTAATTCCAGTACTAGAAATGAGAAATGGAATGTGGTTCTGAAACGATAATGTTCAAATCTGAGTGGAATTGCTTTTGTTTCAGGAAAGATCCAGTCAAGCAAAACCCTGGGGAATGAAAAGGAAGGAAAGAAAGAGGAAGAGAGTCAGGGGAAGAAAGGAAGAAAAGGAAAGGAAGGGAGAAAGATAGAAAAGGAAATGTCTCAACAGATATTGTAAACTTCCCAATAAAACAATTCTCTTTAAAATCTAAAAACAGAAATAGAAATTCATTAAGCCATATCCTCATTGCCCTTGATGGTACTAAGAACAAGAAAATCCATTTACACATCAGTGTTTAGAATTTGTGGCAAACACAATACGATTATGAAAAAAAAAATAGAAATATGCCATGTTATTTGTAAAAATATGGACAGCAGAAATATTTTTGTAAAAAACATTTTATTTCTATAAATAGTAATTTTACTTAGAATGTTTTGGCAACATTAATAAAACAATAAATTTTACCTGAAAGAACAAGCAAAGTAGACAAGGAATTCACAAAGGGCAATAACAAAATTGTGATCTTGACAGATATTCAATACATTTGTAAACAAAACAAAGTGTCATTGCCTGAAAAAAATACAGAGGTATCAACAGAAAAACAGAGGAAGCTCCTGAAAGAACTCAACTCACTATTAACCATATTTTATTTGCAGGCACAGAAACTGACTCAAGCTAATTCTAAGAAGCAAAGCCCTGATGTTATTATCTCTTCTCAGTGTGTGTGTGTGTGTGTGTGTGTGTGTGTGTAAAGTAGGAAATTTAGGCTGGAGAGGTAAGCAGAGAGTAGAGACTTAAAGTGCCTTTAAGGAGGAGGAGGAAATTGAGAGGGTTGAGGATTTCATTGTGTGATTTGAACAGCACTGGTGAAGCTCAAACAAGGGAGGTAGCAAGCCATGCAGTCCTAGGGGAAGAGCATTTCCAGAAGAACAGCAGTTGCAAAGTTTTTGGATTGGGAAGAAATGTATTTGCTTAAGGAAAAGCAAGGCCAGTGTTGTCAAAAACAGGGCACCAGTGGGGAAAATAGTAGAGTAAAACGACAGAGAATGGAAGAGAGGAAGTAGTCAGGGACCATATCACTGGGACCTTTTTATTTGGCAATAAATACAACTGGTACTCCTTAGGAGCATACTTCAGAGCAAACAACAGTAACTGTGTTCAAAATACTAAGCAACAATAAAAACATATGAAGAAAACATTTCATATTTTTACTATAGAAATAGAATAAAGGAGATAAGAATGCAATGGTCTGTACATTTATTTATACATAGAGTTTTCACCTGAGACCAGGACACACACACACACACACACACACACACACACACACACACACACTTTATACACCTAAAAGTGGTTTAAGCTGACACTTTGCAAAGTGCTTTGGCCCAAGAAAATTAACTGGAAAGGCCTAGTAATATATTCAAAGTGCAAACCAATCAATCAAGCATTGAATAAATAAATACAATCTACTTGTATTTGAATTTACACTCAAGAAATTACCTAAAATGGAGACAATAGGCTTACTCTAGCTTAGTCATCTGTAGTCCTTCCTCTTCCGTTCTGAGATGGATGCTAATACCTTGGTGATTACCACTTTCCAGGGTTCTGTGAAAGCTTAGAGCATTTAAATAAATTGTGGAGGGGGAAAAATAGTGGGGAGAGACAAAGAGGAGGAGAAAGGAAGAGGAAATGGAGAGATTTCTCCTGGCATAGGTATACAGCCAGGATCCCAGTTTCCTTGAATGGTGCACAGAGATTGCTAGGTAACTGTGCCAGAAGTGGAGAAAGTATGGCATTCAACTCCAGGAGGAGACTCAACTCCAGGAACACACAGAGGAAGCCAAGTGTGCTGATGTTCAGGAACCAATATTTAGAGGGTACCCTGCAGGTCTGTGAAAGAGCTCTTGGAGACCGCAAGAAAAAAGGTTTCCACAAGTATAATCACAGACTAGATAGCTGGATAGAGTAGCGGAAGGATAATAATTCTATGACGTGATAATTACACAAATAAATGAGACAATTCCTGCACATCAGACGGTGTCAAGTAAGACTGAAAATCAGTATTAGTTTGATAAAATGGGAAATTACCCACACAAAGAATTAGCTGTTAACTGCAATACATTCGTGTTCAAGGCAAGATAAGATACAAAACTGAAATCTTCACATGTTCAACTAGGGTAAGATACATGTAACTGGAAAAGGTAAGGAAAAGTTCTATAGAGAGTTTAATCACCCTGGACCCTCTGTATCCACTACATTTACTATTCTCACACAACTCCATTGTAGCTTAAGGGTAAGAGAACTAAATTTAGCCCAATTCATAAACTGAACAGATTCCCTGTGTTTGATCCTTTTCAGTTAAAACTATGGGTCCAGTACAAATCAAACTGGATTTCAAGGCTTTTTTACTTGGGAATCTTAACTTGCTTTACTTTTGTGACTGAGACAGATATGGTTACTTCACTGTGACTAAAGGCTAGCCAAATGGCAAAGGGGATGGAATGAATCAAATTCCCCTTTTGATCACTCAACAGGAGGTCCACAGGAACCAGGTCCCATTCTCTTAACTATCTCCGCTTCCCCAACTGCAGTCAATGATAACACAGGGCCTGCTTGATGCTTGCAGGGCCCTCTCACCAAACACAGGCATTTAAATGGTTGGCTTCCTTGAGATGTCCCTGGGCTAGGTAAAGACACTCTGAGACAGTGTTCCTTCTGCCTTGGCTCCATGCCTGGAGGGAATGCATACCTCTTCCTCCAATGGGACAAGAAGCCACAGCTCTCCACTGACTAAATCCCATGTCTGGTCCCAACTCACATCATAGCTTCTCCATCAACTTCTCCACACCAGGCTTTTGGAGCCAGGTTATCTTAGATCAGCACAACAGAGGCACTTCGGAGAGTTCAGCAGCACAAGGGAACATACAATAACAAAGCCATTCCAATCTGGCTATACAGTTAATATTGAGATAGTCAAGGCATGAAAACAGTTGAAAATTACGTTGCTAAAACACTCTACAGATTATACGTATAGCAGAGCTTTCAAACTTACAAATAACATGAAATACCAAAATAGGCTGTTACTTTTCCTTTCGCCACCTCTCTCGTTCTCTCTCTCTCTCACACACACACACGCACACATACTTTTTAGTGCTAAGACAACTGTATGAAAAACAGGTAATATATTTTTAAATAACATCTCAATATTCAAACAAAACTATACTTCATGTATTTAAAACAAAAACACATAAATTACGCATTGGTTTCTCTGTATTTATTATTGAATAATGCTATAGTTGAATTTTTTGTTTTTAATGGAGTTTATAACTTTGAAATACTTGCTTCAGACTTACTTAAAGTAGACTTAACCGGGTTTTTTTGACCTCCTACTTTTAGATTTGGGGGGTGATGGTTCAGAATCAGATGCGTTCACAGTAATGGATGCTACTTCCACCAATCCTGGTTGAAGGGGTTCCAGTGATACCTGAATAACAACTTTTGTTTCAGGAGGTAATCCTTCTAGCTGCTTAGGCTTCTTAAACATTTGATGACACTGGGTCTTGTGCTCCCTTTTCTCTTTACAAGTTAAAAATTGTAGCCGACATTTGGAACACTGGTGAAAACGCTTTGCCCAGTGCTGTTTATAATGACATATGTATAGTGCTTCAGTTTTAAAAATTTGGAGACAAAAGGGGCAAAGTAAATTCTTAGTGTTACCATGGTATGCTCTGAAATGTGCATCCACATCTGCAAAGAATGATGATCTGTAACTGCAAACCTGGCATACATAGGGCATTTCACCAGGCTTATGATTATCTTTCATGTGCTGTAAGAGAATCTGATCTGCCTCAAAGGACAATTCACAGATTTTACAGACTGTGCAGGGCTCCTGGGAAGTGTGGACACTTTCAATATGACACTGCAGCTGGAAGGGTGTAGGAAACTGGCGGTGGCAGTGCTGGCAGGTGGTGTGGTATTTCCAGCTGTCACCTCTCAGCCTCTCAAGTTCCAAATGGTGCTTCATGTGATTCATAAACTCAACATTTTTTAGAACCTTCAAGCAGCTGTGGCATTTAAAGGCTGTGTGAGTTTTTGGTTCTGGCTGCCCATCTCCTATATGCTGTCCATAGTAGAAGTCACGAAGTAACACAATCAGATTGCCTTCTGTGGGATCAGCAAACTTATTTTGACTTGATACACTTGGAAAGTCAGTTTTTGTCAATACATTTCCCCCTACAGGACTTACAGGCTTGCAATGAACATTGTCCTTTGGAAAAGCTGTTGGACAAGGTTCTCCACTCTGAACATGGCTTAATGAGTTATGAACACTGTCTGGTGTGCTTTGCTGAGTAGTCACTGTATGAAAAGTACCTGAAAGGGACAAAGCTAAAGAATGTTCTCCTATAACTCCATCACTGAGTGTAGGCCTTTTGGGACTTGTGCTATTTGTTTCAGAAGTGGAAAGTCGCTTTGATACACGAGGACTTTTATCCATATCTCCTGCAGAAACTGCTGTTTCTACTGGATGCTGCAATGAACTTGTGAAGGTAATCAAAGGAGAACATAACTCTGAAAAGCTATTAGGCATTATTTGTGGTGAAATATTTTTAGAATCCGCTTTGGACAAAGGCTCAATAATAATAGGACTATCTGTTGATCTTGATTCAGAGACAGAAAGTGGCAAGACAGTCTTTGCTTCTGATGTAGGAGTCACATGACTAACAGGCTGTAATTTCTGAGCATTATCTTTCCTGAAGTGACCATACCTATTTCTCCTTGAACAAGAACCTGGGGTAACTCTGTTCAGTATGTTTGAAATGACTGGTTTTGAATTTGAGGTCATCCCAACAAAGATCACATCATCATCCTCATGTACATGTTCCACTCCAACCAAGATGAGTTCAGCATCTTCATCATTTACTAGTTTGGTTTCTCCCTCGCTTTTCTGTGGTTCTGGCTCTTGTTCTTCTTCACATGACATCCATGGTGGTTCCATATTTTAAATACTTTTTTGTTCTTGGAGGGTGTGACCACAAGTCCCAGTGCTTCCTTTAAATAAACTGCCACCTAGGTATAAATATACTACATATTAGTTAAGTACAGAAAAATGTGCTATTTGGTTATCTCCAAAACTCTATGGTAGTTATAAACACCCTTATCTTACAAATAAAGATACTGAGCATCAAAGAGACTAAATGAAAGATGAATAACCTATGACTACAAGTCTACATGACTCAAGAATAATAGCTTTGTTCCATGTTGATTTTAATCTCTTCTAATTAAAAAAAAAAAAAAGAAAGAAAGAAAAAGAAAAAACAGAATACCACCACTGATCATTAGGAGAAATCACATGTAAAGCACGAGTATTTTTACAACTGCACTATTGTACAGTGTTTAGAAACATGGACTTTGGAGTCAAAGAAGATTAAGCTGGAATTCTAAGTTAATCACACACCAGCTGCATCTTTTTGGGCAAATTTATAACTTTTAAATGTGTTTCCACACCTTAAAGACAAACATGCTTATTTCTTAGACTTAAGGTTAAGCTCTTTTTAAAAAGCGTCAGCTATTTAATGGCATCTTGTTTTGTAGTAAAATTGGAAAAAAAGTTATCTTAAATGCACATTACAACTGATTCACACATACTAATTTCATAAATGTTAATACAGAAAATAGGTAGCAAATTCAAATATAAAGTATCTATACACAGTTAACAAACAGCATAATTCAATGTCAAGCACTTAACACAGGCCTAGAAAATTGAGAATGAACTCTCTTGATAATCTCACCCCCAAAGCCACACTTATACATCCTAAATTTCTCCCTCTAATCCTGACTAAACTTAAATCCAACAATGCTTCATCCTTCATTCCACATTTCTCTTCCCCACATATCAGGCAAAGTCATGACAGTATTTCACTAATACCAATATCAGACAGAGACATCAAACACACACACACACACACACACACACACACACACACACACACACAACTGATATTCTGTATGAATACAGATGCAAGAGTCCTCAACACAATACTTGCAAACAAAACCTAACAACATATAAAAAAGATTATATACCATGATCACGTGGGATTTATGGAGGTATGCAAAGTTGGTTCATTATATGAAAGTCAATCGACATTATGCCATTTTAACACCATAAAGGACAAAAAACACATCTGCCTGCAGAAAAAGCATTTCCCTGAATCTAGCACCTTTTCATAATAGGGGTTAAAGTAAACCACTTAATAACTAAGAACAGAAGAGAACTTTCTCAAAGGGTACCTGTAAACGACCCACAGCTAAATCATACTTAATAATGAAACACTGAAAGCTTTCCCTGTAAGATTGGGAACAACATAAGGAAGTCTATTCCACACTTTGGTTCAATATTATACTGGCAGTTCTATAACCAGAGCAATCAGGTAAGAAAAAGGAATTGTTGTTGTTGCTTAAAACAAACAAACAAACAAACAAAAAAACAGCCTTCAGAATGGAAAGGAAAAAGTCAAAGTATATTGGAGATACCATACTTTTATATATAGAAAATCCCAAAGAAACCACAGGTATTAGAATTAATAAAAAGCTTGAAGAATATAAGATAAATATTTTAAAAGTCAATCACATTTCTATACAGTAGCAACAAATGTTCTGAAAATGAAGTCAAGTAAACACTTGACTCTACATTAGCATTAAAAATAATACTTAGGATGTCAGAAAGAGAAAGACAAATATCATATGGTATCACTTACATGTGGACTATAAACTATAACACAAATGAACTTATCTGTGAAACAGAAACAGACTCACAGACATAGTGAGCAGACTATGTGATTACCAAGAGAGGAAGGGTGGGGGAGGCATAGATTGGGAGCTGGTGACTAGCAGATGCAAACTATAATGTTAATATATAGAATAGATTAAAAAAGATCCTACTGTGTAGCACAAGGAACTATATTCATAATTTGTGATAAACAGTAATGGGAAAGGATATGAAAAAAATTGTTCGTGCATGTGTGTGTGTTTACATATGAAGGAAAGGAAAGGTAAAAGGAAGGAAAGGAAAGGAAAACTCTTGGCAAGTATGTACAGAAACTGGACCTTGTGTGTTATGGATAGATTTTAAAATGGTGCAACTGCTACAGAAAACAGTCTAAAGCCTCCTCAAAAAATTAAAAATAGAACTACCACATGATTCATCAATTCCACTTCTGAATATAAATTCAAAAGAAGTTAACATGGGGTCTTGAGATATTTGCATAGCCATGCTCAAAGCAGCACTAATCACAACAACTAAGAGGTGGAAGCATCTAAACATCTATCAAATGTGATACATACATATAATGGAATATTATTAAGCCATATAAAGGAAATTCTGCCCCAAGCTACAACTTCATGATCACTTAAGACATCAAGCCAAAGGAAATAAGCCAGTCATAAAAAAGACAAAAGTGTATGTTTCCACTTATACGAAATATCTAATATAGTCAAGCAATAGAAAGGAACAAAGTGGAATGATGGAGTCCAGGGTCCATGGAAACAGGGAAGAAAAGAGGAGTTGTTGTTTAATGGGACAGGTGATGGGTACAGAGTTTCAATTTTGCAAGATGAAAAGGTGTAGAGATCTATTTCATAGCAATGTGATAAGGAATTCCATGATATTTCAGAGGTTAGGACTCCAAACTTTCCTATCAGGGGCCTGGGTATGATTCTCAACCAGGAAACTGTCATTTAAGCTGCATAGAACAGCTAAAAAAATGACAACAACAACAACAAAACAACACTGTGACTCTGTGTGTGTGTGTGTGTGTGTGTGTGTGTGTGTGTACTTGTGTGAGTTGCTCAGTCGTGTATGACTCATTGTGTCCCCATGGACTGTAGCCCACCAGGCTCCTTTGTCGATGGGATTCTCCAGGCAAGAATACTGGAGTGGGCTGCCATTTCTTTCTCCAAAAAGGCTGATGAAATTGTGTGAAATACTTAGCACGTAAAAATGGTTAAACTGGTAAAAATTTAAGTTAGATGTTTGGTTTTTTTACAACAATTAAAAAAAAAATCTAACAACCAGGAAAATAATTTGAATGGACTTTTCACCAAATATGATATGCAAATGGCCAACAATCACAAAAAATACTGCTTAACATGATTGAAAGTGAAAGAAAGTGAAGTCACTCAGTCATGTCCGACTCTTTGCGACCCCATGGATGGTAGCCTATAACGCTCCTCCATCCATGGGATTTTCCAGGCAAGAATGCTGGAGTGGATTGTCATTTCCTTCTCCAGAGGATCTTCCCAACCCAGGAATCGAACCCAGGTCTCCTGCATTGCAGGCAGACATCTTACCTTCTGAGCCACCAAGGAAGCCCGTAACAAAATGTAAATCAGTCTCAGTGAGATACTACTTCACACCTATTAGGTTGCTGCTGCTGCTAAGTCGCTTCAGTCCTGTCTGACTCTGTGCGACCCCATAGACGGCAGCCCACCAGGCTCCCCTGTCCCTGGGATTCTCCAGGTAAGAACACTTGAGTGGGTTGTCATTTCCTTCTCCGATGCATGAAAGTGAAAAGTGAAAGTGAAGTCGCTCAGCCGTGTCTGACTCTTAGTGACCCCATGGACTGTAGCCCACCAGGCTACTCCATCCATGGGATTTTCCAGGCAAGAGTACTGGAGTGGGATGCCATTGCCTTCTCCTACCATTAGGTTGGCTGTAATCAAAAAGAGGAATAATAACAAGTGCTGCAGAGGATGTGGAGAAAAGGAATCTTCATATATTGTTTATGTAATTGCTGTAAAATAGTACAATCACTTTGGAAAAGTGGTTTGTCAGTACCTCAAAAATTAATATAGAGTAGCCATATGATCCAGAAATTTCACTCTTTTGTATATATCCATAAAAAATGAAAATGTTGAGTCCATGCAAAAACAGTGTTCACAGCAACATTATTCACAATAGCCACAAAGAATACACCATCCAAATATTATCCATTAGTTGATGAATGGATAAATAAATGGTGGTATATGCTCACAATGGACTACAGGTAAGCCACATACCATATTGATATACCATATTCAGCCATAAAAAAAAAATGTGCTGCTATACAGCCAAGAAATGGATGAATCTTGAAAATACACAAACTAGGGGACTTTCCTGGAGATCCAGTGTTTAAGACTCTGCACAGGTTCCATCCCTGGGCTAGGAACTAAGATCCCACATGCCACATAGCTAGATAAATAAATATTTGAAAAGAAAACATGGCATCTGAATAAAGCCAGACACAAAGGTCACACATTGTATCTGGAAGAACTGTACATAGAAGAGAAGCAGGAAAGACAAGCATTCTATAATCCAAATGAAACATTTTTTTTCCCCAGGGAGGAGGAAATGAACTGCTCTAATAAAGGCTGCCAATAAATTAAATAAAATAACAACCTCAGGCTCTACTACAAAGCCACAATCATCAAGACAATATGGTACTGGCACAGAGACAGAAATATAGATCAATGGAAAAAAAACCAGAAAGCCCAGAGGTAAAGCCACACACCTATGGACACCTTATCTTTGACAAAGGAGGCAAGAATATACAATGGAGAAAAGACGATCTCTTTAACAAGTGGTGCTGGAAAACTTGTCAATCACTTGTAAAAGAATGAAAGCAGAACACTTTTTGGAGAAGGCAATGGCACCTGACTCCAGTACTCTTGCCTGGAAAATACCATGGACAGAGGAGCCTGGAAGGCTGCAGTTCATGGGGTCGCTAAGGGTCAGCCATGACTGAGTGATTTCACTTTCACTTTTCACTTTCATGCACTGGAGAAGAAAATGGCAACCAACTCCAGTGTTCTTGCCTGGAGAATCCCAGGGCCTGTGGAGCTTGGTGGGCTGCCGTCTATGGGGTCGCACAGAGTCGGACACGACTGAAGTGACTTAGCAGCAGTAGCAGAACACTTTTTAACACCATACACAAAAATAAACTCAAAATGGATTAAAGATCTAAACATAAGACCAGAAATTATAAAACTCCTAGAGGAGAACATAGGCAAAACACTCTCCGACATACATCACAGCAGGATCCTCTATGACTCACCTCCTAGAGTATTGGAAATAACAGCAAAAATAAACAAATGGGACCTAATTAAACGTAAAAGCTTCTGCACCACAAAGGAACTATTAGGAAGGTAAAAAGACAGGCTTCAGAATGGGAGAAAATAATAGCAAATGTAGCAACTGAAAAACAGCTAATCTCAAAAATATACAAGCAACTCCTGCAGCTCAATTCCAGAAAAATAAACAACCCAATCAAAAATGGGCCAAAGAACTAAATATACATTTCTCCAAAGAAGACATACAGATGGCTAACAAACACATGAAAAAATGCTCAACAATCACTCATTATCAGAGAAATGCAAATCAAAATCCACAATGAGGTACCATGTTATGCCAGTCAGAATGACTGCAATTCAAAAGTCTACAAGCAATACATGCTGGAGAGGGTGTGGAGAAAAGGGAACCCTCCTACACTATTGATGGGAATGCAAATTAATACAGCCACTATGGAGAACAGTGTGGAGATTCCTTAAAAAAAATAAGAAAAAAAAAAAACCTGGAAATAGAACTGCCATACAACCCAGTGATCCCACTGCTGGGCACACACACTGAGGAAACCAGAATTGAAAGAGACATGTGTACCCCAATGTTCATCGCAGCACTGTTTCTAATAGCCAGGACATGGAAGCAGCCTAGATGACCATCAGCAGATGAATGAATCAGAAAGCCATGGTACGTATAAACAATGGAGTATTCCTCAGCCATTTAAAAGAATACATTTGAATCAGTTCTAATGAGGTGAATTAAACTGGAGCCTATTATAAAGACTGAAGTAAGCCAGAAAGAAAAACACCAATACAGTATACTAACACATATATATGGAATTTAGAATGATGTAACAACAACACTGTATGCAAGACAGCAAAAGAGACACAGATGTATAGTGTTTTGGACTCTGTGGGAGAGGGAGGGGAGAATGATTTGGGAGAATGGCATTAAAACATGTATAATATCATATTCGAAATGAATCACCAGTCCAGGTTGAATGCAGGATACAGGAGGCTTGGGGCTGCTGCACTGGGATGACCCAGAGGAATGGTATGGGGTGGGAGGTGGGAGGAGGGTTCAGGATGGGGAATACGTGTACACCCATGACGGGTTCATGTTGATATGGCAAAACCAATACAATATTGTAAATTTAAAATAATAATAATAATAATAAAATTTTTTAAAAATAAAAAAAAAATAAAAATTGACCACTGAGTTAAACATTTGGAATTCACTGGTGACCTTGACAAGAGTGGATTTAAAGGAAAATGAGAGAAATGGAGATAAAAAATTCTACAAACAACTCTGCAGAAGTCCATAATAAGAAAACATAAAATAAAAAAAAGCAGAAGCAGGATGTGTCACAAAAGACAAATTTTTAATGAGAGGTGACATTATAGTTAGTCTGTTTGCTGATGGGAACCGTCCAGAGAAACAGAAAACTTAATCCAGGACAAAGAAGAGACTTGCTAGAATATCACTGAATAAACAAGAATTGAGTAGAAAATGGCAACCCACACCAGTACTCTTGCCTGGAAAATCCCATGGACGGAGGAGCCTGGTAGGCCACAGTCCTGGGGTTTTCGAAGAGTCAGACAGGGCTAAGAGACTTCACTTTCACTTTTCACTCTCAGGAATTGGAGAAGGAAATGCCAACCCACTCCAGTGTTCTTGCCTGGAGAATCCCAGGGCTGGGGGACCCTGGTGGGCTGCTGTCTATGGGAGTGCACAGAGTCAGACATGACTGAAGTGACTTAGCAGCAGAAACAGCAGCACACAAGAAGTGAACACAAGCCAAATAATTTGCTCACAGTAACAAGACTGAGATCATATGCAGAAAGGCTGTCATGGTGGATTAATGGGTATGGTCACCAGCCTTCAAGATGACCCTGTGAATCACATGTCCTGATATTCCCACCCCTATGTAGTTCTCTCTCAAACTATCACAGGGTTGACCTGTGAGACTAAGCAAATACAGAAGTGAAGATGTGTAACGTCTGAAAAAAGACTGCACTTTATCATGGGTGCAAGTTCTTTCCTGAATCACTCATTCTGGGAAAAGACAGCAGCCTCCACACGAGCAGCCCCTTGGAGAGGCCCACAGAAGGAGGAACTGAGGCCTCATGAGTACAGCCAAGTGAGAGAACTTACATTCAATAAGCCAAGTTTTCAGAGGTTGCCAAACCAGATAAAAGCTTGACTACCACCTCAGGAGGGACCCTGAGGCTAAACTACCCAACTGGATTCTAGACCAATAGATATCAAGTGTAAGTTTTTTCAAACTATTCAATTTTGAGATAATATGTACAACACAAACAGTTCGAGGTATAATATCATTCACATCATACTTACACACAGAAGAGTTCTCCTATAAATATGGTAAAACTTAAAAAACACAAAACAAACCAAAACACCTAAAAACAGGAGTTGCCTGGCAGTCCAGTGGTTTGATTAGGACTCAGCCCTCTCACTGCCAGGATCCTGTGTTCGATCCCTGGTTGGGGAACTAATATCCTATGAAGCCACATGTTGTGACCAAAACCAAACATGCTGTCAACTTCAAAGCTGTACCAGCAATAGATAACTATGCAACAGAGCTGTAGGCACAAGTTGCTGGGCATAAAGCTACCTATCATCTTGTTTACTGGCATGAAATGAACTCAGATGCTCCCCCACCCCCATCCAGTGGAGTTCAATTACTTAATGAAATAAAGCTCTTACAGGTGCAAAAATGAGCAAGTAATCCCATGTAAACATGTTAAATCACAACACATTTTCTTTGAATGAACCACTTTATTCATTTGGCCGTGCTGCTTGGCTTGTGGGGTCCCAGTTCCCTGACCAGAAGTTAAATCCAGACCACTGCAGTGAAAGCCAAGAATCCTAATCTCCAGGCCACAAGGGAATTCCCATACCTTCATTACTTTGCTTTTGTAGCTAAAACCTTAGGATATGTGCATTGCCCCATTTTAGCCTCACCAAGTGGTAGGAGTCAGCTCTACACAGCTTAAAACCCATGGTGCTCTTACTTTTTTTTTCTTTCAAGAATGCAGGAAAAAGCAAGCCAGTAGCCTCCCGGCCTGCTTTTAATGTTTCAACTCAGAGAGCTTCAGAGTGACCTGAAACCATGATTGCCCTGAAGTCACCACCCGCAATCAGGGTCAGCTAATCCCCAGGAGAACTCTTTCTCCACAGCAACATGTCAGCCCATGAATGAAAGGAGAAAAACGGAAGGCAAGAAAGACACAACTTTGTTCCTTATTGTAAAAATGTCTGTCACCTTACCTCAGGGGCACATTGAAAACCTGAGTGCCCTTCCCAGGCAGGAGAAGGTCACATCATGGGGTCGGGCAGAGGGAAAGGTCAGGGTGAGTCACCTCTTCCTGAAACATTCTATCCCCCAGGCCCTACCTGGTCCTACCCTACAGATGCTGACCAGGTGTCTCACACTCAACCAGAGCAAGTGATTGAACTCCTCTTCCCTGAGCTTCTTCCTCCCACATCCCTTCTCTCAGTAACAAACAAACAAACAAACAAACAAATACCTCATCTGCCACCTTTCCGAACCAAAGGCCTGAATCTCGGAGCCCCCAGGGACAGGGGCAGCCCTGGAGTCCGAGGAGAGGCAGAGCAAACAGGAAAACGACCAAAGCGCCGCGGCAGTGGAGAGGCCACTAGATTGATTTTTTTTTTTTTTTTTTTTTGCTGTGCCCGCCTGACTGTGTCTGGTTGCAGAACCGGGTTGGGCCCGAGTCATAAACCCGCGTGAAGATTTGTATATGTGTGTGTGTTTAAATATATTAAGTTCCACAGGAGACCTGGGAGGGGCGGGGGGCTGGGGGCATGACAGGCCCTTTCCGCGAGCTGGCTTGTCCCACCCCTAGGACAGGAAGGCTGCTGGAGAGCTGCTCCCACCCAGACTAGAGAGGGGAGAGGGCGAAAGGGGCCTGGGGCCTGTAGGCCCGGCCTCAAGCTCCCTTGGCCCTCAGAGGCCGTCCCGCCGAGCAAGGCCCCGCCAGATTGGGGATCTGAGAAACCCTTCCCTGGGCACTCTGGCACCGCTTTGGCCGCACAAGGCCCCAGTCCTTACCGGTCCCCGTGGGCGGCGATGCCAGAACTGCCGGCAGCTCACCTGCACCTAAACAGTCCCTGGGTTAAGTCTGAGGAGGCAGGCCCGAGGGAACAATGCCTCCTCAGGCCTGGGGCGCCGCTTCAACTGCCGGCGTGTCCGCTGCCAAGGACGATTGGTTGCCAGGTGTTGACGCCTGCAATCGGATTGGCCGCTAGGCCGAGTTCCGCGCATGCGCGCGCGGTGGCCCCCTCTGGAGGCAACTGCTGGGGGCGTAGTCAGGCTGAACCTGAATCTGAAGTGTCTTGGGTCTGTCAAGATTGCGCAGCTCACCAAAGGGGAAAAAAGAAAATAGATTGCACAGTCGCCAGGGCACAGGGCTGAGAACGACCTCCGAGTCTACCAGGGGACTTCAATGATGGTGTCTAGCACTCACAGCCCTCAGGGGTGACCTGCCCCTTGCTTAAGAAACTTGACCTTGACCGTACACCTGGATCTTGAAGCCCCTTCTCTTGGAATTCCATTTTGCTCAATGCAGGGCAGCCTGCCCCCGATTTTGCACAGCTAGAGTGAGCTGAGCCGAGAAGACAACGGCAACCCACTCCAGTACTCTTGCCTGGAAAATCCCATGGACGGAGGAGCCTGGTAGGCTGCAGCGCATGCGGTCGCTAAGAGTCGGGCACGACTGAGCGATTTCACTTTCACTTTTCACTTTCATGCATTGGAGAAGGGAAGGGCAACCCACTCCAGTATTCCTGCCTAGAGAATCCCAGGGACAGAGGAGCCTAGTGGGCTGCTGTCTATGGGGTCGCACAGAGTCAGACGGGACTGAAGCGACTTAGCAGCAGCCTAGTGAGCTGAGAATGAGCTTTACTTCTTTTTCTTTTTCTTTTTTTTTAATTTTAGAGCCTACACTTTTTAATGGCTGAGGAAAACCGAAAAGCATATTATTTTCTGACGTGAAAATTGTGTGAAGTTCAATTTTTGGTGTCCTTAAAGTTGAAACAGGGACTTGCCAGTTCCTTTGGTTATTGTCTATGACTGAAAACTTGATCAATCGTCAAAGATCATATTCGCAAAGCCTAAAATAGTTCTTTTTGGGCCCTTTACAGAGTCTTTTTAAAATGCTCTGTTCTGCTGGAAGTCTCCTAGTAGTCATATGGGGGAATAAAGTCTTGGTTTTGTTACAATATTTTCTTCTCTATTATATTCATTTTTCATTCTTTATTAATTGCATTCCTTCTTATCGCTATAAGTTTGTTCTGTTGCGCATCTTTACAACTTTTTGAGATAGTTATTTGTAACTCTCATTTCTCTTATATGTAATGCTATAAGTTTACTTTAATTTGTTGTTGTTGTTGTTCAGTCTGTCAATCATGTAGGACTCTTTGCAACCCCATGCACTGCATGCAGCACACCAGGCTTCGCTGTCCTTCACTATCTCCTGGAGTTTGCTCAGACTCATGTCCATTTAGTTGGTGATACTATCCAACCATCTCATCCTTTGCTGCCCACTTCTTCCTGCCCTCAGTCTTTCCCAGCATCAAGGTCTTTTCCAATGAGTTGGCTTTTCACATCAGGTGGCCAAACTATTGGATCTTCAGCTTCAGCATCAGTCCTTCCAGTGAATATTCAGAGTTGATTTCCTTTACGATTGACTGCTGAATCTTGCTGTTCAAGGGACTCTCAAGAGTCTTCGCCAACACCACAGATCAAGAGCATCAATTCTTTGGCACTCAGCCTTCTTTATGATCCAACTGTCACATCCATACATGACTGCTGGAAAAACCATAGCTGTGACCAGATGGACTTTGTCAGCAAAGTAATGTCTCTGTGTTTTAATATGCTGTCCAGGTTTGTCATAGCTTTTCTTCCAAGGAGCAAATATCTTTTAATTCTGTGGCTGCAGTCGCCACCCACAATCATTTTGGACCCCAGGAAAATAAAGTCTGTCACTGTTTCCATCGTTTCTCCATACAACTTTAACTGTGTCTCACAATTTTTGCTGCATAGTTTGTTCATTATCATTCACTTCAAGTATATCCTAATATTCTCTTCTTAAGACAAAGATTATATATTGTATGGGCTTCCCTGGTACCTCAACTGGGAAAGAACTTTCCAGCCAATGCAGGAGACACCAGAGGCCTGGGTTCGATCCTGGGTCAGGAAGATTCCCCTGGAGAAAATAATGGCAATCTGCTCCAGTAGTCTTGCCTGAAAATTCCATGGAGATATATATTATGGATTAATGTAGTTAGTGATATTTTCCAAATGAATGGCATTTTAAAAGATGTTTCTTTGTCAATTTCTCATGATTGCATATGGTCAGATCACACAATATAAATATTATTGATCCTTTGTATTTGAAGATTTCAATTCAGTTAAGTGTACCATACTTTAGATTTCCATTCCAGTGAAGTCAAAATGAAGAGGGTGTGATGTAGACAAAATACTTGCAATGTCTAAAATATATATCTGTGAAATGACCTCCATTAAGCCTCACAATTATTCCAGCATCTTTCAGTAGGGTACCTTTAACTAAGTTCCAGGTTTTATGCAAATTTTACCAGCTTTTCCAAAAATGTTCTTTTCCAGTTTCATATTCCCATACAGGATACTGAACTGCATGAGGATATATAGCCAAAAGCTACAGATACCTCCCTTAGTTTACTCTGGTCTATAGCAGTTTCCTAAACTTTCCTTGCTTTACATGACTTTTGACAATTTTCAGGAGTCCTTCAGGGACAGGCATTTTGCACAATGACTCTCAATATGGGTTTGATATGTTTCTCCTGGTTGCACTGGGGTTTATATATTTTTAGAACTATACCTCCAAGGCAAAATATCTTTCTTATCACTTCCCATCAAGGATTCATACTATCAATATGACTTACCACTAGTTCCTCTGCTATAAAGTTATCTCCTTCCCTCTGACATATTCTGTTCTTTAGAAACAAGTCACTAAACCCAGCCTACACTTGGGGAGGGGCATGGACTCTCATCTTGAGGAAAATATCTAAGAGAAACACAAGTTACTGAGTATACAAATTAATTGAAACTCATTTATAAGGAAGATCTGGTTCTTCTAGCCATATCTTTTCATTTTAAATTAATTTAATTAAAGTAAAGATTTAAGAGGTTTCCCAGGTGGTGCTAGTGGTAAAGAACTTGCCTCCCAATGCAGGAGATGTAAAAGACACCCAGGTTCAGGAAGATCCCCTGGAAAGGGAAATGGCGACCCCTGCCCATATTATTGCCTGGGTAATCCCATGGAGAGAGGAGCCTGGCAGGCTACACTGATGAGGTCACAAAGAGTCAGACAGGACTGAAGCTGCTGAACACACACAAAGATTTAATACCTCAGTCACACTAGCTACATTTTAACATCTCCAAAGTGGCATATTAGACAAGGACATAGAAAACATATTCATTGAGAATTCCCTAGTGATCTGGTTGTTAGGGCTTTGTGCTTCCACTGCAGGGGGCAGAGATTCCATCCCTGGTTGAAGATCTAAATCCCTTAATCCTCACAGCAAAGCCAAAAAAAAAATCCTACCAGATGAACACTCCATCTGAAAATTCAGATAAAGGATATAAACAGGTAACCTCAGAGAAGAGAAACATACGCATTTATATATGTGAAAAGCTTGTTGTCCTTATTAGGGCATACATGTAACAATTATTTAAAAGTTTTCTATTGCTGCAGAAACTTCTGGGAATAGCACTGACTTAGATCATTGTTTTGCCAACCTTTCTTCTTTTCAAATGTAATGCACATTAACACATGAAACTGCTTTATCTCCATCTCAAAAATTTTCTGTTTTCAATATCATTCAGCTTAA
Source organism: Bos taurus (assembly GCF_002263795.3). Lineage (NCBI taxonomy): Eukaryota > Metazoa > Chordata > Mammalia > Artiodactyla > Bovidae > Bos > Bos taurus. Next base: position 35,939,925 of record NC_082638.1, read on the forward strand.
GTATTTTATTTTTCCCATAACAATTTCTCTCAGGACCAGTAAGTTATTCAGGTTCAGAAGCAGGAGTAGGAGGAGCCTAAACCACAATATTAAAGAAGCTTGTGAGTTACAGATGGAGAAGGTAATGGCACCCCACTCCAGTACTCTTGCCTGGAAAACCCCATGCTCAGAGGAGCCTGGTAGGCTGCAGTCCATGGGATCCCTAAGAATCTGACATGACTGAGCGACTTCACTTTCACTTTTCTCTTTCATGCATTGGAGAAGGAAATGGCAACCCACTCCAGTGTTCCCAAGGATGGGGGAACCTGGTGCGCTGTGCGACCTATGGGGTTGCACAGAGTCAAACACGACTGAAGTGACTTAGAAGCAGTAGTGAATTACAGAGGTGCCACTTTTGCACTTTGGGTTCCTGGCAATCCTTAATCTATCCTCAGCCTGGGTGAAGTTATATTGCTTCATTTTCAAACTTTGGGAGTTATTTCCTCCGTATTTATCTTTCTAGGGTTTTGTTTGGCCATGCCATGGAACCTGTGGGATCTTAGTTCCATAACCAGGGTGTTGAACCCTGGCCATTGGCAGTGAAAGCATCAAGTCCTAACCACTGAACCACCAGGGAATTCTCATATCTTTTTCTTTCTTTCTTTCTTTCAAATATTTATTCATTTACTTGGCTGTGCTTGGTTTTAGTTCCAGCACAAGGACTCTTCAGTCTTCACTGTAGCATGTGGGAGGCAGGATTTTTAACTCTCACATGCAGTATTTTTAGCAGCAGTATGTGGGATCTAATGCCCTGACCAGGAAATGAATTTGGACTCCCTAATTGGGGAGCACTGAGTCTTACTACTGGACTACAGAGATGTCCTTCCCATGGTCAAACCCAGGTCTCCCACATTACAAGTGAATTCCTTACTGTCTGAGCCACTGTAGCTTTGACTATAACAACTTTGGTCAGCAGAGTGATGCCTTTGCTTTTTTTTGATGCTATCTATGTTTGTCATAGCTTTTCTTCCAAGGAGCTAGCTACTTTTAATTTTGTGGTTACATTCACCATCCACAGTGATTTTGGAGTTCAAGAAAATAAGATCTGCTGTTATTTTCACTTTTTCTCCATTTGTTTGCCATGAAGTGATGGGACCAGATGTCACAATGTTCATTTTTTGAATATTGAGTTTTAAGCCTGCCTTTTCACTCTCCTCTTTCCCTGTCATCAAGAGGATCTTCATTTTCTGTTATTAGTGTGGCAGCATCTGCATGTCTGAGGTTGTCGCTATTTCTCCCAGAAATCTTGATTCCAGATTGTGCTTCATCCAGCCCAGCATTTTTAATGATGTACTCTGCATATAAGTTAAATAAGTAGGGCAACAGTACACAATCTTGACATACTCCTTTCCCTATTCAGAACCAGTCTCTTGTTCCATGTCCAGTTCTAACTGTTGCTTCTTGACCTGCATACAGATTTCTCAAAAGGCATGTCAGATGGTCTGGTATTCCCATCTCTTTAAGAATTTTCCAGAGTTTGTTGTAGTCCACACAGTCAAAGGTCTCATCACTTCATGGCAAATAGACGAGGAAACAAAGAATCAGTGACAGACTTTATTTTCTTGAGCTCCAAAATCACTGCAGATGGTGACTGCAGCCACGAATTTAAAAGATGCTTGCTCCTTGGAATAAAAGCTGTGACAAACCTAGATGGCATATTAAAAAGCAGAGACATTACTTTGCCAACAAAGGTCAGTGGAGTCAAGGCTATGGTTCTTCCAGTAGTCATGTATGGATGTGAGAGTTGGACCATAAAGAAGCCTGAGCACCAAAGACTGGACACTTTTGAACTGTGATGTTGGACAAGACTCTTTAGAGTCCCTTGGACTGCAAGGAGATCCAACCAGTCAATCCTAAGGGAAATCAACCCTGAATATTCAGTGGTAGAACTGATGCTGAATGTCCAATACTTTGGCCTCCTGATGGGAAGAGTCAACTCATTGGGAAAAAAAAAAACAAACAAACCTGATACTGGGAACTATTGAAGGCAGGAGCAGAAGGTGTGACAGAGGACACGATGGTTGGATGGCATCAGCAACCCAACGGAACGAGTTTGAGCAAGCTTCGGGAAATGGTGATGGACAGGGAAGCTGGCATACTGAAGTTCATAGGGTCACAGGGAGTCAGACACGACTGAGAAACTGAACAACAAAAGCCAGGCAGGGTCTCTATGTACAGCTGGCTGAACCTCAATAGGGCTTTTTTGAATTTCTGGAGGTGGGTAGAACTTAATTTTTAGCCAGATCCCTTGCTGCAACACGTCTGGAATATTTTGTGTTTGTAGTCAATCTTCTTTGTAGTTTTTCTGGGTGACACTTGGGAGTCAGTGTTCCTCACAATGATGGATGCTGTCTCTCTCAGTCCCAGCTGAACTGAAGTTTGGATCATGACCTCTGTTTCAGGAGGCAACCCTCACAATTGCTCTGGCTTTTTGAAAGACTGATGATTCTTTGTTTGGTGCTCTGTCTTTTCCTTCATTTTCAAACACTGTAGCCAGCACTTGGAATATGGAAAGACCCTCTTATTTCAGAGCCTCCAAGTGTGATTTATGAAGGATGGCACCAGTTTGAAAATTTCGAAGCAAAACAGACAAAGCAAATTGTTCATGTTTCCATGCCATATTCTAAAACGTACCTCTACATTGGCCAAGGCTGACAGTCTGTAATTGCAAACACGGCACACATAGGGCATTTTGCCAGGTTTGTGACTGTCCTTCATGTGCTATAAGAGAACCTGATCTGTTTTGAAGGACAATTCACAGATATAACAGACCGTGGAGGGCTCCCGGGAAGCATGGACACTTTCAATGTGACACTGCAACTGGAACAGGGTGGGAAACTGGTGGTGGCAGTGCTGGCAGGTAGTGTGGATTTCCCAGCTGTCACCCTTCTGCCTCTCCAGGTCCAGATGGTTCCTCACATGGGTCATAAACTTGACATTTTTTAGAACTCTCAAGCAACTGAGGCATTTAAAGACTGTGTGAGTCTTCTGTTCTGACTGCCCATCTCTTGTATGCTGTCCATAGTAAAAGTCATCAAGTAACATGATCAGATTTCCTTTCATGGGATCAACAGTCTTGCTCTGACTTGCAAGAGTCAAAAAGTCCGTTTTCTCCAGCCCCTCCAACTACGTGCTCTGTCTGGATCCATAAGACTGAAGCATGCCTGGTCATTTGCGTGAGTCTGTGAAAATGATGCCCCGCGGTGAACATGGCTCTGTGAGGTCAGGAGACCTTCCAAGGTCATAATCGTGTCCTTTGTAGGAGAAATACCTACAGGGGCCATGGTGGAGGCAGGTCCCCCTGGGATTCCATTGCTGAGTTTGGGTCTTTTGGGATTCCCACTGTTACATTTTACATCTGAAGCGGGACATTGCTTTGAATTAAGAGGACTTTCATCCTTGCCTGCTATTGAGAGACTAGCTCCAGATAGACAATGAGGCCACAGAGAGAGCAATTCTGAATTGTGAAGCACAGCTTCCAGAGAGCTCATTTTATAATCAGGTTTAGATGAAGGCTCGAAAATAACAGGACTGTTTTTTCCTCCCCATTCAGACTGAGAAGCTAATGATACAGCCACTGGTTCTGATGCTGGGGTCCTGAGATTTGCAGGTTGCAATGTGCAGGAGGGATCTGGACTCACGTGGCCCTTCTTTCTTCTTGAAGATGCATCCCTGGTCACTCTGTTCAAAATGTTAGAAATGACTGGCTTTGAACTTGAAATCACTCTGACAAAGAGAGTTTCAGCATCCTCATTGACATGCTGCACTCCAACAAAGATGACCTCAGCATCATCATTATCCTCATCTCTGGGTTTGGACCCTGCGGTCTTTGTCTCGGGTTGTGGTCGTGCTTGTGCTTCCTCACACAGGAAGAGATGGGCCATTTTACAATCACTTTTGGCTTCAAGTGGCCACTTCTAGTGTATTTTCCACCTAAAGGCAACCACAGAACAAGGTCATCCCCTCTGATCTCAGGTGTCACTTTCTGTGGTTTCAGTTAACCCTCAGTTGTTCACTGAAAATATTAAATGGAAAACTCCAGAAATACATAACTCATAAGTTTTAAATTGCATGTCATTCTGAGGAGTAGGATTGGAATCTCACACCATCCTGCTTCCTCCTGCCCAGAAATGTGAATCGAACTTAGTCCTGCACATCTCACCCATTTGTCACTCGGTTACCACAATGACTGTTGAGATGTCACAGAGCTTGTGACCAAGTCACCCTTATTTTACTCAATAATGGCCCCAAACCATAAGTGGAGTGATGTTGGTTATTTAGACATGCCAGAGAGAATCCTTTAAGTGCTACCTTTAAGTGAAAAGATCAAAGTTCTCAATTTGATATAAAAAGAAAAAAAAAGTATGCTGAGGTTTCTAATATCTGTGGTGAATGTGAAGCAGAGAAAAGAAATCTGGGTTAGTTTTGCTGTCAAACTGCAAACTGCAAAAGGTATGGCCACAGAGCATAGTGCATAGTTAGGGTGAAAAAAAAAATCACGAAATTAGTTCAGTAATATATTTTACATAGAGACTACATTCACAAAACTGTTATAAAATATGTTGTTATAATTGTTCTATGTTATTATTACACCTTCCCTGGTGGCTCAGATGGTAAAGTGTCTGCTACTATTCAGGAGACCTGGGTTCCATCCCTGGAGAAGGAAATGGCAACCCAATCCAGAATTCTTGCCTGGGAAATCCCATCACAGAGGAGCATAGTAAGCTGCAGTCCATCAGGTCGCAAAGAGTTGGACACGACTGAGCAACTTCACTTTCACTTTCCTGTTATTATTAGGAAGTTGCCAATCTCTTACTGTTCTTTTATAAAATAAACTGCATCACAGGTATGTTTGTATAGAAAAACCATTGTGTATATAGGGTTTGATACTATGTGTGGTTACAGATGTCCACTGGGGGTCTTGGAACTTATTCTCTGCAGATAAGTGGTGATGATTATATTTCTTCCAAAAGACAAAATTAGTACCTGATTTAATCATCAGCTGAAACATTGAGATAACTATTAACACCCTTAGACATAAGGAAACATCTCAAACTCAGTTAAGTGACATGATCATTTTAAACTTCCTTCTCCAGACCCTACTTTTGCCTTGTCTCCCCATAGTGGCCCCAGTGCTCCTGTTAAACTCTACAGGAGAGCTGGTAGGCACCACTTTGCTTATAGATCTCCAATCTCACTCAGAAATGCTGATCAACATAAAATGTCCAAAAGAGCCCCCAGCTGTCCCTTGGGGGTGCCCCTCACTCCCTCCATTCTCTGAGTCCAGAAGGCTCCAGACTTTATACATGGATCAAAAAAAAAAAAAAAAAATTCCAGAAAGTTCTCATAGCAAAACTTGAACCTGCCTCATGCTGGCAACTATATATACATATACATACACACACACATACATACAAAAATACATACATATGCATATATACACATATATGTATATGCATATATATGTGTATATATATATAGCATGTACATTGTAAATGAAACTATTTACACAGCATTGGCATTGTATTAGGTATTACAAGGAATGTGGAGATGATTTAAAGCATGTGGGAGCATCCCCTTAAGTTACGTGCAAAGACTATACCATTTTATATAAGGAACTTGAGCATCCATGGATTTTGGTATCTGTGGGTGCAGGGTTCCCAGACCCAATCTCCCAAGGGTACCAAGGAGAGAGGACAGGGCCTTCTCAGGACTTCTGCTACTCCCCCTGCCTTGGACACTGTCTCAAGTACTGTCACCCAACTCCTGACCTGCTTCAGTCCACAGTTTCTCTGCCAGGCTTCCCTGACCCTGATGTCAGAAATCACAGCCTCCCCCAACTCACATGCCATATTCAACTCCAGAGCTATTGGGTTGCTGTATTGTTGTTTCTAGAACAAGTTCTGGTGTCTGTCAGTGCTACATGTCTGCTGCATAAATAAACAGTAGCTGTTATGAATACAATCTTTTATCTGTACCACAGGCTTGACCCACTAATTCCTGGCTCCCCAGGTTCTTACACTTGATCTTAGCAAAGAAGCTGACAAGCAATTTCTCCAAGCATTTAATGAATTCCAAATCTTAATGAATTAAAAGTATCATGCAAGGGAGAAAGTCAGCCAGTATGTAGTTGGATGCTGACAGGGGCAGTAGTGGTCATTGAAATAAAAGGTTTGTAACACAATTTCTCTCCATATAATACATTTGTTGATAGCTTCCATGCTGTTAACACGTTTCATTGACATTAAGGGACATTCTACAGTTTACATTTGACCATTTCTGATACCAGATCACATTTCATCAGCAGCATATTATAGTTTGTTTGGTTGTGTATAAATGATAGCCCTAGCGGTAAAGGTCTCTCCTGACAATGCAAAAGATGTAAGAGATGCAGGTTCCATCTCTGGGTCAGGACGACCCCCTGGAGGAGGGCATGGCAACCCACTGCAGTATTCCTGCCTGAAGAATCCTATGGACAGAGGAGCCGGGTGGGCTACAGTCCATAGCGTTGCTGCTGCTGCTGCTGCTACTAAGTGGCTTCAGTCGTGTCCGACTCTGTGCGACCCCAGAGATGGCAGCCCACCAGGCTCCACTGTCCCTGGGATTCTCCAGGCAAGAACACGAGTGGGTTGCCATTTCCTTCTCCAATGCATGAAAGTGAAAAGTGAAAGTGAAGTCGCTCAGTCGTGCCCGACTCCCAGCGACCCCATGGACTGCAGCCCACCAGGGTCCTCCGTCCATGAGATTTTCCAGGCAAGAGTACTGGAGTGGGGTGCCATTGCCTTCTCCAAGTCCATAGTGTTGCAAGGAGTCAAACATTACTGAAGCAACTGAACACACTCACATACATATGTATATATGTGTATATTTTATAGTGGTATGAAAAATAATTCTGTGGGACTTCCCTGGTGATCCAGTATTTAAGACTCCTCACTTCCAGGCCAGGGTCATGGCTTCAATCCCTGTCAGAGACCTATGATCCCACATGCCACTGGGTGTGGCAGAAAAAAAAAAAAGAAAAGGAATAATGCTGTATTTTACAGCTGATGTCATCTTAGATTTAATGGAAATTTCTGTTTTTCATAAGCAGAATCCAGCCTACTAAATTCATGTCACAAGTCACTAATGGGATGCTAGCTGCATTATATAGGCAAATGGTTTAAACAGGAATACAAATTGGCTTGCTTCCTGTTTGCTTTTTCTCCCAACGAGCAAGCTAAGAATGATTTTTAGGTTTTAGTTTTTTGTTTTTTTTTTAACTTTTAAAAATATATTTAATATTTTTACGTTTTTTTAATTTGGGGGCAAACAAAGGAATATTTTGCGATATGTGAAAATTATAGGATATCTAAATTTCAGTGTCACAAATAAAGTTTTATTGGAACACAGCCGTGATCATTTGCTGCTGCTGCTGCTGCTAAGTCACTTCAGTCGTGTCCGACTCTGTGTGGCCCCATAGACAGCAGCCCACCAGGTTCCCCTGTCCCTGGGATTCTCCAGGCAAGAACACTGGAGTGGGTACCCGAGGCTATTTCACTCTGCTAATGGCAGAGACTGCATTGGCGCTTAATGCCCGTTTACTCTCTAGGCCTTTACAGAGCAATTTTGCACACTCATGGCTGTAGAGAACAAAATGAAGCATTCCAAACCCCATGGCTCATCAGCTCCTGAAGTCCAGTTGACTCAGTGCAGCTAAACACTTCTTATTCTGAGTCCCACTGGAGGATGAAGCTGGAGTATCTCTGTCTCCACGCCCCAGAAAGATTTCTCTGGAAATATCAGCACTGCTTCCTGTGTCCAGTGTCCATGAAACTCCTACCTGGCTCTCCAAAAGCCTTTTCTCAGTGAGGCTGAATCAGGAGATTCCAAGCCTTTGAAAGCCCATTCTAATCCAATCCATAGTATCCAAATGGTGCTCCAATCAGGTTTCTGAGCCAGTTTTTCCCCATGGGATCTTTCAACTAGAAACCTTTCTACCAAATTGTTAAAGAGAGGAAAGAATGTAGGTGCGGCTGCAGGGCCCCACCCAGGGGCTGTTTTCCAGGTCTCAGGGTGGTGAGAGTCCCCACTTCCCTCTCTGGCATCCAGAGGCCCACCATCTTATCTCCAGTTTATCTGCATCTTTAGTTATTTGGGATTCAATAGCTTAAGGGCAGGGGAAGGTGGTCCACATAGCTATTCCAACAGAGCTCGGGCTGGTATCAGGAATGGAAAAATCAGGGGTTCACCTCCAATACCAGAAAATTCTCCAGCTGCAAACAGCAAACCCCTGTCCTCTTCTGGGAGCAAGGGTGGTGGGTTGGGGGCGGGTGGGCATGGTGAGGAGAGCAGAAAGCAAGCTTACTCCCAAATGATCTGCACTTGAAGACTCAGCACCCGCTGGATTTCAGGGGTCCTAACTGTGGATCTTCATGCTGAACCCCAGGAGCTTTTTCTAGGCAGGGGCTCATGCTTTCTTAAACCAGGTCAGGGGTGTCAGGTCACACCCTGGTCCCCATCCTTCTGCCTTCCTCACTCACTCCCCGTCTTCTCTCTCCTCCCCCTTTGCACCACCAAGATTATATCTCAAGCTTTCCTTCCCACTGCCTTTACAACCCTGTGCACACAGATACATAGAGGGAGGGAGGGTTTCAGAGTAGAAATATGTGTATTTCCATTCCTTATAAGGTAACAGAGTCACTGAATTAGAACAAAAATGAAGTTCACTGATGAACGTGATCTCAAGTGTTGTAACCAGATAAAACATCAAAAACACTGTTCTTATCAAATCAACATGTGTTCACCTTAAATTTACACAATATGTGTCCATTACATCTCAATGAAGCAGGGGAAAAAATACAGAACTGACCATTAGAAAGAGCTCGTTTTAGACTCTTTTAAGACGGTTGATGGTGAGTGCTGTGCCTAGTTGCTCAGTTGTGTCTGACTTCTTGCGACCCCATAGACTGTAGCCAGCCAGGCTCCTCTATCCATGGACTTCTCCAGGCAAAAATGCTGGATTGCCTTGCCATGTCCTTCTGCAATGTTGGTGAGTATCAAAACCCAAGGCTAGGGACTTCCCTCGTGGTCCATGGGTTGAGAATCTGCCTTCCAATGTAGGGAATGTGCGTTTAATACATGGTGGTTAAGATCCCATATACCAGAGGGCAGTAGAAAGGACAAAGGATCCTGCATGCCATGACTAAGACTCGAGGCAGCCAAATAAATGAATAAAAATATATATATTTTTGAACTCTATGCTCTTTACATTCTTCTGGATGTATTTGTAAGCATGATATTAACAGTTTTATTTATTTATGGATACACCATGAGACTTCCTGCAGGATCTTAGTTTCCTGACCGGGGACTGAACCCAGATCACCAGAGTGATAGCATTGAGCAGTAAACGCTGGTTTGCCAGGGAATTCCTAGTTTGATTACTTAAAGGGTTTATTTTTATTGTATGCCCAAAGGTACATCCTTTGCTGTGTTTACACTTACAATAAAAACATTTTGGATGTCAATTTTAAAATGTTTGCAAAAACTTAGGGGAAAGGAAGGAACATGTTGACTACATATTTATGCTTCAAGGCTTCCCTAATGGCTCAGACAGTAAAAAGTCCGCCTGCAGTAGAGGAGACCGGAGTTTGATCCCTGGTTCAGGAAGATCTCCTGGAGAAGGGAATGGCTATCCACTTCAGTATGCTTGCCTCGAGAATTCCATGGATAGAGGAGCCTGGGGAACTACTATCCATGGGTTTGCAAAGAGTCAAACACAACTGGATGACTAACACTTTCATTTTCATATGCTTCTAAAGATTGTTCAAATCTCAGAATCACCTGGGACATTATTAAACATAGAGATTCCAGGGCTGCATATCATACCTAAGAAACTAAAATTGCCTGAGGAGGGGGCCTGGGCATCTGAAAGTTCAATGTTTGCCTCACTTGATTCTGATGTGACGTGAGTCCCAGGGTGTAAAATCATCCAGTACTTTGGGAAAGATTGATCTCTGGTGGTTCAGCAGTTAAGAATCCACCTGTTAATGCAGGAGACCTGGTTTCAATGAAAGGGTTGGAAAGATCTCCTGGAGGAAGAAATGGCAACCCAGTCCAGTATTCTTGCCTGGGAAATACCATGGACAGAGGGGCCTGGCAGGCTACAGTCTATGGGGTCACAAAAGACTCAGACACAACTTAGCAACTAAACCACAACAGTGAAAGTGAAAGTCCCTCAGTCGTGTCTGACCCTTCCTGACCCCATGGACTATATACAGTCCATGGAATCGTCCAGGCTAGAATACTGGACTGGGTAGTCTTTCCTGTCTCCAGGGGATTTTCCCAACCCAGGGATCAAACTCAGGTCTCCCACATTGCAGGCAGATTTTTTACCAGCTGAGGCACAAGGGGAACCCAAACAACAGTAAAAACATGCTTAAAATATCCAAGAATCTACTCCTTCAGGAGACCCTGAGGGTTGAGCGTCAGGAATTAATTTTTTCTTCATGTGACACACTGAGCACCTGCCTTGGGAGAAGCATGTTATTGGTAATTCAATAAACCAATCAGATGTTGTAGCTTGAGCAGGGAGCTTCATCCTCCCCACCACTCTTCAGAGATTCTAGGACCTCCACACTCTGTCCTGGGGCTTCTGGATGTCCTTCGTACTAAAGGAAGTTAGGGTATAAGCAAAGCTCAGAGATCTGGATCCAAACTTCTCAGTTTGGGCCACACTTGCAAATCTCCTGGGCTGTGCTTTGTAACCCTCAGTGAATCTAAGGATTTCCCTACGTGTCTTGTGTAAAAACATATTCTGGTCCGACAGTTGTGAGTGGGGCCTGAGAGTCTTGAGTTTCTCACAAACTCCAGGTGTTGCCCAGGCTGCTTAAGGTGTCCATATTAAACAGTGAGTACTAGAGAGTTTTGAAAAGCACTGATTGATTTTGAAAAGTTCTGGTTGATTTTGCCGATCTTATTCCATACCCACAGAATAAGTATCTCCAGGAATGGGACCAGGGAGTCAACGTTACTAAGCGTCTCAGATATTTGTAAGGAGCAGGTAGGGTGCAACGTGAAGCTACACCACAATGTGTAGCCAGGCACATCACCCTACCATCAACCCTGTTTTGGGCTTCATTGTGTCCTACAAAATCCATATGTTGAGGGGACTTTCCCAATGATCCAGTGGCTAAAGCTCTCCACTCCCAGTGAGGGGGGCTGGACTTCGGTCCCTGGTCAGGGAACTAGATCCCATGTGCTGCCAGGAAGTCCAAAGACCCCACATGCCACAACTAACAATTGGTGCCATCAAATAAATTAATTCATTTAAAAAATTATCTGTAGAAGTCCTATTCCCCTACACTTTGGAATGTGACTATATTTGTAGATGATATTCTTAACAAGGTAGTTAAACTCAATGAAGGCACTAGGGTAAGCCCTGGTCCAATCTGATGGTTCTCTACATAAAAAGAGAGAGCAGAATTCCCTGCAAGGCCAGTGGTTAGGGCTCAGAATTTTCACGGCCAAGGGCCCCATTTCAATCCCTGGACTGGAAACTAAGACCCAGAAGTGAAGCAGCATGGCCAGAAAAAAAAAAAAAAAAAAGGAAATTAGGACACACAAGACATCAAAGATGCATGGACATAAAGGGACAGGAGGACACAAGAATGCAGCTGTTTGTGCATCAGGGAAAGAGATCTCCCGAGAAACCACACTGTCAACACCTTGATCCTGGACTTCTAGCCTCCAGAACTGGGAGAAAACAATTTCCTGTTGTTTAGGTCTCTTGTATATCTTGTGGCCACCTTAGTACATTAATGCGTTCTTTAGATCAGGAGTCCCTGGAGAGGGCTCACCTCAAGGACAGGTGGGGAGTATGCAGGTGATGACTCAGCTCCCAGGTGACTTCTAAACATCAACAAATGCCCACCCACCCAGATTTTCCAGGACACAGCCTGCTCCTGTGGACCCCTTCTTGCAGACCACTGCTGCTAAAAGTCCCCACCCAACTCTCGTTCTGGCCCCAACTTTCTTTACTTCTCTCCTAGACTGTGAGGGACAGAGCCTTGAGAACAGAGCAAGGCCTGTGCTCAAACCATCCTGGTTGTGAAGGGGAGTATGTGTTTTAACAAAAAATAAAAAAAAAAAAAGGAAGAAAACCCATAGCTGTCTAGCATAAGCTTAACACTGGATGTACAGAAAAGCCTTCACATGTTATGTTAGGAAGAAGCAGAGGACATGATTTCAACCTTTTCTTCAGGGAAGGTTTCCAGGAAGGAGGACAGCATGCTTTCTGTAGATGGGTTGAGAGCAGATGAATTTATTGGAAGGCCTTTGGGTCTGTAGCCAGGAAAGGAATATGAGTGGGGAGGGGGTATGTCGTCCTTCAGTTCTCTCTACCTCCAGAAGTTTCTATGATATGGGCCATGGTCACAGGGCTCCCAGAGATCAGGGAGAGAGGGATGTTTTGTGACTTCACCCAAGCCTCACCCATAGAAGGCTGCCTCTCAGCAGCCAACGTCAGACTTCTGGGCCATCTGCCAGGCTCAAGAAATGACCTACTAGGAACTCTCTGGTAGTCCTGGAGTGGTTAGGACTCTGCACTTTCACTGCTGAGGGCAGGGATTCTATACATAGTTGGGGAACTAAGATCCTGCAAGCTGCACTGGCTGGCCAACAATAGAAAACAAACAAACAAACAAACAAAAGACAGACATGACCTTTCCCACCTTTCCTTCCATAGACAACCCCAAGGCTGAGTCCAGTTCAGGTCCATTGCTGTGGTCAAGGAGGAAGCTCCCTTGGGCTTGTGGCTGTGGAGTGACATGTGGTCAGCCTGAGCATCCACCAACAGGGCTGGGCATCTCACACCAACCGAGAACCTGGTACCCAGTAGGAGGTCAGGCCCTCAGGACACATGCTGGTGCCTGCTGACTACAGATCAGGGCTGTGTGAGAAGTGGACTCTACAAGGTGGCCAGAAGGCACACCTTTCAGGAGAGCACTAATCCAGGTGGCCAGACTCTTCCCACTTCCTCCGTCTCTAGGGGAGAACTTGGCGCTTCCATTGTTCTCACAAATGTTTTCCTCTTCTACTCCCCCTGGAACAGCTTTATCTCAAGAAATTGTTGTTGTTCATTTGCCCAGTTGTATCTGCAACCCCATGGACCACAGTGTGCCAGACCTCCCTGTCCCTCACCATTTCCTGAAGTTTGCACAAGTTCGTGTCCATTGCATTGGTGATGCAATCCAGCCATCTCATTCTCTGTCACCCTTTCTCCTTCAGGCCATCTCCACATAACCAACAACAGTCCTCTCCCAGGATGGCACTCTAAATCCTGTGTCCAGCTTCCAGACCCCATGCACACTGGTTGAGCTGCATTGCAGTTTGGGCCATATAGAGCCACGACACACATTATCTGTGTAACTTTTGCTCTACATAAATAATATTTCATCAGCTGTCTTACCTTGCTTCCTTTCAGTCCAAAGCAATTTACCCTTTACTGAAGGGGCTTGCCTCATTCTGGAAATCTCTTCCCTGCTTCTCCATCTCCCACCACAAGGCTCAGGTTTTGTTTTGCTTCCTCTTATACTTCTTTTCCCATCTTAATTCCTTCCCGCCCAGGTATGTCTGAAACCCACATGGAACACTCTGGGGACTAGGGTCTTCTGCTAGTATTTATCTGATGCTCTGGGAAAACTATTGACCATGTAGAAGTGTTACTTCTGATCTATACACTGAGAGAGGTGCATTTCATATCCTTCTACATTTCTGCCTTCTTTGAACTTCTCAGTGTTTCCTGGAAAGCTCTATTATTCTTTTTCCTTGACAGCAAAACATGAAACATTAGTGGACATGAATTACTCTGTTTGATGGGACGTTGCTTACGTACACACGTAACTGGTATTACTTTGACTTCCAACATGCAATCAAGCACATTTGTTGTTGTTGTTGTTTTCCCCCTAGAAAATTTCTCTTAATGATAAATTGTCATCAGCATGAAGAAATGCAGAACATTCCACATAAAATATAATAGCATAACTGGGCTCAAAAAGTCAGCACTTTAATATATCTAGCTATATCTTGAATGTTCCTGACATTTTCCCAGAGTACCGATGTCTGATTTCAAATCTCAAAGCTTAATTCCATTCAGCGAGTCTCAAGGGTCAGAGACTGCCATGGGCATAATTTATTTAATTCCTGTAGAATAAGTTGGCAAGTTCATACTTGACTTGACTACTTGGTACTTGACTACTTGATAAAGAGAGAAAACAACAATAACAACAATGACCAAAAAATAAACAAACAAAAAAACACAGAAATGTGTAGTTAGTGATTCAGTCATAACAGGTACACATAAATTGATGTATAGACTATACAATCATCTATATCTGCTTAATTGTTTCTGCTAATGACTTGGACACTGTGAATCACACACAAACCATTGAAAAAGAAAAGTAATTTTGGAAAATTCTTAGAGAAAAGAACATCAGAATTCCTTACCTGTCTCCTGGGAAATGTGTACGCTATTAAATTTGCAACAGTTAGACCTGGACACGGGACAATGAAGTGATTCAAAATCGGGAAAGGAATAAGTCAAAGCTATCTAGTGTTGCCCTGGTTATTTGACTTCTGTGCAGAGGACCTCATGAACAAATAAAATCCTAGATGAATCTCAAGCTAGACACAAAATTTATGTGGGCGATATGATAACTTAGTTATCCAGATGACAACACCCAAATGACAGAAGAATAATAGGAATTAAGGTGCCTCTTGATGAAGGTATTATCTGTTTCAAGTACAGACATCTGAAATGACATAGTCCTTCATAAAAGATGAAATTCTCAGTTTCACATTTGAAAATCTAGATGTATATTTCAGAATGTGAAATATAAAATTCTCTATTAGTCACATATACAAATCTGGAGACAATTTTTCCAACTTGAAATGTGGAATTCTCTGTACATCTCACATGAAAGTATACATACAATATTTTCTTATTAAAATGTGGAATTTTTCACATTAGAGATATGAAAATCAGGATGCAGATTCTTTGACAGGAAATATGAAACTGTCTATTTCACATATCAAAATATGGTCACAGGATTTCTCACATGAGATATGGAATTTTTTCATATTTCTCATTTGAAAATCTTTGTACTGTCTTTCCTTCATGAAATATTGAATACTGTCTACTTCACATTTGAAAAAAGTGCATTCATTCTCCTACAAGAAATGTGGAATTTTCCCACAGATTTTCATGCTTGAGCTCTGAAATTCTGTATATTTCCATCAAGAAAGCTTGAATGAAGGTCTTCTGATATGAGACTTGGAATTCTGTGTATTTCACATTTAACAATCTGGGGAGAAATGTTCTCATATGAAATATGAAATCTCGACTATTCACATATGAAACTTTTTCTAGATTTGTACACATGAAACCTATATGCAGGTTAGGAAAAAACAGTTAGAACTGGACATGGAACAACAGACTGGTTCCAATTAGGAAAAGGAGGATCGCAAGCCTATATATTGCCACCCTGCTTATTTAAATTACATGCAGAGTGCATCATGTGAAACAGTGGGCTGGAAGAAGTGCAAGCTGGAATCAAGATTGCTGGGAGAAATATCAATAACCTCAGATATACAGATGACACCACCCTTATGGCAGAGAAGAGGAACTAAAAAGCCTCTAGAAGAAAGTGAAAGAGGAGAGTGAAAAAGTTGGCTTAAAACTCAACATTAAGAAAACGAAGATCATGGCATCTGGTCCCATCACTTCATGGGAAATAGATGGTGAAACAGTGGAAACAGTGTCAGACTTTATTTTTTGGGGCTGCAAAATCACTGCAGATGATGACTGCAGCCATGAAATTAAAAGACGTTTACTCCTTGGAAGAAAAGTTATGACCAAGCTAGATAGCATATTCAAAAGCAGAGACATTACTTTGCCAAGAAAGGTTCGTCTAGTCAAGGCTATGGTTTCTCCAGTCTTCATATATGGATGTGAGAGTTGGACTGTGAAGATTGCTGAGCACTGAAGAATTGATGCTTTTGATCTGTGGTGTTGGAGAAGACTCTTGAGAGTCCCTTGGACTGCAAGGGGATCCAACCAGTGCATTTGGAAGGAGATCAGCCCTGGGATTTCTTTGGAAGGACTGATGCTACAGCTGAAACTCTAGTACTTTGGCCACCTCATGGGAAGAGTTGACTCATTGGAAAAGACTCTGATGATGGGAGATATTGGGGATAGAAGGGAAAGGGGATGACAGAGGAGGAGACGGTTGGACGGCATCACTGAGTCGATGGAAGTGAGTTAGAATGAACTCCGGGAGATGGTGATGGATAGGGAGGCCTGGCATACTGCAATTCATGGGGTCGCAAAGAGTCAGACATGACTGAGTGACTGAACTAAACTGAACTGAGCTGTACACATGAAATAGAAAATTTTCAATGAATCAGAAATTGATATCTGAGCTAAAACATCAAATAGGTACAGCTATATTTCATGTATTTCCTGAATAACAGAAAGAGTTCTCTGTATTTCTTTGAAAAAAGTCTGGGTGAAGATTTCTCTGCATGAAATAGGGGATTAGCATATTTTACAGGTGCAAAATCAAAACGCTTATGATTATACAGTGGAAGTGATAAATAGATTCAGGGGATTCTATCTGATAGACAGAGTGCCTGAAGACCTATGGGTGGAGGTGTGACATTGTACAGGAATCAGGGATAAAGACCATTCCCATATAAAAGAAATGCAAAATAACAAAGTGATAAGGCCTTACAAAGATC
This sequence comes from Bos taurus, assembly GCF_002263795.3. Taxonomy (NCBI): domain Eukaryota; kingdom Metazoa; phylum Chordata; class Mammalia; order Artiodactyla; family Bovidae; genus Bos; species Bos taurus. Next base: position 35,956,737 of record NC_082638.1, read on the forward strand.
TGAAAAGACCAAAGACGCTAAACAAAAACGAGAAAATGAAAACAATACCCATTTGAATGCAGAGTCCCAAAGAATAGCAAGGAGAGATTAAACCTTCCTCAGTTATCAATACCAGTTCATACAGGAAATAAATAGAATGGGAAAGCCTACAGATCTCTTCGAGAAAATCAGAGATACCAAGGGCACATTTCATGCAAAGAGGGGCACAATAAAGGACAGAAATGGTACGGATGTAACAGAAGCAGAAGCTATTAAGAAGAGGAGGGAAGAATACACAGATGAAATATGCACAAAAGATCTGCATGATCCAGTTAAGCACAATGGTGTGATCACTCACCTAGAGCCAGACGTCCTGGAATGCAAAGTCAAGTCGGACTTTAGAAGCATAACTACAAACAAAGCTCGTGGAGGTGGTGGAATTCAGTTGAGCTCTTTCAAATTCTAAAAGATGATGTTGTGAGTGTGCTGCCCTCTATATGCCAGCAGATTTGGAAGACACAGCTGTGGCCAGACCACTGGAAAAGTTGTTTTCATTCCAACCGCAATAAAAGGCAATCCATCGAGTGTGCAAACTACTACTTAACTTCACTCATCTCACACATTCGCAAAGTACTGCTCAAAATTCCCAAAGCCAGGCTTCAATAGAATGTGAACCATGAGCTTCCAGATGTTCAAGCTGGATTTAGAAAGGTCAGAAGAACCTGAGATTAAATTACCAACACCCATTGGGTTATCAAAAAAGCCAGAGGAGGAGGAGCCAAGATGGCGGAGGAGTAGGACGGGGAGAACACTTTCTCCCCCACAAATTCATTAAAAGAGCATTTAAACGTCGAGTAAATTCCACAAAACAATTTCTGAATGCCGGCAGAGGACATCAGGCACCCAGAAAAGCAATCCAACTCTTCGAAAGGAGGTAGGAAAAAATATAAAAGACAAAAAAAGAGACAAAAGAGGGAGGGACGGAGTTCCATCCCGGGAAGGGAGTCTTAAAAAGAGAGAAGTTTCCAAACACCAGGAAACCTTCTCACTGCCGAATCTGTGCCGAGCTTTGGAAGCACAGAGGGCAACATAACAGGAAGAAAAAATAAATAAACAATTAAAACTCGAAGATTGCGAGTCCTACGGTAACTCCCCCAGCGGAGAAGCAGCGCAGACGCCTGCACGCGCCATTAGCAAGCGGGGGCTGGGCAGGGAGGTGCAGCACGGGCTGCATCGCTTAGAGTAAGAATCTGGCCTGAATACCCTGAGCACTATCTGAGCAAAATAATTTGGGCGAGCAAACCAGACTGTGGGATATCTACCACGCGAAAAGCCAGCCCCAACCTAAGACACCGCCAGGCCCGCGCACGAAACAAAGAATTGATCAGAGATAGCCGGCTGCAGACCTTCCCCCTCTGGTGACAGGCAGCCAGAGCCGGAAGGGGGCAATCGCAGCCCCAGAGAGACATTATCTATAAAACTGTAAGCAGGCTTCTTTGCTAACTAAAACTTCTTGGGGGTCTGGACGGTTAACATCTGCCTGAGAAGGTGCGCCGGTTTTACACCCAGATAACCGAGTGGCTGGGAGGCGATAAGTCGCAGCATTGGCGCTCGCCAAACACCTCATCACTTGAGCTGCTTGGACCTGGGAAGAGCACAAAACTCAGGCCCAACTGAGTCTGCGCCTCTGAGGACTACCCGAGTGCCTGAACCTGAGCGGCTTGGACCTGGGAGGTACATGCAACCCAGGGCCAGCCTCGGATGGTTCCCGGCGGAACAACCTAGAGCCCGAGCAGTGTGGGCAGGGAGGCTACACGCGCCGTGAGCGGGGGCAGACCCAGTGTGGCTGAGGCACTGCGAGCGCACTCCAGTGATATTTGTTTGCAGCATCCCTCCCTCCCTCCCCACAGCGCGACTGAACAAAGAGAAGAAATACAGCTCCACCTATCAGAACACCGACACAAGCTTCCCTAACCAGGAAACCTTGACAAGCCACCTGTACAAACCCACACACAGCGAGGAAAAGCCACAATAAAGAGAACTCCACAAACTGCCAGAATACAGAAAGGACACCCCAAACTCAGCAATTTAAACAAGATGAAGAGACAGAGGAATAGCCAGCAGATAAAGGAACAGGATAAATGCCCACCAAACCAAACAAAAGAGGAAGAGATAGGGAATCTACCTGATAAAGAATTCCAAATAATGATAGTGAAATTGATCCAAAATCTTGAAATTAAAATGGAATCACAGATAAATAGCTTGGAGACAAGGATTGAGAAGATGCAAGAAAGGTTTAACAAGGACCTAGAAGAAATAAAAAAGAGTCAATATATAATGAATAATGCAATAAATGAAATTAAAAACACTCTGGAGGCAACAAATAGTAGAATAACAGAGGCAGCAGATAGGATTAGTGAATTAGAATATAGAATGGTAGAAATAAATGAATCAGAGAGAATAAAAGAAAAACGAATTAAAAGAAATGAGGACAATCTCAGAGACCTCCAGGACAATATTAAACCCTACAACGTTCGAATCATAGGGGTTCCAGAAGAAGAAGACAAAAAGAAAGACCATGAGAAAATACTTGAGGAGATAATAGTTGAAAACTTCCCTAAACTGGGGAAGGAAATAATCACCCAAGTCCAAGAAACCCAGAGAATCCCAAACAGGATAAACCCAAGGCGAAACACCCCAAGACACATATTAATCAAATTAACAAAGATCAAACACAAAGAACAAATATTAAAAGCAGCAAGGGAAAAACAACAAATAACACACAAGGGAATTCCCATAAGGATAACAGCTGATCTTTCAATAGAAACTCTTCAAGCCAGGAGGGAATGGCAAGACATACTTAAAATGATGAAAGAAAATAACCTACAGCCCAGATTATTGTACCCAGCAAGGATTTCATTCAAGTATGAAGGAGAAATCAAAAACTTCTCAGACAAGCAAAAGCTGAGAGAATTCTGCACCACCAAACCAGCTCTCCAACAAATACTAAAGGATGTTCTCTAGACAGGAAACACAAAAATGGTGTATAAATTCAAACCCCAAACAATAAAGTAAATGGCAACGGGATCATAAATATCAGTAATTACCTTAAACGTAAATGGGTTGAATGCCCCAACCAAAAGACAAAGACTGGCTGAATGGATACAAAAACAAGACCCCTACATATGTTGTCTACAGGAGACCCACCTCAAAACAGGGGACACATACAGACTGAAAGTGAAGGGCTGGAAAAAGATTTTCCATGCAAATAGGGACCAAAAGAAAGCAGGAGTAGCAATACTCATATCAGATAAAATAGACTTTAAAACAAAGGCTGTGAAAAGAGACAAAGAAGGTCACTACATAATGATCAAAGGATCAATCCAAGAAGAAGATATAACAATTATAAATATATATGCACCCAACATGGGAGCACCGCAGTATGTAAGACAAATGCTAACAAGTATGAAAGGAGAAATTAACAAAAACACAATAATAGTGGGAGACTTTAATACCCCACTCACACCTATGGATAGATCAACTAAACAGAAAATTAACAAGGAAACACAAACTTTAAACGATACAATAGACCAGTTAGACCTAATTGATATCTATAGGACATTTCATCCGAAAACAATGAATTTTACCTTTTTCTCAAGCGCACATGGAACCTTCTCCAGGATAGATCACATCCTGGGCCATAAAGCTAGCCTGGGTAAATTCAAAAAAATAGAAATCATTCCAAGCATCTTTTCTGACCACAATGCAGTAAGATTAGATCTCAATTACAGGAGAAAAACTATTAAAAATTCCAACATATGGAGGATGAACAACACCCTGCTGAATAACCAACAAATCACAGAAGAAATCAAAAAAGAAATCAAAATTTGCATAGAAACGAATGAAAACGAAAACACAACAACCCAAAACCTGTGGGACACAGTAAAAGCAGTCCTAAGGGGAAAGTTCATAGCAATACAGGCACACCTCAAGAAACAAGAAAAAAGTCAAATAAATAACCTAACTCTACACCTAAAGCAACTAGAAAAGGAAGAAATGAAGAACCCCAGGGTTAGTAGAAGGAAAGAAATCTTAAAAATTAGAGCAGAAATAAATGCAAAAGAAACAAAAGAGACCATAGCAAAAATCAACAAAGCCAAAAGCTGGTTCTTTGAAAGGATAAATAAAATTGATAAACCATTAGCCAGACTCATCAGGAAACAAAGAGAGAAAAATCAAATCAATAAAATTAGAAATGAAAATGGAGAGATCAAAACAGACAACACAGAAATACAAAGGATCATAAGAGACTATTATCAACAATTATATGCCAATAAAATGGACAACGAGGAAGAAATGGACAAATTCTTAGAAAAGTACAACTTTCCAAAACTTGACCAGGAAGAAATAGAAAACCTTAACAGACCCATCACAAGCACGGAAATTGAAACTGTAATCAAAAATCTTCCAGCAAGCAAAAGCCCAGGTCCAGACGGCTTTACAGCTGAATTCTACCAAAAATTTAGAGAAGAGCTAACACCTATCCTGCTCAAACTCTTCCAGAAAATTGCAGAGGAAGGTAAACTTCCAAATTCATTCTATGAGGCCACCATCACCCTAATAACAAAACCTGACAAAGATCCCACAAAAAAAGAAAACTACAGGCCAATATCACTGATGAACATAGATGCAAAAATCCTAAACAAAATTCTAGCAATCAGAATTCAACAACATATTAAAAAGATCATACACCATGACCATGTGGGCTTTATCCCAGGGATGCAAGTATTCTTCAATATCCGCAAATCAATCAATGTAATACACCACATTAACAAATTGAAAAACAAAAACCATATGATTATCTCAATAGATGCAGAGAAAGCCTTTGACAAAATTCAACACCCATTTATGATAAAAACTCTCCAGAAAGCAGGAATAGAAGGAACATACCTCAACATAATAAAAGCTATATATGACAAACCCACAGCAAACATTATCCTCAATGGTGAAAAACTGAAAGCATTTCCTCTAAAGTCAGGAACAAGACAAGGGTGCCCACTTTCACCATTACTATTCAACATAGTTTTGGAAGTTTTGGCCACAGCAATCAGAGCAGAAAAAGAAATAAAAGGAATCCAAATTGGAAAAGAAGAAGTAAAACTCTCACTATTTGCAGATGACATGATCCTCTAGATAGAAAACCCTAAAGACTCCACCAGAAAATTACTAGAACTAATCAATGATTACAGTAAAGTTGCAGGATATAAAATCAACACACAGAAATCCCTTGCATTCCTATACACTAATAATGAGAAAACAGAAAGAGAAATTAAGGAAACAATTCCATTCACCATTGCAACGAAAAGAATAAAATACTTAGGAATATATCTACCTAAAGAAACTAAAGACCTATATATAGAAAACTATAAAACACTGGTGAAAGAAATCAAAGAGGACACTAATAGATGGAGAAATATACCATGTTCATGGATTGGAAGAATCAATATAGTGAAAATGAGTATACTACCCAAAGCAATTTATAGATTCAATGCAATCCCTATCAAGCTACCAACAGTATTCTTCACAGAGCTAGAACAAATAATTTCACAATTTGTATGGAAATACAAAAAACCTCGAATAGCCAAAGCGATCTTGAGAAAGAAAAATGGAACTGGAGGAATCAACCTACCTGACTTCAGGCTCTACTACAAAGCCACAGTTATCAAGACAGTATGGTACTGGCACAAAGACAGAAATATAGATCAATGGAACAAAATAGAAAGCCCAGAGATAAATCCACGCACATACGGACACCTTATCTTTGACAAAGGAGGCAAGAATATACAATGGATTAAAGACAATCTCTTTAACAAGTGGTGCTGGGAAATCTGGTCAACCACTTGTAAAAGAATGAAACTAGAACACTTTCTAACACCATATACAAAAATAAACTCAAAATGGATTAAAGATCTCAACGTAAGACCAGAAACTATAAAACTCCTAGAGGAGAACATAGGCAAAACACTCTCTGACATACATCACAGCAGGATCCTCTATGACCCACCTCCAAGAATATTGGAAATAAAAGCAAAAATAAACAAATGGGACCTAATTAAACTTAAAAGCTTCTGCACATCAAAGGAAACTATTAGCAAGGTAAAAAGACAGCCTTCAGAATGGGAGAAAATAATAGCAAATGAAGCAACCGACAAACAACTAATCTCAACAATATACGAGCAACTCCTCCAGCTCAACTCCAGAAAAATAAATGACCCAATCAAAAAATGGGCCAAAGAACTAAATAGACATTTCTCCAAAGAAGACATACAGATGGCTAACAAACACATGAAAAGATACTCAACATCACTCATTATCAGAGAAATGCAAATCAAAACCACTATTAGATACCATTTCACACCAGTCAGAATGGCTGCGATCCAAAAGTCTACAAATAATAAATGCTGGAGAGGGTGTGGAGAAAAGGGAACCCTCTTACACTGTTGGTGGGAATGCAAACTAGTACAGCCACTATGGAGAACAGTGTGGAGATTCGTTAAAAAACTGGAAATAGAACTGCCTTATGATCCAGCAATCCCACTGCTGGGCATACACACTGAGGAAACCAGAAGGGAAAGAGACACGTGTACCCCAATGTTCATCGCAGCACTGTTTATAATAGCCAGGACATGGAAACAACCTAGATGTCCATCAGCAGATGAATGGATAAGAAAGCTGTTGTAAATATACACAATGGAGTATTACTCAGCCATTAAAAAGAATACATTTGAATCAGTTCTAATGAGGTGGATGAAACTGGAGCCTATTATACAGAGTGAAGTAAGCCAGAAGGACAAACACCAATACAGTATACTAACGCATATATACGGAATTTAGAAAGATGGTTACGATAACCCTGTATACGAGACAGCAAAAGAGACACTGATGTATAGAACAGGCTAATGGACTCTGTGGGAGAGGGAGAGGGTGGCAAGATTTGGGAGAATGGCATTGAAACATGTGAAATGTCATGTATGAAACGAGATGCCAGTCCAGGTTCAATGCGCGATGCTGGATGCTTGGGACTGGTGCACTGGGATGACCCAGAGGGATGGTATCGGGAGGGAGGAGGGAGGAGGGTTCAGGATGGATTTTCTTTTAAAAATAAATAAAAAAATAAATAAAATAAAATATTTGATACAAAAAAAAAAAAAAAAAAAGCCAGAGAGCACCAGAAAAACATCTACTCCTTTTTGACTATGCCAAAGACTTGTTTGTGTAGATCACAACAAAACATTTTAAATTCTTCTAAACATGGGACTACTAGAGTATGTTATATGCCTCCTGATAAATCTGTATGCAGCTCAAGAAGCAACAGTCAGAAAAGGAAATGGAACAACAGACAGGTTCTGAGTTGGGAAAGGAATATTTCAAGGCTGTACTGTCAACCTCTTTATTGAACTTACATGAAGAGTTCATCACACAAAATGCCAGACTGAATGCAACAGGGTTTGGAATCAACTTTGCTGGGAGAAATATCAATAACATCAGATATGCAGATGACACGATTCATGTGGCAGAACATGGAAAGAACTACGGAGTCTCTTGAGGAAAGTAAAAGAGGAGAGTGATTAAGGTGACTTAAAACTCAACATTCAAAATGAGATTCATGGCATCTGGTCCCATCACTTCGTGACATAAAGATGGGAAACCAATGGAAACAGTGAGAAACTATTTGGGGGGAGCAGGTTCCAAAATCACTGAAGATGGTGACTCTGTTCAGGAAATTAAAATATGCTTTCTCCTTAGAAGAGAAGTTACAACCAGGCTAGACAGCACATTATAAAGCAGACAAAGGTCAGTCTAGTCAAAGCTATGTAAAGAGATGAGAATTGGACCTAAAGAATCTTGACCTCCAAGGAATCGATGCTATTGATATGTGGTGTTAGAGAAAACAATTGAGAGTCCCTTGGACTGCAAGGAAATGAAAGGAGTCAATTCTAAAGGAAATCAGTTCAGAATATTGATTGGAAGGGCTGATGCTGGAACTGGATCCTGGATATTTTGGCCACCTGAAATGAAAGACTGACTCATTGGGAAAGAAGCTGATGCTGAGAAAGATTGAAGGCTGGAGGAGAGGGTGACGACAGAAGATGAAATGCATGGTGGCATCAGGGAATCAGTGGTTATGGGTTTGAGCAGGCTCTATGAGTTGGTGATTGACAGGGAAGCCTGTCATGCTGCAATCCATGGGATCAGGAAGAGTCGGACTTAATGATACTCACCGAACTTACTTAGGTTCTCAGCGAAATGAAAATGGTAAAGAACTCTCTTACCCATTAATTGATAATCCTCACAGATTCCTAATGCCCCCTAAGATTTTTAACTGTTTCTTCAGAGATTCAGCAAGGATGGCCATTCTTTCCATTATATGGGTAAATATCCCCTAGGAAATAATGGAAGGGGCATAATTTACAGAAAGTTGTAGAAGAAAGTACACACATCAGCAAGTCAGCATGACCTTGTCAAAAACATATAGTATGATCCTTTAATCCTTCACACTGATTTCCTTCTGAAACCTGATGATAGGACCTCACCAATCCTGAGGAATGGTCATTGCAAAGGGATGTTATCTAGAACAATTTCGGCCTATTACTTTAGTGATGACACAAAGCAGGCACATTATGGTAATCATGCCTCCGTTAACCTCCCCTAACCAAGACAATAGGCTGCACTAGCCATTGGGGAGCTTACAGGATCACAAGGTCTCCTGTAAATGGTTGGAGCCACCTGGGCCTTTCCCACAGAGGGTTTGCAGGTATGATGAGGTCACCTTTCCATGGCAAAAATTCTTATCTATGGCCACCAGTCTTACTGCCAGTCCTCTGAATTTGTGAGAACCCCACAAGACCAACTCTAGCTTGCAAAGTATACATCTGCTTAAAAAACAAACAAAAGGATAAAATCCAGTCCAAACTGAAGTGCCTAAGGATAATCAAATGGTCCTCAGTTCTATGAAGGGCCGTTAGGGCCACAAAAGCACGGGTCCAGGCAAGTTCATTGTTAACACCTGCAGCCCTTCAAAGGACGTGTCCTGGTAATGGATAAAGATTGTAGATTGTAAGTCCTCTACCAATTTGAGAAATTGTGTCAACAAGACCTCTGAACCTCCCATCTTAGCTAAGCCTAAAAGACAGAATATGTGCATATCAGGCCCAAGGCACATTCAACTGGGAATATTTGGAGGTAACAGTACCAGATATAGGACACTATAGAGAAGGTGTACACAAAAATGAAATAAGAAAAAAAAAAAAGCCTTTTGTGCCAGTTTCAGACTGAAAATGTGCATTTCCCAGATGACCAAGTGAACAGGATTCAAGTCAGTAATAACACTCAACGTAGCCACATGTCAATGCAGATTCCCACTAGGTAACTTCAGAAGCTTCTGTGCAGGCCTGTCTTCAGCCTCTGCTTTCCATTCATAAATTGTGTTCATTCAATCAGCAGACAGTATGAAATATAGGCAATGGGTAGGCACTCAAGGAAGATGATGAAGACTGTAAGAACAAAGTATCTTTCCAGGGCAAGGGACAGACAACACCACAGGTTGGTGATAAGATGGAGGAAGTTGGAGAGGAGAATGGAGGGCAGATTTCAGATCTAGCTTCTGGACATTTAGGGTGATGGTAGCTGCCCCAGACCTGGCTGCAGGCCTTGAGGAGATATTTCCAAATGTAATAAATTAATGTGGTCTCTGTCCTCTATGAGCTTTTACAACCTTAAAGCCTCAGCCTATGATACTATACCAAGTATAGAGTCATAGCTCAGAAATTCAAGATATTAATTTAGGAAGGGTGTGTGAGACTTGAAGGAGATGTGTTCTATCAGACATGTTCTAACATTTAGCATAATTAACTGGGCTTGAGCCAGGACTTACTTATATGCATGTAGACTGCTATCTTCGGAAAATTCCCATTATGAGATCATATAACCTGATATCTGGGATTTCACTTTCTTGGTGAGTACTTCTCCACTTATGAAAAAGGAAGATAGCACTAGTTTAGAAGGTACATCTTTGTATTAGGACTTTTCTATCAATTTCCCAACTCTACCAATTGTTCTAGGTAACTTCCTGACAGTAGGAAATATGGACAACTATATAGTATCTCCTCCTGCCATACTAGAGGCACTATAGTAAGTGTAAAGACAGATAACACACAAAAGTACATTTACAGCTCATGATTCTTTGCTAATTTTCTTTTCAGTTGATGTATCCATAGGTGTGAGTGGGGTATTAAAGTCCCCTATTATAATTGTGGTACTGTTAATTCCCCCTTTCCTACTTCCTTGCATTTGCCTTGCATCTTGAGGTGCTCCTAAATGGCACAATGGACTAGTTACACCTAATTGTTATATATAGGCATTACACTCATTAGGAATGGAATCATGTTTTTTTCCAGTGCAATCCTGAGCCCACATCTTGGTCCCTGCACAAAAGCAGGCTGTATCCTTCCCATGTTCAAGCCCTGAGAAACATTCCTGAGCCCACATCTCTGTCACTGCACTGAACTAGGCTGGGTCCAGCACTTGCTCAAACCCCTGGAAAATACTCATGAGTCCACATCTCGGTCACTGCACTGAACCAGTCTAGGTTCTGCCCTAGTTAGTCCCCTGACACATACCTCTGAACCAACATCTCGGGCTCTGCCCTGAAGCAGGCTGGTCCTTCCCATGGTCAAGCCCCGACAAATGCTCCTGAGCCAAACTCTTGGTCACTGCACTGAACTAGGCTCGGTCCTACATGACCGAGGCTCGGTTGTTCATGACCCCGGCAAACACTGCTGCGCCCAAATCTCCTGCCCTGCACATGATCCAGTCTGTGTCTTGCCCTTGTTAGATTCCCCCAACACATACACCTGAGCCCACATCTCAGTCCCCGCACTGAAGCAGGCTGAGTCCTGCCTTTGTTCAAGCCTCCGGCAAACAACCGTGAGCCCACAACTCCCTCCCTGCCCCTGAAATTAGGTCTGTCTTGCTCTTGTTCAATCCCCCAGAAAACACTCCTGATCCCACATCTCACTCCCTGCCCTGAACCCGCCAGGGTCCTGCCCTTGTTCAAGACCCCGACAAATACTCCTGAACCTACATCTTGGTTCATGCACTGAACCAGTCTAGGTCATGCCCTTGTTAGATCCACCAACACATACTGCTGAGCGCACATCTCAGTCCCTGCACTAAACTAGGCTGGGTCCTGCCCTTGTTTAAGACCCCAACAAACACTCCTGTATCCATATCACATCCCCGGCCCTGAACCAGTCTAGGTCATGCCCTTGTTAGATCCCCCAACACATACTCCTGAACCCACATCTCGGTCCCTGCACAAAAGCAGTCTGGGTCCTGCCCTTGTTGAAGACCCTGACAAACACTCCTGAGCCTGCATCTCAGTCCCTGCACTGAACTAGGCTGGGTTCTTCCCTTGTTCAAACCCCCGACAAACATTCCAGAGCCAACATCTCTGTCCATGCACTGAACCAGGATGGTTCCTGCTTTTGTTCAAGCCCCCGGCAAACAATCCTGAGCCGACACCTAGCTCCCTGCCCCTGAACTAAGGTGTGTCCTCCCCTTGTTCAACTCCCTGCCCCCCAGGAAACACCCCTGATCCCACATCTCACTCCCTGCACTGAAGCCACCTGGGTCCTACCCTTGTTCAAAACCCTGACAAATACTCTGGAACCCACATGTCAGTCCCTGAACTGAAGCAGATGAGTCCTTGCCCATGTTCAAGCCACAACAAATACTCCTGAGCCCACATATCACTCACTACAATGAACTAGGCTGGGTCCTACACTTGTTCAAGACCCTGACAAACACTCCTGAGCCCACATCTCGGTCACTGCACTGAACGAATCTGCTGCTACCACTGCTAAGTCTCTTCAGTTGTGTCCGACTCTGTGCGACCCCATACATGGCAGCCCACCAGGCTCCCCCATCCCTGGGATTCTCAAGACAAGAACACTAGAGTGGGTTGCCATTTCCTTTTCCAATGCATGAGAGTGAAAAATGAAAGTGAAGTCCGTCAGTCGTGTCCAACTCTTAGTGACCCTGTGGACTGTAGCCCACCAGGCTCCTCCATCCATTGGATTTTCCAGGCAAGAGTACTGGAGTGGGGTGCCATTGACTTCTCCGACTGAACGAGTCTAGGTCCTGCCATTGTTCGATCCCCCAACACATACTCCTGAACCCACATCTCGGTTTCAGCACTGAACTAGGCTGGGTCCTGACCTTGTTCAAACCCCCAACAAACACTCCTGAGCATGCATCGCGGTCCATGCACTGGGTCCTGCCCATGTTCAAATCCCCGACAAACACTCCTGAGCCAACATCTCCATCCCTGCACTGAATCAGGATGGTTTCTGCCTCTGTTCAAGCCCTGACAAACAATCCTGAGCCAACAACTCGCTCCCTGCCCATGAACTAAGGTGAGTCCTCCCCTTGTTCAAACCCCCAGAAACACTACTGAGCCCTCATCTCACGCACTGCACTGAACCAGGCTGGGTCCAGACCTTGTCAAAACCCCCGGCAAAAACTCCTAAGCCCACATCTCAGTCCCTGCACTAAAATAGGCTGGGTCAAGCCCTTGTTCAAACCCCCGACAAACACTCTTGAGCCTGCATCACCGTCCCTGCACTGAACTAGGCTGTGTCCTGCACTTGTTCAAGACTCTGACAAACACTCCTGAGCCAACATCTTGGTTCCTGCACTGAACCAGGATAGTTCCAGCATTTGTTCAAGTCCCGGCAAACAATCCTGAGCTGACAACTCTCTCCCTGCCACTGAAGTAAGGTGTGTCCTCCCCTTGACCAATACCTCAGGCAACACTACGATCCCATATCTCACTCACTGCACTGAAGTTCGCTGGTCCCTGCCCTCATGCAAATCCCTGACAAACACTCCTGAGCCAACATCTCCATCCCTGCACTGAACTAGAATGGTTTCTACTTTGTTCAAGCCCCCAGAAAAACATCCTGAGCTGACAACTCGCTGCCTGCCCCTGAACTAAGGTGTGTCCTCCCCTTTTTCAATCCCCCTGGAAACACTCCTGTACCCGCATCTCACGCCCTGCCTTGAAGCCGCCCGGTTCCTGCCCTTATTCAAGACTTTGATAAATGCTCCTGAAACCACATTTTGGTCCCTGCACTGAAGCAGGTGGGTTCTGCCCACTTTGAAGGTCTAACAAACACTTCTGAGCCCATATCTCGCTCTCTACACTGAACTGGGCTGAGTCCTACACTTGTTCAGATTAGATCAGTCGCTCAGTCGTGTCCGGCTCTTTGCGAACCCATGAATCTCAGTATGCCAGGCCTCCCTGTCGAACACCAACACCCGGAGTTCACTGAGACTCACGTCCATCCAGTCAGTGATGCCATCCAGCCATCTCATCCTCTGTGGTCCCCTTCTCCTCCTGCTCCAATCCCTCCAAGCATCAGAGTCTTTTCCAATGAGTCAACTCTTCGCATGAGGTGGCCAAAGGACTGGAATTTCAGCTTTAGCATCATTCTTCCAAAGAAATTCCAGGGCTGATTTCCTTCAGAATGGACTGGTTGGATCTCCTTGCAGTCCAAGGGACTCTCAAGAGTCTTCTCCAACACCACAGTTCAAAAGCATCAATTCTTTGGCGCTCAGGCTTCTTCACAGTCCAACTCTCACATCCATACACGACTACAGGAAAAAGCATAACCTTGACTAGACGAACTTTTGTTGGCAATATAATGTCTCCGTTTTTGAATATGCTATTTAGGTTGGTCATAACTTTCCTTCCAAGGAGTAAGCGTCTTTTAATATCGTGGCTGCAGTCACCATCTGCAGTAATTTGGAGCCAAGAAAAATAATGTTTGCCTCTGTTTCCACTGTTTCTTCATCTATTTCCCATGAAGTGATGGGGCTGGAGGCCATGATCTTCGTTTTCTGAATGTTGAGCTTTAAGCCAACTTTTTCACTCTCCACTTTTACTTTCATCAAGAGTCTTTTCAGTTTCTCTTCACTTTCTGCCACAAGGCTGGTGCCACCTGCATATCTGAGGTTATTAATATTTCTCCTGGCAATCTTGATTCCAGCTTGTGTTTCTTCCAGTCCAGCGTTTCTCATGATGTTCTCTGCATGTAAGTTAAATAAACAGTGTGACAATATACAGCCTTCGCATATTCCTTTTCCTATTTGGAACCAGTCTGTTGTTCCATGTGCAGTTCTAACTGTTGCTTCCTGACCTGCATACACATTTCTCAAGAGGCAGATCAGGTGGTCTGGTATTCCCATCTCTTTCAGAATTTTCCACAGTTTATTGTGATCCACACAGTTGTTCAAGACCCTGACAAACACTCCTGTGCCAATATCTTGTTCCCTGCACTGAACTAGGCTGGGTTCAGCACTTTCTGAAGTCCCCTGCAAATACTCCTGAGCCAACATCCTGGTCCCTGCATTGAAGCAGACGGGGTCCTGCCCTTTTTGAAACCCCTGACAAACACTCCTGAGCCCACACATCAGAAACTGCACTGAACCAGGCCAGAAACTACACATGTTCAAGCCCCCAACCAACTGTTCTGGGCCTGCATCTTACTCAAAGGCTGGTTTCTGGTCTTATTTAAGCCCGCAGCAAGCAATCCTGAACCCACAAATCGCTCCCTGTCCCTGATCTAAGGTGTGTGCTCCCCTTGTTCAATCCCCCAGGAAACACTACTGAGCCTGCATCTCACTCACTGCCCTGAACAAGGGTGGGTCCCGCCAAAGTTCAAGCCATGACAAATACTGTTGTGCCAACATCCCAGTCTCTGCACCAAACCAGCTGTTTCCTGCCCATATTAACCATGGCAAACACTCCTAAGACCACATCTTGGTTCCTGCACTGATAGCGGCTGAGATCCTGGCCATATTCAAGCCCAGACAAACACTCCTGACCCCATTTCTCACCCCTGAACTGAACTAGGCTGGGTCCTACACATGTTCAAGACACTGACAAACACTCCTTGGCCTTCATCTGACTCTCAGGCTGATCTCCTTCACTACACTGAACTAGGCTGGGTCCAGCACTTGCTGAAACCCCTGGGAAATACTCCTGAGCCCATATCTGGGTCCCTTCTCTGAACTAGGCCAGGTCCTGCCCTTGTTCAAGCACTCAAAAAACACTCCTGAGCCCACATCTCGGTCCCTGCACTGACCGCGGCTGGATCCACCGCTTGTTCATCCCAACAGACACTCCTGAGGCCACATCTCAGTCGCTCCAATGAACCAGGCTGGGTCCTGCCTTTGTTCAAGCCCCCTACAAACACTCCTGAGCCCACATCTCAGTCCTTGCACTGAATCAGGTGGGTCCTGCCCATGTTCAAGCTCTTTGTAGAATGCATATATCATATATCAGGACTATAGGATGGCTGGCTTAGCTTGGTCCTCTTGCTGCTTCAGGCCCCACAGGCTTGTGTGATAGGGCAGGTTGGGATGTGTTCTCACATGGAGAACAGTACCACTTTGAAAGGGCCTCAATAGGGTAAATGGCAGACGTGCATGTCTCCGACACCGGTGAGTCATGGAACTTAAGGGGAACTGTCTTTAGAGTCTCCCTGGCAGGCATTCGAACAAGGTTCAGGGAGTTCCCTCATGCCAGCAGAGCGGGCCCCATTTCTCCCTCTGTGCAAAGTGTGGCCAAGCCACCTCAGGCCTGTGCAGTGTTCACATCTGTCCAGCGAGGGAGGGAGGGTCGCACGTCCAATTCTGCAGTTCAGCAGTGACCGCCCACTGTTGGCTCTCAAGGTTGAGAAAGCACTCTCCGAACGTGTGGACTAAAACCGTCTAATCTCCCATTGCTGCAACTCAGTCAGGACCAGAAGGGCTTGCAAAGGATAAGCGTCTTTTCTGAGAGCTGCTGTCCAGAGAGTGGCAGACGGCAACAGCACTACTTAGAGAGACAGAGACACACAGACATTAGCGCCTGGTACACACACAGAAGGATTGTCCAAAACAGTGCTATGCCGGAAGCAAAGATAGAGAGACAAAGAGCGAGCTCTGCACCCTAAGGCTCTGGTCTCCCTGAACAGTGGAGATCAACGGTAGCAAATGTTGCGGTTTTTCCCTACTCCCCTAGTATCAGGACAGCAACAGGCTCTCTGTCCCATGAAGAAAAGTATCCAGCCACTTGGCACCCCTGCATATCCTTTGGATAGTCAGGGAGAGCTCCCAGCTATTGCCTGTCCCAGGGGACACAGGAGGGTATTGTTTGGATTGTGGAGCAGGAACCCGTGGTTGGAATTTCCAGGGCCAGGTCAATGACAGCACCTGGGGCTACCCCAGCCACATGCAAAACCCTCTACAATCCTGGTGCAGAATCTGGCCATGTGGGGGCACTGGAGCACAGGAACCGCAGAAGATGCCCTCCGGTCTAGGGGCATGTCCATAAGGGTGCCGCCCACTACCCTCTCCGCCCTTGGTCTAGATTTGGGCAAGGAGCCTGTGCTTGGCTCACAGCCTAGGCTCCTGCCTGTTTTCCGATGATGTCCCAGGGCCCGTTCACCCTGGCCTGGGCTGTCCGGCACCCCTTTCCTTGGCCTCACGCCACCCCCAACACACCACTCCCCACCTCCTGACCATCCCCCTCACTCCCCGCCCCCAAAGAGCTAGTGGGTCCCACAGGTTCACTGCAGCCTGGGCCACCATTATGCACCATTCTCTGTGCTGTTATATCGTGTCCCTTCACATCTGCCCCAGCTTGGGCCAAGAGGAGCGTGAGAGGCGATCAAAGGAAGGTGAGAGCGTCCTGGGACCCTTAGCTGTGAGCCCCAGTACTCAGGGAGAAGCCCCCACCCCTCATCCCGCGACCTGCCATCCTGATGCTGTGCGCAGCTGGAACCTTGCAACCACCAGTTGTCACGCCAAGTGAAGAGGCCATCCTCTTTAGGGTGGAGGCAGTGCAAGACAGCCAGACCCTGGTGGACGGAGACGTGGCAGGGATCCGGTGGGAGTTCTGGCTGCTTGCAGAAGACATCATGGAAGAGGTGGAGGTTGTGGCAGATGAGGAGCAGAAACAGTGGTCCTCCCAGGAGCTGGAGGAGAAGACGGTGGAGGAGCAGGGCCGGGAGGTCCGAGTGAGCACCAGGCGCTAGATGTCCTGAAGGCACTGGCCGCCCTGCAGGTGGAACTGAGCTCTGAGTGTGAGCAAAACCACAGGGCCTACCATCAGAGGAGGAAGCATCACTTGGCTTGGGGGAGTGCCATCATCCAGGGCATCCCTGGCTTCTGGGCCAAAACTGTATCCTTTCCGCTGCTCCTTTGGGTCCACTGCTCATGAGGAGGAGGAGAAGGGGCAGGAGCAGGAGGAGGGGGAGGGGGAGGGGGCGAGGGCACAGGAAGGGCGCTGGAGGCCCCTGAAGAAAATGTGGTCCTGGGCAATTGGCAAGCTCCAAAGGCCCAGCAGAGTAGGGTCTGGGCAGGGCTACAGATGTACGTGTTGCAGCCATGCCTTTGAGTGTCTCCTTCAGGCCTGCATCTGAGGAGGAGCAGCACCTGAGGCCTCCAAGTCAGGAATGACCAGAGATGGTACACAAGAGCAGCATCTGCACAGCTATTGCTGTAAATGCGGGTGATCCTGGCATATAGCTGAGACATGTGAGTCATTCACATACACACACAACACACACACACGTACACACACACACACACACACACACACACACACACACAACCCCTTTGCTTTCAAACACGGATTGTCACAGGACTGCAAATCTGACCATGTAAGCAGTGACATGCCACTACCAAGCATACACAGGTCTGGAGGAGAACAGTAGCTGTCAGAAACCAGTCCCTGCTCGGAGAATGCAGACCACCTCAGATGCACACCACCACAAGGGGCCCAGAGCCATGAGCGTGTCTGATGGTATGGCAAAGCCTGATGAGATCAGGGGTGGCCAGGTAACAGGCAGTGCCCAGCTCCTTGCAGATGCCTTTTCCAATATCCTTGTTCCACCCCAGACTAGGACTGATGCTCCTGGCTCTTCTTGGCCTGGCATGTAGCTCCCTGAATGGCTCCTTGACCTAAAGCAGATTATGAGCCACCCTCAAGTTTCCGTCATGATCAGCGACCAAGATCAAGACTTTCTCGACTACATGATCGACTTGAAGATCAGTGAGGAAGACTGAGGAAGGATGGGTATGGGACCTGGCAGGGAGTGGGAAGATCCTGTTAGCCATGTTCCTGCACTGTGAGACTTTGGAGAGGAGTCATGGACGCTGTTAATGCCTGCCTGGGAGGCAAGCTGAGGCCCCTAGAAGTTTGCACCTTTTCCCTCCTCCCTATCCTGGCAGGTGCAGGTGCGGAGCCATCTGCAGTCCCGCTGCAAGCTGATCTTTTCCTTTCAGGACAACCCCTGCTTCTTGAACACCATGATCATTAAGGAGTATTACCTTGACATCACTGGTAACACGTGGCTCCCATGGTGATGAGTGTGGGTGTGCAAGCATGTAGATGATCCACCTGTGGAGTCCACCCCAGTCTCCCCTGTCTTTCCCCAGGGAACAGGGCATGCCATTCCACTCCAGTCCACTGGTTCTGGGACTTTGAATGGGCATCCCCCAGCCACAGTCTGGACACCAGGAGCCTTAATTTTCTCAACTGGCTGTCAGGCCACAATGGCCCAGAATTGAACACGATTGCTGATGTGGGGTTGCTTTGGGCCTGCACACAGGTGATGATTAATGTTGGAGTTCTTGGCTGCTCATGGGAGGGTTCAGGGCCTGGTCAGCCCTGGGTTGACCTTGCTCGTGTTGCCAGCAGCTCATCAGCAATGACATGTGGGACGATCCCCTGAAGTACTACCTCGGGGAGGATGATTCTTCCATCAGAGATAACTGACAGAAACACATGTGGTGAGGCGGTCAGGAGATAGGCCCTGAGGGACAGCCTTATCGTAGCTGGGACACTATCCTTTCCCAAATGGGGATGCATTTGGGATGCATCTCTCCTAGGATGCAAAACCACAGGCATCCTAGGAGAGACAGGATGTGAGTGTGGCATGCCTCCAGGCACTTCCAGCCTGCCTCCCTGGCAGCGCAGAAAGGCGAGGAAAGCACAGGTGGTTGTACGTGTTTGACCCTGTGCCCGGATGAGCCTGTGAGGGAGGGAATGGAGTGAGCAAGGAGTAATTGCATGTCCCAAAGGACCTCAGGAGAGTGGGAGACAGGGAAGCCCCTGGGGGCAGTTTGGGGCCTGCTGGTTTTCAGGGTCCAGGGTCTAGGCAATAGCAGTCCTGCCAAAGATACGCCATGGTGGGTGCTGAAAGTCCTGACGTGAAGTTCTTCTTTCCTCTGGCGTCTTGCCACTGGCTTTGGGGGCCTGAGGGGCAAAAGTGTGCATCTGCATCTGAGAGAATTCGAGCAGTCTCACTGAAGCAAAATCTCCGATTTTGTCATAGGGGATCTGAAACCAGGTGATGCTCAGAGGGAAGCTGCATTCCAGGTGACCGTCTTGGATGCTCCTGGGCCCAAATGGAGGCTGGCTTCCTTGGCATGTGGGCTGTGTAGGCAAGCAGAGATGTGTGACTGTAGTGAGTCCTACCTGGGCCTAATGAGAGCAACTGGAAGAGAATCTTGACATCTAGCAAATCACTGTGGCCTTGGTGGTTCAAGCCGTCTTGGTGCCTTTGAGATAGAAAAGCTGCTTTCCGCCCAAGGGAGGCATGAGCTGTGGGCCTACAAAGGGAAGGTTTTGCAGGGCATCATCTGTTTGGGGACTCCATGTGCATGGGTAGTGTTAAACAGAAGGGAGGACGTGTAGGAATGCTACCTTACCTTTATGGCCTCAGGTTCCAATCTTTGTATCTGAAGAGACCCTGTATCCATGTGCACCTTTCTCACAACATTGGATAAGACCCAGGCCTATCACAGTCTCTTGGGGCTCTTGGAGGCTCAGGCGTCTCTTTGGCCTTTTCCTGCTACATGGAGATAGCCCTTGGGGGCACATGTAGACAGGTGCACACATAAAGCTACACAGATAGGAAGAACAGAAGGCCTCACTCAGAATGTTGTTGTCCATAAAGGGTGGTAGGCTAGCAAGAGGGGCACAACATTGACAAGGAATGACCTAGATAGGTGCACACCGAGAGAGAGGTTCTCCAAGTCAGCTGAGCCCAAAGGTCCTTGTTTTCTGTCCCCACATGGATCAGGCCAATGTGACTGGTACTGTGAAGCTGTCCAAGGTGATGGGAGAATGCAGAACGCAGGCGCATGTCATACAGCTGTTCATGGCAAGTGCTTCCAACCCTGCTTGCTGCTCTGCAGGTCGGTCCGTGTCACTGGCAAATGCCAAGATTTTGTAACCTTTGAGGATAAGTCACAAAGTTAGATGGAGAAGGCAATGGCACCCTACTCCAGTACTCTTGCCTGGCAATTCCCATGGACAGAGGAGCCTGGTAGGCTGCAGTCCATGGGGTCGAGAAGAGTCGGACATGACTAAGCGACTTCCCTCTCACTTTTCACTTTCATGCATTGGAGAAGGAAATGGCAACCCACTCCAGTGTTCTTGCCTGGAGAATCCCAGGACGGGGGAGCCTGGTGGGCTGCTGTCTATGGGGTCACACAGACTCAGACTTGACTGAAGTGACTTAGCAGCAGTAGCAACACAGAGTTAGAAGTGCAAGGTGACATGATTAATTAACAAGCGAAAGGAAACAACCAGGAAAAGAAAGTTACTTTTTGTTTGTGAGCACAAAGGTACTTACCAAAATTCATATTCCTAGAGAAGAAAGCTTGTAGTTTTGCACGTGTGCGTTTCCTCTCAGGGATGTTACTGTGTACACGCACATGTGTGTGCACACATGGGCATAGAAGTCCCTGCCAGTGTGCTTGTGAGTATGAGCTTCCGGAATTGACCTAGCCAGGTGATGGAAGTTGGATAGCAAAAACATGAAGGTGTTAGAGAAAGGTACATATGCTCTGGCCAGCAGAAGCACTGAAGCCTGGGATTCGATCTCCGTTATCTCACTGAGCAAACACGTTCTAAGTGGGATCACAGGGGTGCACCCAGGATGTCTGGCAGAAAGTAGAGGCAGGAAAAAAGAGCCTGGGGAATGTGCAGAGAAAAGTCCACTATATCTGCAGTTTATGAAAAGTAGAAATGTACCAGGAAGGAGAAACTGTACTTAATTAATTGAGATATCTAGCTAAGGAGATTTCCAGCCAAACAGCCAAAAGTGCTTCCTGGTTTCTTCTTGCTGCCTATAGTAAAATATAAAGGGAAATTAAAAAATATATATTTAAGAGAAAATATTAAAAAATAAGACAGAACTTGCTGAATTCGAAATTTTCCAGTCTTTTAACATGACAGAGGATGCTAAAATTAATGGCTCTCAAACAAGGTTCTATCCAGGGCATTGAGATAAGGTGGTCTAAATATAACATTTTATAACACCTATACATCAATTCTTATTTATTTATTTATTTTTAATAAACGTGGTCTAAAGATGAGTGAGTGTAAAATTCTTTGTTAAGCCTCAGAAAGCTGGAAGGGGATGCTTCATGGCATTATTTAGGCAGGCCAATGCCCTCCAAAGAGTTCAGGGGTGTCACTCAGAGACATTTCAGTCACACAATAAGACTTGTACCAAGTTTCAGGGTGTTATCCCTCAGCTATCTCAGCAGAAAACCGAGACAGAGTAGGCCTTATTATGAAGACATGTGTGATGGTGGCTTTGGAGTGGAGTGCTTTACCATGAAAACCAGTAAGATTATCAGGAGACACACCAAGTTTTTAAGATAACATATTTAAGTTCAGCTTGGACTGAAAGGACCAGCAATAGTACAAAATAAGAGAGCTCTGAACTTCTACCTTCGACAAGCAGGAAGCAGGCTAGGGAGACTGTTTCACTGTAACCATATACTACCCACCTTTCCTGCAATGGAATCATGTCAGAGGGCAGAATTAAAAATTCAGAGACTGAAGCCTAGGAAGTTTCCAGGCCTTAAATCCTAATCAAAGGACTGCCAACAAGAACCCGTGGGATTTCAGAACTGCTACTGTTGACTCCCATCTCCCCTCCTCTTTCTGGAACAGGAGTGCCCATGAAGGTTATCTATGCCTGACCCAGCACTGTATGTTGGCTGTGAAAGTGAGCAGATTAACTCATCTCTTTTGTTCACAGATCATCAGGTCTAGAGGAACTACACGTGTATAATTTGAACTGATGTGTTGGAGATGACTTGAGAGTCTCCTGGACAGCAAGGAGATCAAAATAGTCAATCCTAAAGTAAAGCAGTCCTGAATATTCATTGGAAGGACTGATGCTGAAGCTGCAGCTCCAATACTTTGGCAACCTGATTCTAAGAACTGACGCTTTAGAAAAGACCCTGATGCGGGAAAGATTGAAGGCTGGGGAAGGGGACAGCAGAGGATGAGATGGTTGGATGGCATCACCAGCTCAATGGACTTGAGTTTGAGCATGCCTCTGGAGTTGATGGTGGACAGGAAACCCTGGTGTGCGGCAGTCCATCAGGTCGCGGTCCATATCTGGACTTGACTTCGATGACAAGGTCCTGAACTTCAAGTTAATGCTATAATGGATAAATTATTTGAAAGCATTTTCAGGAAAATGCATTTTGGACATACAAGTATGTAAACAATTTGTGGCCATGGGTGTACCATGTGGTTTTAAAGTATGTCCACAAATCCTTTCCTTCAAGGGTGGTCCTTATACTCCCCTTTACATGTAGGCTGGATTTAGTGGCTCACTTCTAATGTTAGAACATTGTAGAAATGAAAATGAAGTGTCTGACTATGACTCTTTAAGTCACAAAAGGCACTGCAGCCTCCTTGCTCATCCTCTTGGATCACTCACTCTGGAAGCCAGCTTAGTCGTATCTTGAGAACACTCAGGTAGCCCAGTAGAGAGGCCCATGGGAAAGAACTGAGGCTTTCTCCCAACAGCCAGCAAGGAAACTGGTTTCAACAGCTATGTGAGTAAGCCATCTTGGAAGGAAATCCACCAGCCCATGTCAAGGCTTCAGATGACGACAATCTCATGAAACCCTGAGCCAGAACTCTCAACTGAATTACTCCTGGATTCCCAACTTTCAGCAGCAGTATGAGATAATATTGTTTTAAGCTGTTGCTTTGGGATAATTTGTTATGCAGCAGTAGTTCGTTAATGCACTGCCAACTTTGGCTCATGTCTTTATACCGGGGTGCCTGTCCATTTAGTCCAATCTAAGCTAGATTCTGCTACTTCAATTTAGAAAACATACTTCACCCTTGATCTGACCACCCTCAGATCAGATCAAATTCTTTATCACTCACCTCAATATCTTATCAGTCTTGCCTAGCCTCAGCAATGATCGTCTCAGTTGAGCCAGAATCCACCAGCACCGTTATGGTCGTATTAATAAGTTTCCATCCACTGACACCCACTCTGTTGTTGTTCATTGCTTTTCAGTCTCCCAGTCTCTCTTTGCTATCACATGGACCCACCCTGTTCCTTAGCTATAAATCCCAGCTGTGTCCCTGCTGGAGTCAGGCTTAAGCTCACTCTCTCTCCCGTATTATAAGACCCCCGCTGTAGTACTCTTACCTTGAATAACATTTTTCTTACCACCTTTAGGAAGTGTTATGAATCATTTGTTTAACATTTCCAGGTTCTGTTAGTAGGGATTATTCTCAAAGGAATAGTTCTATACCTTTACTTTTTATACTATATTCCTTAGGGGAACAAATTTCTAGAATTAAAACATTTCATGTTTTTACCATACAAACAGAAAATATCTTTTAAAATATATTTATATATCTTTAAAAAATGTAGTAATCTGAAAAGGATGTGTATATAGACATGCCAGTGTATATACACACATACCCTCAGACCTCCAAGGAAAACTTAATTCTCAGTAAACTATAAATTAAAACATTCACCTGCAAGTAGTGAAATCTTTGGAATTAACGTGCCAAAAAATCATAGAGAATGAGATTTTAATTTAAAAAATGTATACATAAAACCATTTGGGATTCAGACAAAATAGGTTATTTAAGTAAAGATAGGTCAAGCCCTAAACCATCTAGTAAAAAAAAAGAAAAAAGAAAGAAAGAAAGGAAATAATCTCATGTAATAACCTATAATGAAAAATAACCTAAAAAATAGACATGTATATGCATAACTAAATCACTCTGATATACATCTGAAACACAACATTGTAAATCAAATATATTTCCATAAAATTTGTAAAGAAAGCTTTTACAATGTATGATTATAAAGAAAAAATCCTAAAGAAAGTAGAAGGTATATATGAATTGAAACAAAAATAGAAAACAACAAAAATAAAACTTGTTGGGATAATAAAACAAGAGCTGCTTCTTCGAAAAAAAAAAAATCAGAAACATTGATACAACTGTAGCCAATCTAATAAGGGGAAGAGGAGGTTAATTCCAATACTAGAAATGAATGACACATGGAATGGGATTTTGAGATGGTAATATTCAACACTGAGTGGAATTACTTTTGTTTCAGGAAAGGACAAGTCAAGCCAAAACTGGGAAAAGAAAAGGAAGGAAAGAAAGAGGAAGACAGTCATGGGAAGAAAGGAAGAAAAGGAAAGTAAGGGAGAAAGAAAGAAAAGTAAATGTCTCAACAGATGTTGTAAATATCCAATGAAATAA
Source organism: Bos taurus (assembly GCF_002263795.3). Lineage (NCBI taxonomy): Eukaryota > Metazoa > Chordata > Mammalia > Artiodactyla > Bovidae > Bos > Bos taurus. The sequence goes on from NC_082638.1 coordinate 35,981,386, forward strand.
TTCTCTTTAAAATCTAAAAACAGAAACAGAAATTTATTAAGCCATATCCTCATTGCCTTTGATGGTACTAAGAACCAGAAAACCCATTTACACATCACTGTTTAGAATTTATGGACAACACAATAAGATTGTTTAAAGAAAAGAAACAAACAAAAAAAATGCTATGTTATTTGTAAAAAGATGGACAGCAGAAATAATTTTTTAAAAAACATTTTATTTTTATAAATAGTAATTTTACTGACAATGTTTTGGCAACATTAATAAAACAATAAATTTTACCTGAAAGAACAAGTAAAGTAGACAAGGAAATTCACCAAAAGCAATAACAAAATAGTCATCTTGACAGATATTCAATACATTTGTAAAAAAAACAAAGTGCCGTTGCCTGAAAAAAATATAGAGATATCAAAAGAAAAAGAGAGGAAGCTCCTGAAAGAACTCAACTCAGTATTAACTGTCTTTGTTCTGCAGGCACAGAAACTTACTCAAGTTAATTTTACGAAGCAAAGCCCTGATGTTATTATCTCTTTTCAGGTTTTGTGTGTGTGTGTGTGTGTGAAAATCTAGGAACTTTAGGCTGGACAGGGAAGACGAGTGTAGAGACTTAAAGTGTCTTTAAGGAGGAGAAGGAAAAGGAGAGGTGTGAGGATTTCATTGTGTGGTTTGAACAGCATTGGGGAAGCTCAAACAAGGGATGTAGCAATGCTCTTCTTCTGGGAAGAGCATTCCCAGAAGAAGAGCATTTGCAAAGTCTTTGGATTGGGAAGAAATTGAATTTGCTTAGGGAAAGCAAGGCCAGTGTTGTCAAAAAAGGGCAGCAGTGGGGAAAATAGGAGAGTAGAATGACAGAGAATGGAAGAGAGGAAGTAGTCAGGGACCATATCACTGGAAACTTTTCATTTGGCAATAAATACAACTTGTACTCTTTAGGAGCATACTACAGAGCAAACAACAGTAACAGTATTGATAATCCTAAGCAACAATAAAAACATATAAAGAAAACATTTCATATTTTTACTATAGAAATAGAATAAAGGAGATAAGAATGCAATAGTCTGCACATTTATACATAGAGTTTTCACCTGAGACCAGAAGACAAACACACACACACACACACACACACACACACTCGTTATACAACTAAAAGAAGTTTAAGCTGACACTTAGCAAAGTGCTTTGGCCCAAGCGAACTAACTGGAAAGGCCTAGTAAAATATTCAAAGTGTAAACCAATCAATCAAGCATTGAGTAAATAAATACAATTTACTTGTATTTGAATTTACACTCAGGAAATTACCTAAAATGGAGACAAGAGACTTACTACAGCTTAGTCATCTGTAGTCCTTTCTCTTTTGTTCTGAGAGGGATGGTAACCCCTTGGTGATTATCACTTTCTAGCATTTTGTGAAAGCTTAGAGGATTTAAATGAATTGTGGGGAGGGGCAGAAAGAGTGGGGAGAGACAAAGAGGAGGAGAAAGGAAGAGGAAATGGAGAGATTTCTCTTGACATAGGTCTACAGCCAAGATTCCAGGTTCCTTGAATGGTGCACAGAGATTCTAGATATCTGTGCCAGAAGTGGAGAAGGTATGGCATTCAACTCGAGGAGGAGACTCAACTCCAGGAACCCACAGAGGAAGCCAAGTGTGCTGATGTTCAGGAACCAATACTTAGAGGGTACACCACAGGTCTGTGAAAGAGCCCTTGGAGATCACACGAAAAAAGGTTTCCACAAGTATAATCACAGACTAGGTAGTTGGATAGAGTAGAGGAAGGATGATAACTCTATGACCTGATAATTACTGAAATAAATGAGAAAATTCCTGCACATCAGACTGTGTCAAGTAAGATGGAAACCCAGTATTAGTTTGATAAAATGGGAAATTACACAAAGAATTAGCTGTTAACTTTAATACATTCCTGCCCAAGGCAAGATAAGATACAAAAGTGAAATTGTCACGTTAAACTAGGGTAAGACACATGTAACTGGAAAAGGTAAGGAAAAGTTCTATAGAGGGTTTAATCACCCTGGACCCTTTGTATTCACTACATTTACTCTTCTCGGACAACTCCTTTGTAGCTTAAGGGAAAGAGAACTAAACTTAGCTCAATTCATAAACTGAAAAGATTCCCTGTGTTTGATCCTTTTCAGTTAAACCTATGGGTCCAGTACAAATCAAACTGGATGTCAAGGCTTTTTTCTTTGGGAATCTTAACTTGCTTTACTATTGTGATGGAGACGGATAGGGCTACTTCACTTTGACTAAAGGCCAGCCAAATGGGAAAGGAGATGGAATGAATCAAATTCCCCTTTTGATCACTCAACGGGAGGTCCACAGGCACCAGGCCTCATTCTATTAACTATCTCTGCTTCTCCAACTGCAGTCAATGATATACAGGGCCTGCTTGATCCTTGCAAGTGCCTCTCACCTAACAGGCATTTTAGTGGTTGGCTTCCTTGACATGTCCCTGGGCTAGCTTAAGACACTCTGAGACAGTGTTCCTTCTGCCTTGGCTCCATGCCTGGAGTGCATGCATGCCTCTTCCTCAACTGGGACAAGAAGCCACAGCTCTCCACTAACTAAATCCCGTGTCTGGTCCAAACTCACATCATAGTTTCTCCATCAACTTCTCCGCATCAGGCTTTCGGAACCATTTTATCTTAGAACAGCACAACAGAGGCACTTCACAGAGTTCAGCAGCACACAGGACCATACCATAACAAAGCCATTCCAATCTGGCTATATAGTTAATACTGAGATCTTCAAAGCATGAAAACAGTTGAAAATTTCATTGCTAAACACTCTACAGATTATATGTATAGTGGAGAAGGCAATGGCACCCCACTCCAGTACTCTTGTGGGAAAAATCCTACAGATGGAGGAGCCTGGTGGGCTGAAGTCCATGGGGTTGCTAAGAGTCGGGCACGATGGAGTGACTTCACATTCACTTTTCATTTTCATACATTCGAGAAGGAAATGGCAACCCACTCCAGTGTTCTTGCCTGGAGAATCCCAGGGACAGGGTATCCTGGTGGGCTGCTGTCTATGGGGTCGCACAGAGTCGAACATGACTGAAGCAACTTAGCAGCAGCAGTAGCAGCAGCAGCAGAGCTTTCGAACTTGCAAATAACATGAAATACCAAAATACGTTGTTACTTTTCCTTTCTCCACCTCTCTCTCTCTCTCTCTCACACACACACACATAATTTTTACATGTTAAAACACTTATATGAAAAACAGGTACTATATTTTTAAATAACATCTCAATATTTAAACAAAGCTGTACTTCATGTATTTAAAACAAAAACACATAAATTACACATTGGTTGCCCTATATTTGATATTATTGAATAATTCTAAAATTTGAATTTTTTGTTTTTAATGGGGTTTTTAACTTTGACTGAAATACTTGCTTCAGACTTACTGAAAGTAGAATTAACGGGGTTTTTTTTTTTTTTTTTTTTTTTTGGCCTCCTACTTTTAGATTTGGGAGATGATGTTCAGAATCAGATGTGTTCACAGTAATGGATGCTACTTCCACCAATCCTGTTGAAGGGGTTCCAGTGATACCTGAAAAAAAAACTCTTGTTTCAGGAGGTAATCCTTCTAGATGCTTAGGCTTCTTAAACATTTGATGACACTGGGTCTTGTGCTGTCTTTTCTCTTTAAAAGTTAAAAAGTGTAGCCTACATTTGGAACACTGGTGAAAACTTTTCCCAGTGCTGTCTATAATGACATATGTATGGTGTTGCAGTTTTAAAAATTTGGAGACAAAACGGGCAAAGTAAACTCTTAATGTTACCATGGTATGCTCTGAAATGTGCATCCACATCTGCAAAGAATGATGATCTGTAACTGCAAACCTGGCATACATAGGGCATTTCACCAGGCTTATGATTATCTTTCATGTGCTGTTAGAGAACCTGATCTGTCTCAAAGGACAATTCACAGATTTTACAGACTGCAGAGGGCTCCTGGGAAGTATGGACACTTTCAATGTGACACTGCAGCTGGAAGGGAGTAGGAGACTGGCAGTTGCAGTGCTGGCAGGTGGTGTGGTATTTCCAGCTGTCACCTCTCTGCCTCTCAAGCTCCAAATGGTGCTTCATGTGATTCATAAACTTGACATTTTTTAGAACTTTCAAGCAGCTGAGGCATTTAAAGGCTGTGTGAGTTTTCGGTTCTGGCTGCCCATCTCCTATATGCTGTCCATAGTAGAAGTCACAGAGTAACACAATCAGATTGCCTTCTGTGGGATCAACAATCTTGTTTTGACTTGCTACACTTGGAAAGTCAATTTTTGTCAGTCCATTTTACCCTAAAGGGCTTATAGGTTTGCAATGGACATTGTCCTTTGGAAAATGTGTTGGACAAGATTCTTCATTCTGAACATGGCTTAATGAGGTATGAACACTGTGTGGTGTGCTTTGCTGAGTAGTCACTGTTTGAAAAATATCTGGAGGGGACAAAGCTAAAGAATGTTCTCCTATAATTCCATCACTGAGTTTAGGCCTTTTGGGATTTGTGCTATTTGTTTCAGAAGTGGAAAGTCACTTTGATACATGAGGACTTTTATCCATAGCTCCTGCATAACTGCTGTTTCTACTGGATGCTGCAATGAACTTGTGAAGGTAATCAAAGGAGAACATAACTCTGAAAAGCTATTAGGCACTATTTGTGGTGAAATATTTTTAGAATCTGCTTTGGACAAAGGCTCAATAATAATAGGACTATCTGTTGATCTTGATTCAGAGACAGAAAGTGGCAAGACAGTCTTTGCTTCTGATGCAGGAGTCACATGATTAACAGGCTGTAATTTCTGAGCATTATCTTTCCTGAAGTGACCATACTTTTTTCTCCTTGAACAAGAATCTGGGGTAACTCTGTTCAGTATGTTTGAAATGACTGGTTTTGGATTTGAGGTCATCCCCACAAAGATCACATCAGCATCTTCATTTACATGTTCCACTCCAAAAAGATCAGTTCAGCGTGTTCATCATCTACTTATTTGGCTTCTCCCTTGCTTTTCTGTGGTTCTGGCTCTTGTTCTTTTTCACGTAACATACATGGTCGTTCCATATTTTAAGTACTTTTTCTTTATTCTTGGAGGATGTGGCCACAAGTCCCAGTGCTTCCTTGAAATAAACTGCCACCTAAGTATAAATATACTACATATTATTTAAGTACAGAAAAATGTGCTATTTGTTTGTCTCCAAAACTCTAAGGTAGTTATAAACACCCTTATCTTACAGATAAAGACATTTAGCATCAAAGAGACTAAATGACAGCTGAAAAACCTATGACTACAAGTCTACATGACTCGAGAATCATAGCTTTGTCCCATGTTGATTTTAATATTTTCTATTTAAAGAAAGAAAGAAAGAAAAAAAAAAAAAAACACCACTGATCATTAGGTGAAATCACATGTAAAGGACAATTTTTTTACAAAAGCACTATTTTACAGTGTTTAGAAATATGGACTTTGGAGTCAAAGAAGATTAAACTGGAATTCTAAGTTAACCACACACCAGCTGCATCTTTTTCAGCAAATGTATAATTTTTAAATGCGTTTCCGTATCTTAAAGACAAACAAGCTTATTTCCTAGACTTAAGGTTAACAACTCCTTTTTTTAAAGCATCAGCTATTCAATGGCATCTTGTTTTGTAGGAAAACTGAAAAAAAAAAAAACAAAACCCTTATCTTAAATGCACATGACAACTGATTCACAAATACTAATTTCATAAATATTAATACAGAAAATAGGGCACAAATTCAAAGTATATAGTATATCTACATAGTTAACAAACAGCATAATTCGATGTCAAGCACTTAACACAGGACTATGAAATTGAGAATGAACTCTCTTGATAATCTCACCCCAAATCCACACTGATACATCCTAAATTTCTCCCTCTAATCCTGACTAAACTTAAATCCAACAATGCTTTATCCTTCACTCCACATGTCTCTTCCCCATATAGCAGGCAAAATGAGGTCAGTATTTCTCTAATACCAAGATCAGACAGAGACATCACACACAGACACACAACCAATGTCCCTTATGAATACAGATGCAAGAGTCCTCAACAAAACACTGGCAAAAAAACCCTAACAACATATAAAAAAGGTTATATGCCATGATCACGTGGGATTTATGCAGGTATGCAAAGTTGGTTCATTATATGAAAGTCAATCGACATTATGCCATTTTAATACAATAAAGAACAAAAAACATATTTGCCTGCAGAAAAAGCATTTCCCTGAGTGTAGCACCTATCCATAATAGGGGTTAAAAACACTTAATAACTAAGAACAGAAGAGTACTTTCTCAATCAAAGGGTACCTGTAAAAGACCCACAGCTAACATCATATTTAATAATGAAAAACTGAGAGCTTTCCCCCTAAGATTGGGAACAACACGAGGAAGTCTATCCCACACTTTGGCTCAATATTATACTGGCAGTTCTATAACCAGAGCAATCAGGTAAGAAAAGGAATTATTGTTTTTGTTGTTTAAAAAAAAAAGCCTTCAGAATGGAAAGGAAAAAGTCAAAGTATATTGGAGATAACATACTTTTATATATAGAAAATCCTGAAGAAACCACAAGTATTAGAAGTAATAAAAAGCTTGCAGAATACAAGATAAATAGTTAAAAAAATCAAGCAGATTTCTATACAATAGAAATAGCAACAAACATTTTGAAAATGAAATTAAGTAAACACTTGACTGTACACTAGCATTAAAAAGAATACTTAGGATGTCAGAAAGAGAAGGACAAATATCATATGGTATCACTTACATGTGGACTCCAAAATATGATACAAACGAACTTATCTATGAAACAGAAACAGACTGAGAGACATAGAGAGTAGACTATGTGATTACCAAGAGGGGAAGGGTGGGGGAGGCATAGATTGGGAGCTGGTGATGAGCAGATGCAAACTATAATGTTAATATATAGAATAGATAAACAAGATCCTACTGTATAGCACAAGGAAATATATTCATAGTTTGTGATAAATAATGATGGAAAAGGATATGGAAAATATTGTGTGGGCATGTGTGCATATTTACATATGAAGGAAAGGAAAGGTAAAAGGAAAGAAAGGAAAGGACAACTCTTGGCAAGCACGTACAGAAAGTGGATCCTTGTGTGTTATGGGTAGATTTTAAAATGGTGCAACTGCTACAGAAACCAGTATAAAGGCTCCTCAGTAAATTAAAAATAGAACTACCATATGATTCAGCAATTCCACTTCTGGATATAAATTAAAAAGAAGTTAACATGGGGTCTTGAGATATTTGCACAGCCATGCTCAAAGCAGCACTAATCACAACATCTAAGAGTTGGGAGCATCTAAACGTCCATCAAATGTGATATATACATACAATGGAATATTATTTAGCCATATAAAGGAAATTTTGCTACATGCCACAACATGCATGATTCTTCAAGACATCACCTAGAGGAGAACATAGGCCAAACACTCGCTGACATACATCACAGCAGGATCCTCTATGACCCACATCCCAGAATATTGGAAGTCAAAGCAAAAATAAACAAATGGGACCTAATTAAACTTAAAAGCTTCAGCACAACAAAGGAAACCATAAGCAAGGTGAAAAGGCAGCCTTCAGAATGGGAGAAAATAATAGCACATGAAGAAACTGACAAACAACTAATCTCAAAAATATACAAGCAACTCCTACAGCTCAATTCCAGAAAAATAAATGACCCAATCAAAAAATGGGCCTAAGAACTAAATAGACATTTCTCCAAAGAAGACATACAAATGGCTAACAAACACATGAAAAGATACTCAACATCACTCATTATCAGAGAAATGCAAATCAAAACCACTATAAGGGACATTTTCACTCCAGTCAGAATGGCTGTCATCCAAGTCTACAAGCAATAAATGCTGGAGAGGGTGTGGAGAAAAGGGAACCCTCTTACACTGTTGCTGGGAATGCAAACTAGTACAGCCACTATGGAGAACAGTGTGGAGATTCCTTAAAAAACTCGAAACAGAACTGCCATATGACCAGCAATTGCACTGCTGGGCATACACACTGAGGAAAACAAAATTGAAAGAGGCATGTACCCCAATGCTCATTGCAACAGTATTTCTAACAGCCAGGTCATGGAAGCAACCTAGATGTCCATCAGCAGATGAATGGATAAGAAAGCTGTGGTATATATACCCAATGGAGTATTACTCAGCCATTAAAAAGAATACATTTGCACCAGTTCTAATGAGGTGGATGAAACTGGAACCTATTATACAGAGTGAAGTAAGCCAGAAAGTAAAAGCACCAATACAGTATACTAACACATATATATGGGATTTCAAAAGATGTAACCATAACCCTGTATACAAGACAGCAAAAGAGACAAAGATGTATAGAACTGTCTTTTGGACTCTGTGGGAGGGGGAGAGGGTGGAATGATTTGGGAGAATGGCATTGAAACATGTATAATATCATATATGAAACGAGTCGCCAGTCCAGGTTCGATGCATGATACTGAATACTTGGGGCTGGTGCACTGGGACGACCCAGAGGGATGGTATGGGGAGGGAGGAGGGAGGAGAGTTCAGGATTGGGAACATATGTATACCTGTGGTGGATTCATTTTGATATATGGCAAAACCAATACATTATTGTTGTTAAAAAATAAATAAAAAATAAATTCACTTAAAAAATAAAACATCCAGCCAAAGGAATTAAGCCAGTCATAAAAAAAGACAAATACTGTAAGTTTCCACTTATATGAAGTATCTAACATAGTCAAGCAATAAAAAGGAACAAAGTAGAATGATGGAGTCCAGGATCTAGGGAAACAGGGAAGAAAAGAGGAGTTGTTGTTTAATGGGACATGTGATGGGTATAGTTTCAATTTTGCAAGGTGAAAAGGTGTAAAGATATGTTTCTTAACAATATGATAAGGAATTCCATGATAGTTCAGAGGTTAGGACTCCACGCTTTCCTATCAGGGGCCTGGGTAGGGTTCTCAACCAGGAAACTGTCATTCAAGCTGCATAGCACAGCGAAAACTATGACAACAACAATAAAACAACACTGTAACTGTATATGTGTGTGTGTGTGTGTGTGTGTGTGTGTGTGTGTGTATTAGTTGCTCAGTCATGTATGAGTCTTTGCTTTCACATGGACTGTTGCCCATCAGGCTCCTTTGTCCATGGGGTTCTCCAGGCAAGAATACTGGAGTGGGTTGCCATTTCTTTCTCCAAAAAGGCTGATGAAAGTATGTGAAATACTTAGCATGTAAAAATGGTTAAAATGGTGAAAATTTAAGTTAGATTTTTTTTTACAACAATTAAAAACTTTTAACAACCAGGAAAAGAATTTGAATAGACATTTCACCAAAAATACTGCTTAACATGATTGAAAGTGAAAGAAATTAAGTCGCTCAGTCCTGTCCGACTCTTTGCGACCCCATGGACTGTCGCCTATCAGGCTCCTCCATCCATGGGATTTTCCAGGCAAGAGTGCTGGGGTGGATTGTCATTTCCTTCTCCAGGGGATCTTCCTGACCCAGGAATCAAACCCAGGTCTCCTGCATTGCAGGCACACACTTTACCTTCTGAGCCACCAGGGAAGCCCTTAGCAAAATGTAAATCAGTTTCATTGAAATACTACTTCACACACATTAGCTTGGCTATAATCAAAACCAGGAAAAATAACAAGTGCTGCAGAGGATGTGGAGAAAACGAATCTTCATATATTGTTGAAAAATGTTGAAAATATACTGCTGAAATATATTGTTGAAAATATATTGCTCTAAAATGGTACAACCACTTTGGTTTGTCAGTACCTCAAAAATTAAATATATAGTAGCTATATGATCCAGAAATCTCACTCTTTTGTATATATATATATAAAAAAAAAAAAATCCCTGAAACTATTAAGTCCATTCAAAAACAGTGTTCCCAACAGCATTACTCACAAGAGCCACAAAGAATACACCATCCAAATATTATCTATTAATTGATGAATGGATAAAAAATCGTGGTAATTGTTCACAATGGAGTTCATGTAAGCCATATACCATATTGATGTACCATATACAGCCATTAAAAAAATGCATTGCTATACAGCCAAGAAGTGGATGAATCTTGAAAATACACAAACTAGGGGACTTCCCTGGAAATGTTTAAGTGTTTAAGACTATGCACAGTTTCCATCCCTGGGCAGGGAACTAAGATCCCACATGCCACATAGCTAAATAAATAAATATTTTAAAAGAAAATGTGACATCTGAATAAAGCCAGACACAGAGGTCACACATTGCATGTGGGAGAACTGTAGGTAGAAAAGAAGCAGGAAAGAGAAGCATTCTGTAACGCAAATGAAACATTTTTTTCCAGGGAGGAGGAAATGCACTGCTCTGATAAAGGCTGTCAATAAATTAAATAAAATAACAACTAAAAATTGACCACTGAGTTAAACATTTGGAATTCACTGTTGACTTTGACAAGAGTGAATTTAAAGGAAAATGAGAGACCTGGAGATAACAGATTCTACAAACAACTCTGCAGAAGTCTAGCATAAGCAAATATGAAATAAAAAAAGCATAGGCGATGTGTCACCAAAGGACAGATTTTTAATGAGAGGTAAGATGATAGTCATTCTGTTTGCTGATGGGAACCATCCAGAGAAACATAAAACTTAACCCAGGACAAAGAAGAGACTTGCTAGAATATCACTGAATAAACAAGAATTGAGGTGGCAAGAATACACAGAAGAACTGTACAAAAACAGATCTTCATGACCCAGATAATTAGGGTGGTGTGATCACTGACCAAGAGCCAGATATCCTGGAATGTGAAATGAAGTGGACCGTAGAAAGCATCACTATGAGAACAGCTAATGGAGGTGATGGAATTCCATTTGAGCTATTTCAAATCCTGAAAGATGATGCTGTGAAAGGTTGCACTCAATATGCCAGCAAGTTTGGAAACCTCAGCAGTGGCCAAAGGACTGAAAAGGGTCAGTTTTCATTCCAATTTCAAAGAAAGGCAATGCTAAAGAATGCTCAAACTACTGCACAATTACACTCATCTCACATGCTAGTAAAGTAATGCTCAAAATTCTCCACGTCAGGGTTCAGTAATATGTGAACCGTGAACTTCCTGATGTTCAAGCTGGTTTTAGAAAAGGCAGAGGACCCAGAGATCTAGTTGGCAACATCCACTAGATCATGAAAAAAACAAGAGTTCCAGAAAAATACATTTATTTCTACTTGATTGACTATGCCAAAGCCTTTGGTACTGTGTGGATCACAATAAACTGTGGAAAATTCTGAAAGAGATGGGAATACCAGACCACCCGACCTGCCTCTTGAGAAATCTGTATGCAGGTCAGGAAGCAACAGTTAGAACTCATCATGGAACAACAGACTGGTTCCAAATAGCAAAAGAGTAAGTCAAGGCTGCATATTGTCACCCTGCTTATTTAACTTCTATGCAGTGTGATATCATGAGAAACTCTGGAGTGGAAGAAGCAAAAGCTGGAATCACGATTGCAGGGAAAATTATCAATAACCTCAGATATGCAGATGATACCACCCTTATGGCAGAAAGTGAAGAGGAGCTAAAAAGCCTCTTGATGCAAGTGAAAGTGGAGAGAGAAAAAGTTGACTTAAAGCTCAACATTCAGAAAATGAAGATCATGCCATCCGGTCCCATGTACTTCATGGCAAATAGATGGGGAAACAGTGGAAGCAGTGTCATATTTATTTTTGGGGGATGCAAAAACACTGCAGATGGTGACTGCAGCCATGAAATTAAAAGACACTTACTCCTTGGAAGTAAAGTTATGTCCAACCTAGATAGCATATTCAAAAGCAGAGACATTACTTTGCCAACAAAGGTCCATCTAGTCAAGGCTATGGTTTTTCCTGTGGTCCTGTATGGATGTGAGAGTGGGACTGTGAAGAAGGCTGACCACTGAAGAATTGATGCTTTTGATCTGTGGTGTTGGAGAAGACTCTTGAGAGTCCCTTGGAAATAGATCCAACAAGTCCATTCTGTAGGAGATGAGTCCTGGGAATTCTTTGGAAGGAATGATGCTGAAGCTGAAACTCCAGTACTTTGGCCACCTCATCCAGAGTTGACTCATTGGAAAAGACTCTCATGCTGGGAGGGACTGGGGGCAGGAGGAAAAGGGGACGACAGAGGATGAGATTGCTGGATGGCGTTACTGACTCGATGAACCTGTCCGAGTAAACTCCGGGAGTTGGTGATGGACAGGGAGGCCTGGCGTACTACTATTCATGGGGTCACAAAGAGTTGGACATGACTGAGCGACTGAGCTGAATTGACCCTTAGAAAATGGCCAGGTATGGCATGCCAACAAGCAAACAAACAAACAAACAAACAACAACAACAACAAAAACGGGCGCAAACCACATGTCAGGAAGGAAACATCAACAGGTAAATACTTAGTCAATGCTTAGAAAAAAGCCTCTGGAAATGTGCCTCATTTGCTCTATTATCAGTGAATTGAAAACTTAAACTGCAAGGCAGTATCACTAATGGGAAACCAAAAAGGCCATTATCCAAAAGTCTACAGACAAGAAAGAGTAGAGCAATGTTAGTAAAGGGGAACCCTGTATGCCATTGGTGGGAGGTAAGGTAAGTGCTCAGAGACTTTATAAGCATGGCTGCCAAAGTACCTAGGAATCACAAAATGATGTAGATGATGTCATATGTCAGCTCCACTTCCAGAGTATTTGAGCAATCAACAGATCGTGAAAAACACACACAACACCACCACTTCCACAAACATACCCTGGATCAGCTGTCACAATGCCCAAGAGATGAAAGGAAAGAGAATCGCTGGCTGCAAATTAAAAGAGAAACATATGGGACATAGAGACACAATAAATATGAGTCTGACATTATGAAAATGCAAAAAAAAAAAAAAAAAAAGCCATTTGCAGGAATATGCAGAAACCTAGAGCGAATCACAGTAAGTAAAGAAAGGCAGATTAAAGAGATATTACAACATATGCCTTCCAGAAGGGATTAAAAAACATATTGATGGGATGAGTACCCAAGGAAAAGTGAAATGGACTTACACTCCTGGTAAGAAAATTACAGTTGGCAAAGGGTTTTGGTGGGTGAGAGGCCAACAGGTCAAGGCTGGAATAGACTTATACCCACAAATACCTATGCAGTTCATAATCCACATGGACCTCCTGTATCAAGAGATATGTACTCAATAGATTCCAAAAGATACCTCTGACAATAACCAGAGCTAAATTCCTCCAAGTGTCTATGGAAAGGAAGGTGGAACTGTTTCTATGCAACAACTACAATGGTGTTAATAGTCTTAAAAAATATATAGCTTCGCTTAAAAAAAAAAAAAAATCAAAGAGTAAACAACCAAAACTTTTGGTGACTACCTATGTCTCATTTTACTCTCATTTACAACCAGACTTGGGAATAACACAGAGGCTGCTGTTACCATGGGAAAAGAGGAGGGAATGAAGAAATGCTGTCACCTTGTGGACATTTTCTCTAACAGCAACCTTAAAATTCTTGCTGATGGCCACAATATTCACAAGGGTGCTGAGCTCTAACTGATATCCACCCTTAACAAATTTTCAGGGTTCACAGAGGGGAAAATAAGTAAAGTAAACTTGGGAGAAGCTAACAGGAAGAGGATATGAACAGCTAAACATAATTCCGTGTTTCTTTAAAAAAGCACATGACACATAGGGTGAATTCTAAGAGACACAGACATCTAAACTCTGAGGACATTATCACCTTCGCCTGAGCATGGAAAAGGGCCACTGTCAAATCCTGGGCATGGCATCAATGGCAGAGTAGGAGTAGTACAGTGGACGCTTTAAGGTAATGCTTTAATGGACCTGGTAAGAGCCACTATGGACATGACTAGAAAGGTGCACTCCCATGAAAGAAAAATAAATAAATAAAGAGGTCATGACAGCATGGTAAATCAGATCCTCTCCTGCAGTATTTCAGACATGAACAGATTTCAAACACCACACACCCCAAACTAGATCCTGCTGCATCATTCAGAACATCAAAGCAATGAAAGGTAAGACAGTGTACTTGGATAGAGGAATGGATAAAGAAGTGTGATATAGGTCTGGAATGAAGCTTTAATCAGGACTGAAATTTGAAAGTAGGCCCTCTTCACCGATAGAGAGAAATCCAGAGATCATCACACTAAATGAAGGAACATTTCAAGAAATATCATGGGATACATTGGAGTGGTGGGATACAGAAATCCACTGCAGTGTGTGCCCACACAAATGTGATGTGGACATCCAAACTGGCAAGAAACTTATGGTAGCCAAGGACCTTGGTGGATGGAAGGGATAAATCTGGAACTTGGTATTAATTTCTTCCCACAGATACATTTTAAATACAAAATCCGTATAAACCTATTGCAGCAAGAGTGGTAGACAAAACAATTTCTAATAATATGTAGGGAAAAGCAAGCACCGCTGAATACATAATGTCATCTTAGTGTTTCAGAACAAGAATCTGTACATGTAAAACCAACTCATCCTTGTCTTCAACTTAAAGAAAATATGAGCACTTACTTCAAAGATCCAAAAGTGAGGATACATCAGGTTTCATGGCATCCTTTGGCTCATTCTGCTCTAATGTACTCCCAGGCCTGACAAAAACTCTCAGACATCATAGGCCATCCTAAAAAGGAGCAAATAATAAAGCCTTGCAGCATAGAGTTTTCTCTGTAACAGCAGCCTTAAAACTATCACTGATGTACATCTGATATACACAAGGTCCTATTGCTGGACTTGATATGACACCTACCCTTGAACATGACAGTAGTCACTCATCAAAAAAAAAAAAAAAATAAGTGAAACAGAAATACAGGACACTCCTAAGAAGAAAATATCAACATTTAAATACAGCTCAAACTGCTTGGGAAAAAAAAAAAAAAAAACAGACACTTAATATTCCAAAGGCTTCTGAGCTTTAAATATATGTCTTTAGAGGAGAACGTAGACAAAATACTCTCTGACATACATCACAGCAGGATCCTCCATGACCCACCCTCCAGAATATTGGAAATAAAAGCAAAAATAAACAAATGGGACCTAATGAAACTTAAAAGCTTCTGTACAACAAAAGAACTATAAGCCAGGTGAAAACGCAGCCTTCAGAATGGGAAAAAAAATAATAGCAAATGAAGCAACTGACAAACTAAACTCAAAAATATACAAGCAACTCCTACAGCTCAATTCCAAAAAATAATTGACCCAATCAAAAAATGGGACAAAGAACTAAATAGACATATCTCCAAAGAAGACATACAGATGGCTATGAAACACATGAAAAGATGCTCAGCATCACTCAGTATCGGATAAATGCAAATCAAAACCACAATGAGGTACCACTTCACACCAGTCAGAATGGCTGCGATCCAAACGTCTACAAGCAGTAAATGCTTGAGAGGATGTGGAGAAAAGGGAACCCTTTTACACTGTTGGTGGGAATGTAAACTAGTACGGCCACTATGGAAAACACTGTGGAGATTCCTTAAAAAAAAAAAAAAAAAACTAGAAATAGGACTGCCATATGACCTAGCAATCCCGCTGCTGGGCATACACACTGAGGAAACCAGAAGGGAAAGAGACACGTGTACTCCAATGTTCATCGCAGCACAGTTTCTCATATCCAGGACATGGAAGCAACATAGATGTCCACCAGCAGATGAATGGATAAGAAAGCTGTGGCATATATACACAATGGAGTATTACTCAGCCATTAAAAAGAACACATCTGAAGCAGTTCTAATGAGGTGAATGAAACTGGAGCCTATTATGCAGAATGAAGTAAGCCAGAAAGAAAAACACCAATACAGTATACTAACACATATATATGGAATTTAGAAAGATGGTAATGACAACCCTGTATGCGAGATAGGTAAAGAGACACAGATGTATGGAACAATCTTTTGGACCCTGTGGGAGAGGGAGTGGGGGATGATTTGCGAGAATGGCATTAAAACATGTATAATATCATATTAGAAATGAATCGCCAGTCCAGGTTCCATGCAGGATAAGAGAAGCTTGGGGCTGGTGCACTGAGATGACCCAGAAGGATGGTATGGCTAAGGAGGTAGGAGGGGGTTCAGGATGGGGAAAATGTGTACACCTGTGGCGGATGCATGTTGATGTATGGCGAACCACTACAATAGTGTAAAGTAAAAAATAATAAGAATAAAATAAATAAATACAGAAATACAGAAATGAAAACAAAAAACCAAAATTGCTAACTCTTTTGTGTGGATGAAAAATGTCAAATAGCACACCATATCTGGAAGAAAATACCAACAGGTAAATACAGTTCTCAGTATTTATTTAAAAGCACATGAAATACACTCATTATAGTGAATTACTAAGAACTCTTTTAGCTTCACCTTTTTGTGATCCCGGAGACCATAGCCCAACAAGTTCCTCTGTCCTTGGAATTTTCCAGGCAAGAATTCTGGAGTGAGTTGCCATTTCCTCCTCCAGGGGATTTTCCCAAATCACATCTCCTTTGACTCCTGCCTTTGCTGAAAGATTCTTAACAACAGTGCCACCTGAGAAGCCCAGTGTATTACATAGATAATCCAACTATGCTAATGAGTTATCACCTCTGAGTAGTGAAAAAGTACCAAATACTATACAGAGAAGACATGGTAGAGAAACATTGTTAAAGGGGAATCTTTATGGTACTAGTGAGATATATTTGGTAGGAGTCATTATAAATGTCACTACTAAGTGCCCTTTATTTTTTGTTTAATTTAATTTTATTTTTCAATTTTACAATATTGTACTGGTTTTGCCAAATATTGAAATGAGTGTGCCACAGGTATATATATGTGTTCCCCATCCTGAACCCTCCTCCCTCCTCCCTCCCCATACCACCCCTCTGGGTCGTCCCAGTGCACTATCCCCAAGCATCCAGTATTGTGCATCGAACCTGGACTGGTAACTCGTTTCATACATGATATTTTACATGTTTCAATGCCAGTCTCCCAAATCTTCCCACCCTCACCCTCTCCCACAGAATCCAGAAGACTGTTCTATACATCTGTGTCTCTTTTGCTGTCTCCTATACAGGGTTACTGTTAACATCTTTCTAAATTCCTTATATATGCATTAGTAAACTGTATTGGTGTTTTTCGTTCTGACATACTTCACTCTGTATAATAGGCTCCAGTTTCATCCACCTCATTAGAACTGATTCAAATGTATGATTTTTAATGGCTGAGTAATACTCCATTGTATATATGTGCCACAGCTTTCTTATCCATTCATCTGCTGATGGACATCTAGGTTGTTTCCATGTCCTGGCTATTATAAACACTGCTGCTATGAACATTGAGGTACACGTCCCTCTTTCCCTTCTGGTTTCCTCAGTGTGTATGCCCAGCAGTGGGATTGCTGGATCATAAGACAGTTCTATTTCCAGTTTTTTAACGAATCTCCACACTGTTCTCCATAGTGGCTGTACTAGTTTGCATTCCCACCAACAGTATAAGAGGGTTCCCTTTTCTCCACACCCTCTCCAGCATTTATTTCTTGTAGGTGTTTGGATCGCAGCCATTCTGACTGGTGTGAAATGGAACCTCATAGTGGTTTTGATTTGCATTTCTCTGATAATGAGTGATGTTGAGCATCTTTTCATGTGTTTGTTAGCCATCTGTATGTCTTCTTTGGAGAAATGTCTATTTAGTTCTTTGGCCCATTTTTTGATTGGGTCATTTATTTTTCTGGAATTGAGCTGTAGGAATTGCTTGTATATTTTTGAGATTAGTTGTTTGTCAGTTGCTTCATTTGCTATTATTTTCTCCCATTCTGAAGGCTGTCTTTTCACTTTGCTTATAGTTTCCTTTGTTGTGCAGAAGCTTTAGAATTTAATTAGGTCACATTTGTTTATTTTTGCTTTTATTTCCAATATTCAGGGAGCTGGGTCATAGAGGATCCTGCTGTGATGTATGTCGGAGAGTGTTTTGCCTATGTTCGCCTCTAGGAGTTTTATAGTTTCTGGTGTTACATTTAGATCTTTAATCCATTTTGAGTTTATTTTTGTGTATGGTGTTAGAAAGTGTTCTAGTTTCATAGTTTTACAAGTGGTTTACCAGTTTTCCGAGCAGCACTTGTTAAAGAGATTCTCCTTAATCCATTGTATATTCTTGCCTCCTTTGTCAAAGATAAGGTGTCCATATGTGCGTGGATTTATCTCTGGGCTTTCTATTTTGTTCCATTGATCTATAATTCTGTCTTTGTGCCAGTACCATACTGTCTTGATGAGTGTGGCTTTGTAATAGAGACTGAAGTCAGGTAGGTTTATTCCTCCAGTTCCATTCTCTTTCTCAAGATAGCTTTGGCTATTCGAGGTTTTTTTTTTTTGCATGTCCATACAAATTGTGAAATTATTTGTTCTAGCTCTGTGCAGAATACGGTTGGTAGCTTGATAGGCATTGCATTGAATCTATAAATTGCTTTGGGTAGTATAGTCATTTTCACTATATTGATTCTTCCAATCCATGAACATGGTATATTCCCCCATCTATTAGTGTCCCCTTTGATTTCCTTCACCAATGTTTTATAGTTTTCTATATATAGGTCTTTAGTTTATTTAGGGAGATATATTCCTAAGTATTTTATTCTTTCCGTTGCAATGGTAAATGGAATTGTTTCCTTAATTTCTCTTTCTGTTTTCTCATTATTAGTGTATAGGAATGCAAGGGATTTCTGTGTGTTGATTTTATATCCTGCAACTTTACTGTAATCATTGATTAGTTCTAGTAATTTTCTGGTGGAGTCTGTAGAGTTTTCTATGTAGAAGATCATGTCATCTGCAAATAGTGAGAGTTTTACCTCTTCTTTTCCATTTGGATTCCTTTTATTTTTTTTCTCCTCTGATTGCTGTGGCCAAAACTCTGTTGAATAGTAATGGTGAAAGTGGGCACCCTTGTCTTGTTCCTGACTTTAGAGGAAATGCTTTCACTTTTTCACCATTGAGGATAATGTTTGCTGAAGGGTTTGTCTTATATAGCTTTTATTATGTTGAGGTATGTTCCTTCTATTCTTGCTTTCTGGAGAGTTTTTATCATAAATGGATGTTGAATTTTGTCAAAGGCTTTCTCTGCATCTTTTGAGATAATCATATGGTTTTTGTTTTTCAATTTGTTAATATGGTGTATTATATTGATTGATTTGAGGATATTGAAGAATCCTTGCATCCCTGGGATAAAGCCCACTTGGTCATGATGTATGATCTTTTTAATGTGTTGTTGGATTCTGATTGCTGGAATTTGTCTTTTCAAGAATACGAGAGACTGAGCATATGACCTGGCAGCTCCACTCCTAAGAGTATGTATTAAAACAAAACAAAACAGATTTTGAAAAAAACATGTAACTCAACCATGTACTGCAGGGAGATCAACAACATCCTATAATGGCACCACACTCCGGTACTCTTGCCTGGAAAATCCCATGGACGGAGGAGCCTGGTAGGCTGCAGGGCATGGAGTCGCGAAGAGTCAGACAGGACTGAGCGACTTCCTTTTCACTTTCTACTTTCATGCATTGGAGAGGAAATGGGAACCCACTCCAGCGTTCTTGCCTGGAGAATCCCAGGGATGGGGGAGCCTGGTGGGCTGCCGTCTTGGGGTCTCACAGAGTAGGACACAATGAAGCTGCTTAGCAGCAGCATCAGCATACATGAAAAATCAGGCTTCCCTTGTGGCTCAGCTGGTAAAGAATCCACCTACAAAGCAGGAGACATGGTTTCGACCCCTGGGTGGGAAGATCCCCTGGAGAAGGAAAAGGCTACCTACTCCAGTATTCTGGCCATGGGCTGTATAATCCATGTGGTCGCAAAGAGTCGGACATGACTGAGTGACTTTCACTACCACTACTATACCTGAAAATCAAGAAACTGATGCAGCCACTATTGAAAACAGTAAGCAGGTCTTTTATAATAATTATAATTATTTTTCCTTAAGGGTAATTGCTTTTCAGAATTTTGTTGCTTTCTTTCAAACCTCAACATGAATCAGCCATATGTATACATATATTCCTTCCTTTTGAACTACCTGCCCATTATCTCCTTCCTTGGTATAGAGTTTTTTAATACTCTAAAAGTACAGTTACTATATGATCCAACAATAACACTTCTGGGCATATATCCATTAAGATGAAAACTCCCATCAGAAAAGTGATATGCACAACAGTGTTTATAGTAGCACAATGTACAGTAGCAAAGACATGCAAACGACCTTAAGGCACTTAAATATGTGAGTGGATAAAGACAGATATATTATGCATACAATGGAATATTATCCATAAGAAAGAACGAAATAATGCTATTTTTCCAACATGGATGGACCTAGAGATGATCATACTAAATAAGTCAGAGAAAGACATGAGGAGTTTAGGTGGGTTCAGCTCACCTTGACACATCCTTTGGACCTCAGTTAATGGGAGATCTTCATCTTTTCCTCCTGGGTATCTAGAGTCAGCTGTTCCAAGAATGATGCTAAAACTGAAACTCCAGTGCTCTAGAGCCTTCCCAGTCACCTTAGTAATTTTGAAGACTTGCAGTGGTCGACTTCAGAGCCCCTGAGTACCCCTATATATACCCTTCCCCAGGTGGCCACACCCTTTCACTTTATGAGGTCAGCAAGCCACTTGCACAGCCAATGGAGGCTCTGGTGAGCCTTGACCTCACAAAGCCTCATCCTGACACCTCTAGGGGAGTATGGGGAGCAAGTCAGAAAGCGTTGACCTCTCCCGATTCTTTTAACCACACCCACTAGCTTCCTAGAGTTTTGGGCCACCTTTAAAATTTCTTATTTTACATGTTCTTTGTCCAGAAGCTTAAAAGGGAAAATTTACATAACTTTTTTTGTAGTAAAACTCCTGCATGACTGAATAGAAAATAAACACGGAATTATAAAATGACAATTGAGAAATATTTGGAAGACAGCTGAAAAATGACACATTTACCTCATTTATGCAGAGTCCAAACTTAAAATAAGAAAAGATGAAAAACCCAATAGAAGAGAATTGTGAAATAAACAATAATTAAAAAAAAAAAAAAAACATACAAATTACCCTCCCCCGAAAAAAGGAAAATTACCAAAAATCAGGAAGAAATGTCATACCTACCTGGTAATAAAATAAATGCAAACGAAAACAATAATGGATTATGATTTCTCACCATGAAAACTGCCAAAGTTCAATGACAAAGTTGAAATATACCAAATTTTCCCTCCAAATGGACGATGACAAATTGGAAAAGGAGTGTTTCAGCAGTGTTGTGAGCGCATAGTGTGACGCAACTTTCTGAAGGACAATATGACATTATCTAGTAAATTTATAAATACATAGAGCCACTTGGCAAGACCCTGTTTGGAATGTCCATTTCAGAAATATTTCTGCAATTTCACCTAGATTATATATCTAATGCTCATTGAAAAAATAATTTTTTCCCCCATCATCCTAGATAATTTCTTTGGTATACTTCCCCACACTGTCTTTCCCCATGCAACCCCTGTTCTCAGTTCTGTTATTGTAGATTACTTCTGCTTCTTTTAGAACATCCTATAAATGGAGCCTAGAGTATGTACACATATACACATGTAGTTGCTTAACAATGATGTGTTACATTCTGCCGTACACAAATCACACTAGGTGTACAAGTGTATAAACATAACCTCTTTCATTTAATTTTCTTCTAAATTTAGGTCATCACAGAGCATGGAGGGCAGTTCCCTGTGCTACACAGATAGTTCCCATTAGTTATCAAGGCATTATTTTCAAAAATATGCAAATGGCTACGTAGCCCAGTATCAAAAACAAACAAACAAACAAAAAACACCTTCGTAACAAAACAGGCAGATCTAAATAGTCATTTCCCAAAAGAAATCATACAGATGATGAAAAAACACTTGAAAAGAGGCTACGTTCAGGTTAGACACTCAGTCGGGTCTGACTCTTTGCGACCCTATGGACTTCAGCACTCCAGGCCTCGCTGTCCATCACCAACTCCAGGAGTCTTCCAAACTTATGTCCATTGAGGCAGTGAAGCCATCCAACTATCTCATCCACTGTCGTCCCCTTCTCTGTCTGCCCTCCATCTTTCCCAGCATCAGGGTCTTTTCAAATGAGTCAGCTCTTCACATCAGGTGGCCAAAATATTGGAGTTTCAGCTTAAACATCAATCCTTCCAATGAACACCAGGACTGATCTCCTTTATAATGGACTGATTGGAACTCTCTGGAGCCCATGGGACTCTCAAGAGTCTTCTCCAACACCACAGTTCAAAATCATCACTTCTTCAGTGCTCAGCTTTCTTTACAGTTAAACTCTCACATCCATACAGGACTACTAGAAAAAAACATAGCCTTGACTAGATGGACCATCGTTGGCATAGTAATGTCTCTGCTTTTTAATAAGTTGTCTAGGTTGATCATAACTTTCCTTTCAAGGAGTAAGTGTCTTTTAATTTCATGGTTTCAGTCATCACCTGCAGTGATTTTCAAGCCCCCCAAAATAAAGTCAGCCACTGTTTCTGCCATTTCCCCATCTATTTGCCATAAAGTGATGAGACCATGATCTTCATTTTCTGAATGTTGAGCTTTAAGCCAACTTTTTCTCTCTTCTTTCACTTTCATCAAGAAGCTCTTTAATTCTTCTTCACTTTCTGCCTGCAGAAAGGGTGGTGTCGCCTGCATATGTGAGGTTATTGATATTTCTCCCAGCAAACTTGATTCCAGCTTGTGCTTCCTCCAGCACAGGGTTTCTCATGATGTACTCCACATATGAGTTAAATAAACACGGCAACAATATACAGCCTTGATGTGCTCCTTTCCCACTTTGGAACCAGTTTGCTGTTCCATGTCCAGTTTTCACTCTTGCTTCTTGATCTGCATACAGATTTGTCAAGAGGCAGGTTAGGTAGTCTGGTATTTCCATCTCTTTGAGAATTTCCTACAGTTTATTGTTATTCACACACTCAAAGGCTTTGGCATAGTCAATAAAGAATAAATAGATGTTTTTCTGGAATTCTCTTGCCTTTTCACGATCTGACAGATGTTGGCAATTTGATCTCTTGTTCCTCTGCCTTTGCCGAAACCTCCTTGAACATCTGGAAGTTCATTGTTCACGTATAGCTGAAGCCTGGCTTGGAGAATTTTGAGCACTACTTTACTAGTGTGTGAGATGAGTGTAATTGTTCTGTAATTTGAGCGTTCTTTGACATTGCCTTTCTTTAGGATTGGAAGGAAAACTAATGTTTTCCAGTCCTGTGGCCACTGATGAGTTTTCCAGATTTACTGGCATATTGAGTGCAGAACTTTCCAGCAGCATCTTTGAGAATTTGAAATAGCTCAACTGGAATTCCATCACCTCCACTAGCTTTGTTTGTAGTGTGGCTTCCAAAGGCCCACTGGACTTCATATTCCAGGATGTCTGTCTCTAGGTGAGTGATCAGACCATTGTGATTAAATGGGTCTTGAAGATATTTTTGGTATAGTTCTCCTCTTAGTGTTTTCTGCTTCTGTTAGGTCCATATCATTTCTGTCGTTTATTGAGCCCATCTTTGCATGAAATGTTCCCTTGGTATCTCTAATTTTCTTGAAGAGATCTCTAGTCTTTTCCATTCTTTATTTCCTTCTATTTCTTTGCACTGATCACTGAGGAAGGCTTTCTTATCTCTACTTGCTATTCTTTGGAACTCTGCATTCAAATGGATATAGCTTTCCCTTCTTCCTTTGCTTTTGGCTTCTCTTCTTTTCACAGCTATTTGTAAGGCCTCTTCAGACAGCCATTTTACTTCTTTGCATTTCTTTTTCTTGGGGATGGTCTTGGTTCCTGTCTCCTGTACAGTGTCATGAACCTCCATCCATAGTTCATCATCACTATTCATTAGAGAAATACAAATCAAAACTACAATGTGGTATTCCTTCACACCAGGCCGAATAGATAGCAACTAAAATTCTACAAGCAATAATTCCTGGAGAGAATGTGGGAAAAAAGGGAACAATCTTGCACTGTTAGTGGGCATGGAAATTGGTACTGCCACTATGGTGAAGAGTATTGCTGCTCCTTTAAAAACTAAAACATATAATCACCTTATGACCTACTCCTGGGCATTTTTTCTGGAAAAAAACCCGTAAAACCAAAAGATTGATGCACCCTAATGTTCATTACAGTATTATTTCCTGGAGGCACGACATGCAACATTTTTTAATTATAGCAAAAACGGAAAAAAAGAAAAAAAAGAATAAAAAAAGTATAAAGAAAGCAGTCTCTAAAGATGTGGTCAAATTACTCAGTATTTGTAAAAGGAAAATCTTCAGTATAAGTAAACAAAGCAAGAACCACATATCAGAACCAAGTTATATGTTAAAATTCAAATAACAGAAAGTATTTTATAGTGAAAGAACTAACACCCTGATATTTTATCTCTCCAGCTCAGGAACTCAGAATTACTTTTTTTTTGTTTTTAAATAAATTTTATTTTATTTTACAATATTGTATTAGTTTTGCCAAATATCAAAATGAATCCGCCACAGGTATACCTGTGTTCCCCATCCTGAACCCTCCTCCCTCCTCCCTCCCCATACCCTCCCTCTGGGTTGTCCCAGTGCACCAGACCCAAGCATCCAGTATCATGCACTGAACCTGGACTAGCGACTCATTTCATACATGATATTATACATGTTTCAATGCCATTCTCCCAAATCTTCCCACCCTCTCCCTCTCCCACAGAGTCCATAAGACTGATCTATACATCAGTGTCTCTTTTGCTGTCTCATACACAGGGTTATTGTTACCATGTTTCTAAATTCCATATATGTGTGTTAGTATACTGTATTGGTGTTTTTCTTTCTGGCTTACTTCACTCTGTATAATAGGTTCCAGTTTCATCCATCTCATTAGAACTGATTCAAATGTATTCTTTTTAATGGCTCAGTAATACTCCATTGTGTATATGTACCACAGCTTTCTTATCCATTCATCTGCTGATGGGCATCTAGGTTGCTTCCATGTCCTGGCTATTATAAACAGTGCTGCGATGAACATTGGGGTACATGTGTCTCTTTCCCTCTGGTTTCCTCAGTGTGTATGCTGAGCAGTGGGATTGCTGGATCATAAGGCAGTTCTATTTCCAGTTGTTTAAGGAATATCCACACTGTTTTCCATAGTGGCTGTACTAGTTTGCATTCCAACCAACAGTGTAAGAGGGTTCCCTTTTCTCCACACCATCTCCAGCATTTATTGCTTGTAGACTTTTGGATCACAGCCATTCTGAGTGGTGTGAAATGGTACCTCAGAGTGGTTTTGATTTGCATTTCTCTGATAATGAGTGATGTTGAGCATCTTTTCATGTGTTTGTTAGCCATCTGTATGTATTCTTTGGAGAAATGTCTATTTAAGGAACTCAGAATTCTGAGCGAGTAGTAAATGAGATCATGGGCGATTTCTTTCTTTCTTTCTTTCTTTTTTCTAGGAAATTAACATTTTCTGTTATGATCATGTATGAATTTTTTAATAAAGTTATACAGTATATTTTTTAATATGTGAATAATGCATCTGGATTTTATAAATTTCATTCATAAGCATTCTTCTATTTCTCCATGAGATGGCAGTATAACCACAGTAAATATTTCTTCATACACATTTATATATATGAGTGAATACATTCGGATTTTATAAATTACATTCATTATCATTTTTCTATTTCTGCTTGAGAGGGCATCATACGCATCCATTCAGTTCAGTTCAGTCGTTCAGTGGTGTCCGACTCTTTGGAACCCATGAATCGCAGCAGGCCAGTCCTCCCTGTCCATCACCAACTCCCAGAGTTCGCTCAGACCCACGTCCATTGAGTCAGTGATGCCATTCAACCATCTCATCCTCTGTCGTCCCCTTCTCCTCCTGCCTCCCATCCCTCCCAACATCAGAGTCTTTTCCAATGAGTCAATTCTTTGCATGAGGTGGCCAAAGTACTGGAGTTTCAGTTTTCGCATCATTTCTTCCAAAGTAATCCCAGGGCTGGTCTCTTTCAGAATGGACTGTTTGGATCTCCTTGCAGTTCAAGGGACTCTCAAGAGTCTTCTCCAACACCAGAGTTCAAAAGCATCAATTCTTCGGCGCTCAGCTTTCTTCACAGTCCAACTCTCACATCCATACTTGACCACTGGAAAAACCATAGTCTTGACTAGATGGATTTTTGGTGGCAAAGTAATGTTTCTGCTTTTCAATATGCTATCTAGATTTGGTCATAACTTTTCTTCCAAGGAGTAAGCGTCTTTTAATTTCTTGGCTGCAGTCATCATTTGCAGTGATTTTGGAGCCCCCAAAAATAAAGTCTGACACTGTTTCCACTGTTTCCCCATCTATTTCCCATGAAGTGATGGGACCGAATGACATGATCTTCATTTTCTGAATGTTGAGTTTTAAGCCAACTTTTTCCCTCTCCTCTGTCACCTTCATCAAGAGCATAGTAAACATTTATTCATACGCACATATACATATGAGAGGATACATCAACATTTTATGAATTACATTCATAAGTATTCTATGTCTCCAAAAGACGAAACATAAGCACAATGAATATTGTTTCATACCCACATATACTCTGGAGAGTCTCTTGGATTGCAAGGAAATCAATTCAGTCAATCCTTAAGGGTATTACTGTTGGATATACTCTGGAAGGACTGATGCTGAAACGTCAATACTTTGGCTACCTTATCTGAAGAACTGACTCATTGGAAAGGCCCCTGATGCTGAGAAAGATTGAAAGCAAGAGGAGAAGCAGACAAAAGAGGATGAGATCATTGGTTCACATCACCCACTCGGTGCATCTGAGTTTAAGCAGGCTTGGGTAGTAGGTAATTGGACAGGGAAGCATGGCATGCCACAGTTCATGGAGTCGCAAAGAGTTGGACTCGACTGGGCAAATTAAGTGAAGTGACAGATACATATAAAATCCTTATACAGACTCAAAATGGACATACTATACCAAGAGTGATTAATAAGCACTTTTTAATAATATATTTTAGAAAATAACCATAGATGAATAGCTCCATGTATGGTTAAAAAGATACAGGAATATGTACAGTTACAACAATAAGGCCATTTGAGTCAACATGCAAGGTCTGAGAGCTGATCATACTAAATGAAGTGAGGCACACAGGGAAACATATATACCAAATAATATCATAATATCCAAATGTGGAATCTAAGATATGACACAAATGAACATATGTATGAATCAGAAAGACACTCATAGACATAGAGAATAGACTTACAGCTTCAGGGCAGAGAGAATTGGGGGAGAAATGGAGTAAGAGACTGGGGTTAAGAGATAGTAAACAAATTATATGGAATGGATTGACAAATTCCTACTCTAGAGCACAGAGGACTACATTCAGTATCCAATTATAAATCATAATGAAATGTGATTTAAAAAGGCATATATATATATATACATAAATTATATATATATGTCTTCCCTGGCAGTCCAGAGGTTAAGACTGCAGATTTCCACTGCAAGGGATGCAGGTTCAAACCCTGGTCAGGGAACTAATTCCACTTGCTGCACAGTTTAGCCAAAAAAACAAACAAACAAAAAAAAAACCAAGAGAGAGAGATTAAATAAAAGAATGCGTGTGTGTGTGTATATATATATATATATATATATATCTCCACACTCAACGTATACATATGTAAATATATGTCTATAACTGAATCACTTTGCTGTAAAGCAGAAATTAACACAAAATTATAAATGGACTATACTTCAGTTCAAAAGTAGCATGACTGAGGAAAGAAAAGATTGCTATATTTCATTGTGTGTAAAGTTAATATCCAAAGAAAATTGCTGTATACAAACACGGCTGAGTACTTAATGGCAGGCTTGCTGAGATACTTAAGGAGACACATACTGAAATGCACCAAGGAAAAAGATTGATTGTTGATTGGAAAGCGGGATGGACAAATGGATAGATAGGTGACAAAGAAAGTATGATAAATCGGTTACAAAACCAGGCTTCTATGTATGCTGTGTAAAAGAGACACACCTGAAACCAAGGGGCATATACAGAGTGAAAGTGAAGGGCTGAGAAAAGGTATTTCATGCAAAATGTGAGCAACAGGAATCAGGAGTAGCAATACTCATATCAGACAAAATAGACTTTGAAATAAAGGGTGTGGAAAGAGACAAAGAAGGCCACTACATAATGGTCAAAGGATCAATCCAAGAAGAAGATATAACAATTATAAATATATATGCACCCAACATAGGAGCACTCAATACGTAAGGCAAATGCTAACAAGTATGAAAGGGGAAATTAAAAACAACACAATAATAGTGGGAGACCTTAAGACCCTACACACACCTATGGATAGATCAACCAAACAGAAAATTAGCAAGGAAACACAAACTTTAAGTGATACAATGGATCAGTTAGACCTAACTGATTTCAAAAGAACGTTTCACGCCAAAGCAATGAATTTCACCTTTTTCTCAAGTGCACATGGAACATTCTCCAGGATAGATCACATACTGGGCCACAAATCTAGCCTTGGTAAACTGAAAACAAAAATCAAAATCATTTCAAGCATCTCTTCTGATCACAAAGCAGTAAGATTGCATGTCAACTACAGGGGGAAAGAAACCATGACAAATAGAAACATATGGAGGGTAAACAACGTGCTTCTGAATGACCGACATATAACAGAAGAAATCAGAAATGAAATGCAAATATGCATACAAACAAATGAAAATGAAAACACAACACATACAAATAGCTGTGAAAAGAAGAGAAGAGAAAAGCAAAGGAGAAAAGGAAAGATATAAACATCTGAATGCAGAGTTCCAAAGAAAAGCAAGAAGAGAAAAGAAAGCCTTTTTTCAGCGATCAATGCAAAGAAATAGAGGAAAATAACAGAATGGGAAAGACTAGGGATTTCTTCAAGAAAATAAGAGATACCAAAGGAACATTTCATGCAAACATTGGCTCGATAAAGGACAGAAATGGTATGGACCTAACAGAAGCTGAAGATGTTAAGAAGAGATGGCAAGAATACACAGAAGAACTGTACAAAAAAGATCTTCATGACCCAGATAATCACGATGGTATGATCACTGACCTAGAGCCAGACACCCTGGAATGTGAAGTCAAGTGGGCTTTAGAAAGCATCACTACGAACAAGGAGAGTGGAGGTGATGGAATTCCAGTTGAGCTATTCCAAATCCTGAAAGATGATGCTGTGAAAGTGCTGCAGTCAATATGCCAGCAAATTTGGAAAACTCAGCAGTGGCCACAGGACTGGAAAAGGTGAGTTTTCATTCCAATCTGAAAGAAAGGCAATGCCAAGGAATGCTCAAACTACAGCAAAATTGCTTTCATCTCACACGCTAGTAAAATAATGCTCAAAATTCTCCAAGCCAGGCTTCAGTAATATGGGAACCATGAACATCCTGATGTTCAAGCTGGTTTTAGAAAAGGCAGAGGAACCAGAGACCAAATTGCCAACATCTGCTGGATCATGGAAAAAGCAAGAGAGTTCCAGAAAAACCTCTATTTCTGCTTTATTGACTATGCCAAAGCCTTTGACTGTGTGGATCACAATAAACTGTGGAAAATTCTGAGAGAGATGGGAATCCCAGACCACCTGATCTGCCTGTTGAGAAATGTGTATGCAGGTCAGGAAGCAACAGCTGGATCTGGACATGGAACAACTGACTGATTCTAAATAGAAAAAGGAAAAAAAATAAATAGAAAAAGGAGAACGTCAAGGCTTTATATTGTCACCCTGTTTATTTAACTTCTATGCAGAGTAAATCATGAGAAACGATGGACTGGAAGAAACACAAGCTGGAATCAAGATTGCCGGGAGAAATATCAATAACCTCAGATACGCAGATGACACCACCCTTACGGCAGAAAGTGAAGAGGAACTCAAAAGCCTCTTGATGAAAGTGAAAGTGGAGAGTGAAAAGGTTGGCTTAAAGCTCAACATTCAGAAAACGAAGATCATGGCATCCGGTCCCATCACGTCATGGGAAATAGATGGGGAAACAGTGGAAACAATGTCAGACTTTATTTTTTGGGCTCCAAAATCACTGCAGATGGTTACTGCAGCCATCAAATTAAAAGACACTTACTCCTTGAAAGGAAAGTTATGACTAACCTAGAGAGCATATTCAAAAGCAGAGACATTCCTTTACCAAAAACATTCGTCTAGTCAAGGCTATGGTTTTTCCTGTGGTCATGTATGGATGTGAGAGTTGGACTGTGAAGAAGCCTGAGTGCTGAAGAATTGATGCTTTTGAACTGTGGTGTTGGAGAAGACTCTTGAGAGTCCCTTGGACTGCAAGGAAATCCAACCAGTGCATTCTGAAAGAGATCAGCCCTTGGATTTCTTTGGAAGGAATGATGCTAAAGCTGAAGCTCAAGTACTTTGGCCACCTCATGCGAAGACTTGACTCATTGGAAAAGTCTCTGATACTGGGAGGGATTGGGGGCAGGAGGAGAAGGGGAAGACATAGGATGAGATGGCTGGATGGCATCACTGACTCCTTGGGCGTGAGTCTCAGTGAAATCCGGGAGTTGGTGATGGACAGGAAGACCTGGCATGCTGCGATTCATAGGGTCGCAAAGAGTTGGACATGTCTCAGCGACTGATCTGATCTGATCTGATCTGAAGGGAAAGGTTCATAGAAATACAAACTTACCCTAAGAAACAAGAGAAACCTCAAATAAATGACCTAACTTTACACCCAAATCAACTAGAAAAAGAAGAAGTGAAGAATCCCAGGGTTAGAAGAAGGAAAATGTAATAATAACAATTAGGTGGTATACTCGTTTTCACTATATTGATTCTTCCAATCCATGAGCATGTTATATTTCTCCATCTATTAGTGTCCTCTTTGATATGTTTCACCAGTGTTTTATAGTTTTCTATGTATAGGTCTTTAGTTTCTCTAGGTAGATACATTCCTAAGTATTTTATTCTTTCCATTGCAATGGTGAATGGAATTGTTTCCTTAATTTCTCTTTCTGTTTTCTCATTATTAGTGTATAGGAATGCAAGGGATTTCTGTGTGTTGATTTTATATCCTGCAACTTTACTGTAATCATTGATTAGTTCTAGTAATTTTCTGGTGGAGTCTTTAGAGTTTTCTATGTAGAGGATCATGTCATCTGCAAATAGTGAGAGTGTTACTTCTTCTTTTTAATTTGGATTCCTTTTATGTCTTTTTCTGCTGTGATTGCTGTGGCCAAAACTTGAAAAACTATGTTGAAGAGTAATGGTGAAAGTGGGCACCCTTGTCTTGTTCCTGACTTTAGAGGAAATGCTTTCAATTTTTCACCATTGAGGATAATGTTTGCTGTGGTTTTGTCATATATAGCTTTTATTATGTTGAGGTATGTTCCTTCTATTCCTGCTTTCTGGAGAGTTTTTATCATAAATGGATGTTGAATTTTGTCAAAGGCTTTCTCTCCATCTTTTTAGTTAATCATATGGTTTTTATTTTTCAATTTGTTAACGTGGTGTATTATATTGATTGATTTGAGGCTATTGAAGAATCCTTGCATCCCTGGGATAAAGCCCACTTGGTCATGGTGTATGATCTTTTTAATGTGTTGTTGGATTCTGATTGCTAGAATTTTGTTAAGGATTTTTGCATCTATGTTCATCAGTGATATTGGCCTGTAGTTTTCTTTTTTTGTGGGATCTTTGTCAGGTTTTGGTATTAGGGTGATGGTGGCCTCATAGAATGAGTTTGGAAGTTTACCTCCCTCTACAACTACCCAAAGCAACTTATAGATTCAATGCAATCCCTATCAAGCTACCAACGGTATTCTTCACAGAGCTAGATAAATAATTAAACAATTTGAATGGAAATACAAAAAAAAAAAAAAAAACTCAAGTAGCCAAAGCTATCTTGAGAAAGAAGAATGGAACTGGAGGAATCAACCTACCTGACTTCAGGCTCTACCACAAAGCCACAGTTATCAAGACAGTATGGTTCTGGCACAAAGACAGAAATATAGATCAATGGAAAAAAATTGAAAGCCCAGAGGTAAATCCATGCATATATGGACACCGTATCTTTGACAAAGGAGTCTATAATATATAACGGATTAAAGACAATCTCTTTAACAAGTGGTGCTGGGAAATCTGGTCAACCACTTGTAAAAGAATGAAACTAGAACACTTCTAACACCATACACAAAAATAAACTCAAAATGGATTATAGATCTAAACATAAGACCAGAAACTATAAAACTCCTAGAGGAGAACGTAGGCAAAACACTCTCTGACATACATCACAGCAGGATCCTCTATGACCCACCTTCCAGAATATTGGAAATAAAAGCAAAAATAAACAAATGGGACCTAACTAAACTTAAAAGCTTCTGCACATCAAAGAAAACTATTAGCAAGGTGAAAAGGCAGCCTTCAGAATGGCAGAAAATAATAGCAAATGAAGCAACTGACAAACAACTAATCTCAAAAATATACAAGCAACTCTTACAGCTCAACTCCAGAAAAATAAATGACCCAATCAAAAAATGGGCCAAATAACTAAATAGACATTTCTCCAAAGAAGACATACAGATGGCTAACAAACACATGAAAAGATACTCAACATCACTCATTATCAGAGAAATGCAAATCAAAACAACTATGACGTACCATTTCACACGACTCACAATGGCTGTGATCCAAAAGTTTACAAGCAATAAATGCTGGAGAGGACATGGAGAAAAGGGAACCCTCTTACACTGTTGGTGGGAATGCAAACTAGTACAGCCACTATGGAGAACAGTGTGGAGATTCCTTAAACAACTGGAAATAGAACTGTCTTATGATCCAGCAATCCCACTGCTAGGCATACACACCGAGGAAACCAGAATTGAAGGAGACACATGTACCCCAATGTTCATAGCAACACTGTTTATAATAGCCAGGACATGGAAGCAACCTAGATGCCCATCAGCAGATGAATGGATAAGAAAGCTGTGGTACATATACACAATGGAGCATTACTCAGCCATTAAAAAGAATAAATTTGAATCAGTTTTAATGAGGTGGATGAAACTGGAGCCTATTATACAGAGTGAAGTAAGCCAGAAAGAAAAACACCAATACAGTGTACTAAAGCATATATATGAAATTTAGAAAGATGCTAACAATATCCCTGTGTATGAGACAGCAAAAGAGACACTGATATATAGAACAGTCTTATGGACTCTGTTTCAGAGAGAGAGGGTGGGAAGATTTGGGAGAATGGCATTGAAACATGTATAATATCATGTATGAAATGAGTTGCCATTCCAGGTTCGATGCACGATACTGGATGCTTAGGCCTAGTGTACTGGGATGACCCAGAGGGATGGTATCGGGAGGGAGGAGGGAGGAGGGTTCAGGATGGGAAACACAGGTATACCTGTGGCGGATTCATTTTGATATTTGGCAAAACTAATACAATTTGTAAAGTTTAAAATAAAATAAAATTAAAAAAAAAAACAATTAGGGCAGAAATACATGAAAAAAAGCACAGGAAACTATAGCAAAACTCAGCAAAATAAACGCTGGTTCTTTGAGAAGATAAATAAAATAGACAATACATTAGCAAAACTCATCAAGAAAGAAAGGGGAGATAATCAAATCAACAAAATTAGAAAGGAAAATGGATAAATCACAACAGACAACACAGAAGTACAAAGGATCATAAAAGACTACTATCGGCAGATATAGGACAATAAAATGGACAACTTGGAAGAAATGAACAAATTCCTAGAAAAATATAACAATCCAAAACTGAACCAGGAAGAAATAGATAATCCCAACATACCCATCACAAGCATGGAAAGCAAAATGTAATCAAAAATCTTCCATCGAACAAAAACGAAGCTCAGGACCAGATGACTTATTCACCCTCATGGTTACCCTGGACACCTGGAGAGAACAAGAGAGGGAGCACAGAAAGCCACTTGTTTGGGGAAGAGCGTGAAGATGGATAGGAATGATAGTTTCAGGAAAAGTGTGACCAGAGAAGGGCTATGTGCCAGGCCAGTAGAGGGCAGGGGGTCTTATGGGGCGGTGTCAATGGGCAAGAGGAGCTTGGATGGGTGCAACTCACTTTGACACTTTTGTGGACCTCAGTTGACAGGAGGTCTTCATCTTTTCCTCCTGGTTGCCTGAAGTCGGCTGTTCCATAAGTGCTCTAGAGCCTTGTGGCTTCTGAGTCTCTTTAGTCATTTTGAAGACTCCCAGTGGTCTGCTCCAGAGTCCCTGAGCACACCTCGATATACCCCTCCCTAGGGTCCACAGCATTATGCTTTATGAGATCAGCAACTCACTTCCCCAGCCAATGGTGGCCCTGGCTGAGAATTGACATCACAAAGCGCAATCCTGATACCTCTAGGTTAGAATGGGGGGCAACTCAGATGATTTGAGCGGGGGGGGGGATGCATCATTTTTAATGGCCCTTAGGAGCCCTCCAAACTCACCTGTCATCCTCATCTCTCTAAGTCAACTCTGTTGTGTCACAAGGCAGGGAGCATGTGTCTCCTCCAAACCTTGACCCACAGCCACAGTACCGAGGCTTTGATTCTGTTCTCTCCCACATTTCACCATCATCTAGATTGTAATATCTTGCCTAAAGTACCTCCATGATAATTAGGCTGTATTGAAGTGTCTGTGGAAATGAGAATCATCCCACTTTCCTCCTACAGTTCAGTTCAGTCTCTCAGTCGTGTCTGACTCTTTGAGAGGTGGTCTTAAAGCACTTTCAAGACCATTTAATTCTGGGCCACCTCCCAGAAGCTTTTTCCATCCCACCTCCTTTGTTCTAGATTCCATTCAGACACTGCTGTCTTCAGACTGTGAGACTGCACTGAATACACTTGCCCTTTCTCCACATGGAGCTGTCTTGCTTCAAGTCTTCGACTCATGGTCACCTCACTATGTGTAAAAAAAATGGTTCCCCAAAGACGTGCACATGAATGTTCATAGCAGTCTTATTTCTAATAGTCAAAAAGTTGAGATGAACAAGATGGCAGAGTGGTAGTTGCAGGAGGAATACACCTCTCTCCTTGGACACATCAGGAATACATCTTCAGACACAGAAGTGCTTGCAGAACACCAGCTGAGAGCTGACAGGAGTACCCGACCAGTGGAAAAGAATGTATAGAACCACAAAACTTGGTAGGATGAAGGAACTAGGGGGAAAAACAGGAGTGTTAATAGGTCTGAACCTGCCCTTGGTGGGTGGGAGAACTGAAGTAGGTTTCCACTCCCCACATTGGAGTAATTGTTTGGACCAAAGGAGAAACAGTTAAGGCTGAGAATGAATCAGCTGATCTGTGGCAGCCTACACCAATACATACAATGTATGACATAGCATAATCCATTGGTTTTTGTCCCCTTAAGAGTGTAGCATTCGTTAAACATTTGAAAATCCATCAGGATAAAGCAACTTACTAAAGAACTGAAAATGATGACACAGTAGGGTCATCTCGATAAATGCTGAAAAATAATTTGATAAAATCTAATATCCCTGGGTTGGGAAGATTCCCTGAAGTAGGGATTGGCTACCCACTTCAGTATTCTTAGGCTTTTCTGGCAGGTCAGCTCTTAAAGAAAGTGCCTGGCATCTCAGAGATCTGGGTCCATCCTTGGGTTGGGAAGATCCCCTGGAGGAGAGCATGGCAACCCATTCCAGTATTCTGGCCTGGAGAATCCCCAAGGCCAGAGGAGCCTGTTCGGCCTACACTTCATGGGGTTGCAAAAAGCTGGACACAACTCTGTGACTGAGCACATTCTGTATAAAACATTTTAGCAAACTAGAAATAGAAGAAGAAATAGAAATAGAATTGGAGGAGGCAATGGCACCCCACTCCAGTACTTTTGCCTAGAAAATCCCATGGATGGAGGAGCCTGGTAGGCTGCAGTCCATGGGGTCGCTAAGAGTCAGACACGACTGAGTGACTTCACTTTCACTTTTCACTGTCATGCATTGGAGAAGGAAATGGCAACCCACTCCAGTGTTCTTGCCTGGAAAATCCCAGGGACTGGAAGCCTGGTGGGCTGCCGTCTATGGGGTCGCACAGAGTTGGACAGGACTGAAGCGACTTAGCAGCAGCAGAAATAGAAGACTTCCTCAACCTTATGAAAGTACTACACTATCACTAACATCACACTTTATGGTAGAACACTGAGTGTTTTACTTCTAAAATCACAATCAACAGAATGATGTCCACTCTCATTATATTGAATTTCTGTCCGTGAAGTCATATTAGGAAATGATTGAAAAGCTATCCAGTTTGGAAAAGAAGAATAAAGCTGTTTTTATCTGTTGGTGACATCTATGTAGAATATCCAATGAAATCTACAGGAACAGAATACCTAAAACTAAGAATTAATTTAAGCAATGTCACAAGATATACAGATGATATATAAAATTTAATTAATTGCTTTTCTATATAGTAGGCCAATTTAAAATTAAAATAAAAAATAATAACAGTCACATTGAAGTCAGAAAAACTTAAGAATCAGACAGAATATATGAAACACACCAATGCAAAAATGGACAAAAGATTTGAACAGGAAATTCACTAGATAATGATATACAGATGGCAAGTAAGCATGCAGGGCACACCGAAAGTATGGCTCTCATGAGAGACAGAGAAGAACATGTGTGATGAGGAAGTGAAAATATTTGAACATTCATGCACTGCTTATGGGAATACAAAATAGTACACCATGGTGGAAAACAGTTTGGAAGTTCCTTCAAAAGTTAAACATTGGGTTACCATATGTCCCAGCAATCCCTTTCTTAGGTTTATACCAGCAAGTATGAAAAAAAAAAAAATACCCAAAGAAGTGCACATGAATGTTCATAACAGTCTTATTTCTAGTTGTCCAAACGTTGAGATGAACAAAATGGCAGAACAGTAGCTGGAATTGTAGTACATTTCACTCCACGGATACATCAAAGACACACCTTCAGACACAGAAGTGTGTGCAGAACATCAACTGAGAGCTGACAGGAGTACCTGACCAGAGGAAAATAATAAATAGTACCACAAAACTCGGTAGGGTGAAGGAACTAGGGGTGGGTGGAACAGGAATGTTAATAGGCCTGGACCTGCCCTCGGTGGGTGGGAGAACTCTAAGTCGGTGTCCGACCCCCACCTGGGATCAACTGTCTGGATCAGAGGAGAACTATTTTAGGCTGAGAGTGAAACAGTTGATCTGTGGTAGCCTAAATGGAATGAGAATCAGACAGTCCTTGCCACAGTCATACACACCCCAGACAGGGACACAGGTCCCATAGAAGGGACAGCAGTTGGGATCTGGATTTTGCAGATTGTGGAGCAATCCCAGGGGAAGGGCTGCTATTGACTGCAGAGAGACGGACTGATGGGATGTGAGGAAGGAGATCGGGTTGGAAATGCTTGTGGAGGAACACCAGGCCCCATGGAAGCAAGGGGATCCTACTGGGTCAATCATAGTGGGTGGAGCCCTCACCATAGTCTCTTTCTCCCCATACACCAGCATAGGCAGCTGAACAATAGAGAGGCTGGCCAATCAGGTGCCTGACTTACTGAGCTGCAGACTAGGACCCCACCCAGGGGCCCCATCTATGTGCCTGATGCTCCAAACAACAGAGAAGTACCCCAGGCAAGGGAGCCCTCTAAGTGCCTGAAAGAGTGGAGCTATGGAGGAAGAGTGGCAAAAGAGGCCTCCTTATCACCAGCTACAAGAGGCTGGTGAAAAGACTCTGATAGGGTCAAAACTTCTGCGGCAGAGGAGGTCATTGTCCCTGCACAGTTATCGCTACCACGGTCCCCAGAAATCAAGAAGCTATGCCAAGTTCATGCTCAATGCTCGCTGGGGCGGAGCTGCTACAGGCCAAAAAAGTCTTGTGTCTATGGATACCTGGTCACTTCAGTTCAGTTCAGTTCAGATCAGTTCAGTTCAGTCGCTCATTCCTGTCCCACTCTTCGCGACCCCATGAATCGCAGCACGCCAGGACTCCCTGCCCATCACCACCTCCCGGAGTTCACCCAGATCCACGTCCATAGAGTCAGTGACGGCATCCAGCCATCTCATGCTCTGCTGTCCCCTTCTCCTTCGGCCCCCAATTCCTCCCAGCATCAGAGTCTTTTCCAATGAGTCAACTCTTCTCAAGAGGTGGCCAAAGTACTGGAGTTACAGCTTCAGCATCATTCCCCCAAAGAAATCCCAGGGCTCAATTGCTTTAGAATGGACTGGTTG
The DNA here is from genome assembly GCF_002263795.3 of Bos taurus. Classification (NCBI taxonomy): domain Eukaryota; kingdom Metazoa; phylum Chordata; class Mammalia; order Artiodactyla; family Bovidae; genus Bos; species Bos taurus. The sequence continues at coordinate 36,019,725 of NC_082638.1, forward strand.
GATCTCCTTGCAGTCCAAGGGACTCTCAAGAGTCTTCTCCAACACCACAGTTCAAAAGCATCAATCCTTAGGCGCTCAGCCTTCTTCACAGTCCAACTCTCACATCCATACATGACCGCAGGAAAACCCATAGCCTTGACTAGACGGACCTTTGTTGGCAAAGTAATGTCTTTGCTTTTGAATATGCTATCTATGTTGGCCATAACTTTCCTTCCAAGGAGTAAGTGTCTTTTAATTTCATAGCTGCAGTCACCATCTGCAGTGATTTTGGAGCCCCCAAAAATAAAGTCTGACACTGTATCCATTGTTTCCCCATCTATTTCCCATGAGGTGATGGGACCGGATGCCATGATCTTCGTTTTCTGAAGGTTGAGCTTGAAGCCAACTTTTTCACTCTCCACTTTCACCTTCCTCAGGAGGCTTTTTAGTTCCTCTTCACTTTGTGCCATAGGGCGGTGTCATCTGCGTATCTGAGGTTACTGATATTTCTCCCGGCAATCTTGATTCCCCCTTGTGTGTCTTCCAGTCCAGGGTTTCTCATGATGTACTCTGCATAGAAGTTACATAAGCAGGGTGATAATATACAGCTTTGACGTACTGCTTTTCCTAATTGGAACCAGTCTGTTGTTCCACGTCCAGTTCTAACTGTTGCTTACTGACCTTCATAGAGGTTTCTCAAGAGGCAGGTCAGGTGGCCTGGTATTCCCATCTCTTTCAGAATTTTCCACAGTTTATTGTGATCCACACAGTCAAAGGCTTTGGCATAGTCAATAAAGCAGGAATGGAGGTTTTTCAGGAACTCTCTTGCTTTTTCCATGATCCAGCAGATGTTGGCAATTTGATCTCTGGTTCCTCTGCCTTTTCTAAAACCAGCTGGAACATCAGGAAGTTCACAGTTCACGTATTGCTGAAGCCTGGCCTGGAGAATTTTGAGCATTACTTTACTAGCATGTGAGGTGAGTGTAACTGTGCAGTACTTTGAGTATTCTTTGGCATTGCCTTTCTTTGGGATTTGAATGAAAACTGACCGTTCCAGTCCTGTGGACACAGGCTGAGTTTTCCAAATTTGCTGGCATATTGAGTGCAATACTTTCACAGCATCATCTTTCAGGATCTGAAATAGCTCAACTGGAATTTCATCACTTCCTCTAGCTTTGTTCGTAGTGCTGCTTTCTAAGGCCCACTTGATTTTACATTCCAGGATGTCTGGCTCTAGGTCGGTGATCACATCATCGTGATTATCTGGATCATGAAGATCTTGATTGTTTAGTTCTTCTGTGTATTCTTGTCATCTCTTCTTAGAATCTTCTGCTTCTGTTAGGTCCATGCCATTTCTGTCCTTTATCGAGCCCATCTTTGCATGAAATGTCCCCTTGGTATCTCTAATTTTCTTGAAGAGATCTCTAGTCTTTCCCGTTCTGTTGTTTTCCTCTATTTCTTTGCATTGATCACTGAGGAAGGCTTTCTTATCTCTTCCTGCTATTCTTTGGAACTCTGCATTCAGATGCGTATATCTTTCCTTTTCTCCTTTGCTTTTCGCTTCTCTTCTTTTCACAGCGATTTCTAAGGGGTCCCCAGACAGCCATTTTGCTTTTTTGCATTTCTTGTCCATGGGGATTGTCTTGATCCCTGTCTCCTGTACAATGGCATGAGCCTCATTCCATAGTTCATCAGGCACTCTATCTAACAGGTCTAGGCTCATAAATCTGTTTCTCACTTTCACTGTATAATCATAAGGGATTTGATTTAGGTCATACCTGAATGGTCTAGTGGTTTGTCCTACTTTCTTCAATTTCAGTCTCAATTTGGTAATAAGGAGTTCATGATCTGAGTCACAGTCAGCTCCTGGTCTTGTTCTTGTTGACTGTATAGAGCTTCTCCATCTTTGGCTGCAAAGAATATAATCAATCTGATTTCGGTGTTGACCATATGGTGATGTCCATGTGTAGAGTCTTCTCTTGTGTTGTTGGAAAAGGGTCTTTGCTATGACCAGTGCATTTTCTTGGCAAAACTCTATTAGTCTTTGCCCTGCTGCATTCCGTATTCCAAGGCCAAATTTGCCTGTTACTGCAGGTGTTTCTTGACTTCCTCTTTTTGCATTCCAGACCCCTACAATGAAAAGGACACCTTTTTTGGGTATAGTTCCATAAGGACTTGTAGGTCTTCATAGAACCGTTCATCTTCAGCTTCTGCAGCATTACTGGTTGGGGTCTAGACTTGGATTACTGTGATATTGAATGGTTTGCCTTGGAAACGAACAGAGATCATTCTGTCGTTTTTGAGATTGCATCCAAGTACTGCATTTCGGAATCTTTTGTTGACCATGATGGCTACTCCAGTTCTTCTGAGGGATTCCTGCCTGCAGTAGTAGATATAATGCTCATCTGAATTAAATTCACCCATTCCAGTCCATTTTAGTTTGCTGATTCCTAGAATGTCTACATTCACTCTTGCCATCTCTTGTTTGACCACTTCCAATTTGCCTTGATTCATGGACCTGACATTCCAGGTTCCTATGCAATATTGCTCTTTACAGCATCAGACCTTGCTTCTGTCACCAGTCACATCCGCAACTGGGTATTGTTTTTGCTTTGGCTCCATCCCTTCATTCTTTCTGGAGTTATTTCTCCACTGATATCCAGTAGCATATTGGGTCCCTACTGACCTGGGGAGTTCCCCTTTCAGTATCCTATCATTTTGCCTTTTGATACTGTTCATGGGGTTCTCAAGGCAAGAATACTGAAGCGGATTGCCATTCCCTTCTCCAGTGGACCACCTTCTGTCAGATCTCTCCACCATGACCCGCCCGTCTTGGGTTGCCCCAGGGGCATGGCTTAGTTTCTTTGAGTTAGACAAGGCTGTGGTCCTAGTGTGATTAGATGGACTAGTTTTTTTTGTGAGTATGGTTTCAGTGTGTCTGCCTTCTGATGCCCTCTTGCAACACATACCAACTTACTTGGATTTCTCTTACCTTGGGTGTGGGGTATCCCTTCACGCCTGCTCCATCAAAGCGCAGCCACTGCTCCTTAACTTGGAAGAGGGGTATTTCCTCACTGCCGCCCTTAGTGTCCAACTGCTTGTGACATTGTAGACTGTGGCTTGCCAGGCTTCTTTCTCAGGGAAGGGGCTTCTACATGCAAAAATACTGGTACGTATGGGCCAGTACTGGTTGACATACCCTTCTAGAGCACTATATGTCCTGCTGCCCTAGCCACCAACTCCTCTGAGTCCCTGATGCAGCCAGAACCACTATGACCCAAGCAGTTGCATCTCCACATCTGGCCCCCTCACAGGGGCAAACCCAAGTCCTCCAGGACAGTCTCAAGAGCAAACCCCAGTGGATGATTCACATTCAGAAGTGGGAATAAAACCACAATTGGAACCCAGGGGCAGTGTTGTTAAGGAAGAAGACCCAAAACCTTCCTACCACCTGTACAAGCTGCAGATTAAATCCACATAGCTGTGAAAAGAAGAGAAGTGAAAAGCAAAGGAGAAAAGGAAAGATGTAAGCATCTGAATGCAGAGTTCCAAGGAAGAGCAAGAAGAGATAAGAAAGCCTTCCTCAGGGAGCAATGCATAGAAAAGGAGGAAAACAACAGAATGGAAAAGACTAGAGATCACTTCAAGAAAATTAGAGATACCAAGGGGGGATTTCATGCAAAGATGGGCTTGATAAAGGACGGAAATGGTATCGACCTAACAGAAGCAGAAAACATTAAGAAGAGATGGCAAGAATACACAGAAGAACTGTACAAAAAAGATATTCACGACCCAGATAATCACGATGGTGTGGTCACTGAACTAGAGCCAGACATTGTGGAACATAAAGTCAAGTGGGGCTTAGAAAGCAGCATTACGAACAAAGCTAGTGGAGGTGATGGAATTCCAGTTGAGCTATTTCAAATCTCAAAGGATGATGCTGGGAAAGTGCTGCACTCAATATGCCAGCAAATTTGGAAAACTCAGCAGTGGCCACAGGACTGGAAAAGGTGAGTTTTCATTCCAATCCCAAAGAAAGGCAATGCCAAAGAATGCTCAAACTACCTGAGAATTGCACACACCTCACACACTAGTAAGGAAATGCTCAAAATTCTCCAAGCCAGGCTTCAGCAATACATGAACTATGAACTTCCTGATGTTCAAGCTGGTTTTACAAAAGGCAGAGGAACCAGAGACCAAATTGCCAACATCTGCTGGATCATGGAAACGCAAGAGAGTTCCAGAAAAACCTCTATTTCTGCTTTATTGCCTATGCCACAGCCTTTGCCTGTGTGGATCACAATAAACTGTGGAAAATTCTGAAAGAGATGGGAATACCAGACCACCTGACCTGCCTCTTGAGAAATCTGTATGCAGGTCAGGAAGCCACAGTTAAAACTGGATATGGAACAACAGACTGGTTCCAATTAGGAAAAGGAGTACGTCAAGGCTGTATGTTCTCACCCTGCTGATTTAACTTCTATGCAGAGTACATCATGAGAAACCCTGGACTGGAAGAAACACAAGATGGAAAGAAGATTGCCGGGAGAAATGTCAATAGCCTCATATATGCAGATGACACCACCCTTATGGCAGAAAGTGAAGAGGAACTGAAAAGTCTCTTGATGAAATGAAAGTGGAGAGTGAAAATGAAGATCATGGCATCCGGTCCCATGTACTTCATGGGAAATAGATGGGGAAACAGTGGAAAGAGTGTCAGATTTTTTTTTTTTTTTTTTGGGGGGGGGGTGTTGGTGGGGCAGGGCTCCAAAATCACTGCAGATGATGACTGCAGGTATGAAATTAAAAGACACTTACTTCTTGGAAGGAAAATTATGACCAACCTAGATAGCATATTCAAAAGCAGAGACATTACTTTGCCAACAAAGGTCCGTCTAGTCAAAGCTATGGTTTTTCCTGTGGTCATGTATAGATGTGAGAGTTGGACAGTGAGGAAGGCTGAACACTGAAGAATTCATGCTTTTGAACTGTGGTGTTGGAGAAGACTCTTGAGAGTCCCATGGACTCCAAGGAGATCCAACCAGTCCATTCTGAAGGAGATCAGCCCTGGGATTTCTTTGGAAGGAATGATGCTAAAGCTGAAACTCCAGTACTTTGGCCCCCTTATGCGAAAAGTTGACTCATTGGAAAAGACCCTGATGCTGGGAGGGATTCGGGGCAGGAGAAGGGGACGACAGAGGATGAGATGGCTGGATGGCATCACTGACTCGATGGACATGAGTCTGAGTGAACTCCGGGAGTTGGTGATGGACTGGAGGCCTGGCGTGCTGCAATTCATGGGGTCGCGAAGAGTCGGACACGACTGAGCGACTGAACTGAACTGAATAATATATAAAAAGACACTGATAACTGCCACAAAAGGAAACGTCCTAGTTCCGATAGTTGTGAACATTGGAGACAAAAAAACGTATAGGAGTAGGACCGGATTAGAATGAGCTCCCCCCAAATCAGGTTCAGAGTTCAGCACAGTTTTGGAGGGCATCCTAGGGAGGTGAGGTGGACTGCAATTTTAGCGGGTGAAAGGACTCTGAGAGCAATGACTAAAGAAAAACCTGTATTATTCTCATGTTTTGACTTGCTCTGTAGATTCTTTAGGATTTTTGTTTGTGTGGTTGGTTTCAATTCCTTCCCCTCGCCCACGGTGTAGTTGCCAATTTCATTGGCACTATGAAATCTAATGAAGCTTTTGAGCCTTATTTTTCTTCGGTCACATTTGTATTGCTGTTATAAATCTCTGTCTCTATATACAGCTTTTGAAATTCTGTGGAGTTTCCTTTTCTCTCTCTCTCTCTCTTTTTCATTTTTTAAACCTATTATTATTTTTTCTACATTTATTATTTGTTTACTTTCCCTACTGTTCTTTTCCCCTTGCAGTTAATCTTTAATGTATATAAATCTTTTCAGTTCAGTTCAGTTCAGTGGCTCAGTTGTGCCCGACTCCTTGTGACCCCATGAACCACAGCACGCCAGGCCTCCCTGTCCATCACCAACCCCCGGAGTCCAACCAAACCCATGTCCATCGAGCTGATGATGCCATCCAACCATCTCATCCTCTGTTGTTCGCTGCTCCTCCTGCTCTCAATCTTTCCCAGCATCAGGGCCTTTTCCAAAGAGTCAGCTCTTCGCATCAGGTGGCCAAAGTATAGGAATTTCAGCTTCAACATCAGTCCTTCCAATGAACACCCAGGACTGATCTCCCTTAGAATGGACTGGTTGGATTTACTTGCAGTCCAAGGGACTCTCAAGAGTCATCTGTATCTCTATTTAACTCTGCATATGTATTTTTTCCTTTCTTTCCTTTTCTCTCAATATATTTGTTAGTTTTATTTTCATTCTTTTATTCTCCAATTGGCACCTTGCTCTAGTTTTGTTTCCCAGTTTGTGCTTCAGGTGGTTCTATTCTGGTATGTATGTATGTATATATATATAGATATATATAGATATATATAGATATATATAGATATATAGATATATATATATATAATTTTTTTTTCCTTTGTTCACCAGGTCAATCAATCTATTGTACTTAATTTTGCTGGAATGTTTTGATTTTGCTGGTGGGTGTATATGTACATGTGTCTATTCAGTCATACTTTTTACTCTTGTGATAAACCTCTGCTTCTACATTGGATTTTTACAGTTCTTTGGAGGATTCCTTGTTTTCCCATTTATTTTTGATTTTTTAATTATTTTCTATTTTTATTGTTTTAAATTTTAATTTTTTAAACCTATTATATTTATTCCATTGTTTGCCTTTCCTCTGTTCTTGTCCCCTTGCAGCTAAACTTTAAACAAACCTTGTTCGTCTACCTCTATTGAACCTTGCATATCTATTCTTTCTTTCTTTTCTTTCCTTCCTTTCCTCTCAACATTTTGTTAGTTTTATTTTCAGTGCTTTCATTCCCACTTGGGACTTTGCTTTAGATTTCTTTTCCAGCTTGTGCACTCGTTAGTTTTGTGCTTAACTGGTAGATATCATTTTTGGTTTCCGTTGTTTGCTAGGTCAGTCTATTGTAGTTTATTTTTGTTGAACTGTTTGGATTTTGCTGATGGTTGTATATGTGTATATTCCCATATATTGGAATATATGTGTATATTCCTTTATTTTAATTATTATTTGTGTGACAGTGTAACTGCCATTTGTCAGGGGTTCCCCTTTGGTTTCTCTTTTTTTTTTTTTTTGGATATTTATTTTAATCTAAATTAATGCCATAACAAACCACCTGTTGTAACGGTGTTCCTGGCCAATGATCCAGCCCCGAGCATTTGGAGTGGGAGCACTGACTCCAAGACCCTATACAACCAGAGAACTCCTAACCTTAGGGAGTATCAATTACTGAGAACTCACTCACGCAAACTAAACCACTTGAATACAAGACCTAGAATCACCCAACCACCAATCAGGACAACCCAACCCAGTGTAGGACACCTCATCCAAACAGCAAATAGGACAAAAATAGAAACCCAGTCGTCAGCAGACAGGATTACCCTTCTCAATCAGCCCTGCACATCAGAAGGAAAAGAAAGAAAAAAAAAAAAAAAAAACTCAGCACCAATCTCACCCAATGCAAAGCTTACACAAACCATTGGACCAAACTTAGGAGTGCAGAAACTAAAAGGAAGAAAGAATGCAAATTTGAAGGCTGGCAAAAGGAGACCTCAAACACAATAAGATCTTTTTAAAAAGGAAGAAATGACAAAGAAATGCTGCACAAACAAAGGAACAAACTGGACACACAGAAATTTAAACAAATGAAGAGGAAATAGGCAAACTGCCTGAAAAACTATTCAGAATAATGATAGTAAAGATGATCAAAAACTTTGAAAATGACATGGAGACAATGCAAGAATCAATGAGCAAACCCCTAGTTGAATTGAAGAATAAGCAAAAAATAAATTGAAAAATAAATAGAGAGACAAACAACAATTACTGAAATTAAAAATACTCTAGAAAGAATCAGGAGCAGGGTATCTGAACCAGAAAATGGATCAGTGTGTTGAAAGACAAAATGGTGGAAACAACTGCGGAAGGGCAGAATAAAGTCAAAAGAATGAAAAGAACTGAGGATAGTCTCAGAGACCTCTTGGACAATGTTAAATGCACCAAGATTCAAATTATAGGGGTCCCAGAAGAAGAGAGAAAAATAAAGGGTATGAGAAAAGTTTAGAGGAGATTATACTTGAAAAACCCCCAACATGGAAAAGGAAATAGTCAATCAAGTCCAAGAGGTGCCAAGAGTCCCATTTGTGATAAACCCAAGGAGAAACAGCCCTAGACATATACTAAGCAAACTAAGGAAGATGAAACACAAAGAAAGAATATTAAAAGTAGCAAGTTAAAAGTAAGAAGTAACATCCAATGGAAACCCCATATGTTTCACAGCTGATCTTTCAACAGAAACTCTGCAGGCCAGAAGAGAATGGCATGGCATATTTAAAGCACTGAAAGAGAAAAATCTACAGCCAAGATTACTGTACTTGGCAAGGATCTCCTTCAAAATTGATGGAGAAATCAAAGCTTTTCAGATGAGCCAAAGGTAAGAGAATACTTTACCACAAAACCAGCTTTACAACAAATGGTAAAGGGACTTATATAGTCAAGAAATACAAGAGAAGAAAAAAGATCTACAAAACCGACTCCAAACAATTAAGAAAATGGCAATAGGAGCACTGCTGCTGCTGCTGCTAAGTCGCTTCAGTCCTGTCTGACTCTGTGCGACCCCATAGACGGCAGCCCACCAGGCTCCCCGGTCCCTGGGATTCTCCAGGCAAGAACACTGGAGGGGGTTGCCATTTCCCTCTCCAATGCATGCAAGTGAAAAGTGAAAGGGAAGTCGCTCTGTCATGTCGAACTCTGTGTGACCCCATGGACTGCAGCCTACCAGGCTCCTCCGTCCATGGGATTTTCCAGGCAAGAGTACTGAAGTGGGGTGCCATTGCCTTCTCCGAATAGGAGCACATATGTCAATAATTATTCTAAATATAAATGGATTAAATGTTCCAACCAAAAAGCCCAGACTGGCTAAATGGATACATAAACAAGACCTCGGGGTGGGGGCGTGGTCCTAAGATGGCAGAGGAATAAGATGGGGAGACCCCATTCTCCCCAACACATTCATCAAATGATCATTTGAATGCTGAGCAACTTCCACAAAACAATTTCTGAATGCTGGCAGAGGACACCAGGTACCCAGATAGGCTGCTCATTGTCTTTGAAAGGAGAACAAAGGATTGAGCAAATACCAAAGCAGAACTAGCCGGCTGTCTCCAGGCCCCTCTCCCAACAAGAGGCAGACAGCCATGTGTGTGGCAGCCAGAACCAGAAGGCAAGGGGCGACCTCAGCCTCAGAGACCGGCATTCTCCACCAAACTGTGAGCAGGCTGCCAGTTTCTAACCATGTCTTCCTGGAGTCCTGGATGGTTGACATCTGCCAGGAGAGTTGCAGCTTGAGATCAGCTCCCCAGAGGAGATACATGATACACCTGAGGCAGTGTTCGCATGGCACACCCAGGAAACTGAGCGGCCTGGACCCAGTAGGTAATTAAGATGCATGGCCCACTTGGGACAGTGCGTTGGCCAAGCACCTGGTCGCCTGAGCTGCTGGGACCTGGGAAGGGCACAAAACGCACGTGCATCTGAGTCTGTGACTTTGCGGTGTACCTGAAAACCTGAACCTGAGCAGCTTAGACCTGGGAATTGCAGGAAATGCAGGGCCCACATTGTGCAGTACCCCTGAAGAGCAATCTGGAAACTGAGCAGTGTACACGTGGAAAGCACACACCACCATGATCTTGGGAAAGCCCAGTGTGTTCCATACACTGCAAGCACTTTCCCAAAATACACACCAACATTATTTGTTTGCAGTGTTCCTCCCTCCCCACAACTCAACTGAACAAGTGAGCCGAAATAAGTGACCACCTTTGCCCCCTTGTGCCAGGGCAGAAATTACACACTAAAGAGACTTGCAAAGAGAGAAAGCCAAAATAAATAAAGAAAAGGGAACCGCTCTGGGAGTGAGAGGTGCAACAGATTAAAACCCTGTAGTTAATATTGACTAAGCATAGGAAGGGGCTTATAGATCTTGTGAAGAAATGCAAGCTGGAACAAGGAATTATCTGAAACTCAACTGAACCCACACTGCCCACAACGGCTCCAGAGAAATTCCTAGATATAGTTTTCCTATTATCAGCCTTCTAATTTTTTAAAATTATTTATTATTTTTTCCTTCTTACTTTTTTTTTTAATTTTACAATATTGTATTGGTTTTGCCATACATCCACATGAATCTGTCATGGGTGTACACGTGTTACCCATCCTGAACCCCCCTCCCAGTCCCTCCCTGTACCATCCATCTGGGTCATCCCAGTACACCAACCCCAAGCATCCTGTAACCTGCATCAAACCTGGGCTGGCGATTCATTTCTTATATGATATTATACATGTTTCAATGCCATTCTCCCAAATCATCCAACCCTCCTCCTCTCCCACAGAGTCCAAAAGACTGTTCTATACATCTGTGTCTCTTTTGCTGTCTCACATCCAGGGTTATCGTTACCATCTTTCTAAATTCCATAGACATGTGTTAGTATACTGTATTGGTGTGGGTTTTTTTTTTTTTTTTTTCCTTTCTTTCTTTCTGGCTTACTTCACTCGATATAATAGGCTCCAGTTTCATCCACCTCATTAGAACTGATTCAAATGTATTCTTTTTAATGGCTGAGTAATACTCCACTGTGTATACGTACCACAGCTTTCTTATCCATTCGTCTGCTGATGGACATCTAGGTTGCTTCCATGTCCTGGCTATTAGAAACAGTGCTGTGATGAACATTGTGGTACACGTGTCTCTTTCAGTTCTGGTTTCCTTGGTGTGTATGCCCAGCAGTGGGATTGCTGGGTCATAATTAATCCTTTAATTTTCAATTTTACAACCTATTACCTTGCAAAATATGACCCTATTTTTAAAGCATATTTCATATTTTTAAATATATTGTGTGATTGATTGTGTTTTGTATTTTTAATATTGTATTTCAGAGAGTCTACCCTCTCCTCTAGATTTTTTTTTTTACTTAAATTAATTTACTTGTTTTAACTGGCGGCTAATTACTTTACAAAATTGTAGTGGTTGTTGCCATACATTGACATGAATCAGCCATGGGTGTATCAGTTCAGTTCAGTTCAGTTGCTCAGTTGTGCCCGACTATTTGCGACCCCACGCGCTGCAGCATGCCAGGCCTCCCTGTACATCAACAACTGCTGGAGTCTACCCAAACCCATGTCCATTGAGTCGGTGATGCCATCCAAACATCTCCTCCTCTGCTGTCCTCTTTTGCCCTCAGTCTTTCCCTGAACCAGGGTCTTTTCAAATGAATCAGGTGGCCAAAATATTGAAGATTCAGCTTCAAAATCAGTCCTTCAAATGAACACCCAGGACTGATCTCCTTTGGGATGGACTGGTTGGGTCTCCAAGGGACTCTCAAGAGTCTTCTCCAACGCCACAGTTTAAAATCATTTATTCTCGGGAGCTCTGCTTTCTTTATAGTTCAACTCTCATATCCATACATGACCACGGGAAAAACCATAAGCTTGACTAGATGGACCTTTGTTGACGAAGTAATGTCTCTGCGTTTCAATATACTGTCTAGGTTGGTCATAACTTTCTTTCCAAGGTGTAAGTGTCTTATAATTTCATGGCTGCAATCACCATCTGCAATGATTTTGGACCCCTCCCTCCTCTCAAAGTATAACGTCAGCCACTGTTTCCCCATCTATTTGCCATGAAGTGATGGGACTGAATGCCATTATCTTAGCTTTGTGAATGTTGAGCTTTAAGCCAATCTTTTCAATCTGCTCATTCTCTTTCATCAAGAAGCTCTTTAGTTCTTCTTCACTTTCTGTCAAAAGGTGGTGTCATCTGCATATCTGAGTTATTGATATTTCTTCCGGCAAACTTGATTCCAGATTGTACTTCCTCCAGCCCAGCGTCTCACATGATGTACTCTGCATATAAGTTAAGTAAGCAGGGTGACAATATACAGCCTTGACCTACTCCTTTTCCTATTTGGAACCAGTCTGTTATTCCATGTTCAGTTGGAACTGTTCCTTCCTGACCTGCATACAGGTTTCTCAAGCGGCAGGTTACGTGGTCTGCTAATATATACCATAGGTGTATACCCATGGATGTATGTGCGTGCCTAATCCTGAACCCCCTCCCATCTCCCTCCCCATCTCATTCCTCAGGATTGTCCCAGTGCACTGGCCCTTGGCACCCTGTCTCATGCACCAAACCTGGACTGGCCTTCTATTTCACATATGGTAATATGCATGCTCCGCTTCTATTCTCCCAAATCATCCCACCCCTAGCTTCTTCCATAGAATCCAAAAGTCTGCTATTTATATCCGTGCCTCTTTTGCTCTCTCACATGTAGGGTCCTCATTACTATCTTTCTAAATTATATATATATATATATATATATATATACATATATATATATGTATATATATATATATATATGTGTGTGTGTGTGTGTGTGTGTGTGTGTGTGTGTTAATATAGTGTATGGATGTTTTTCTTTCTGACTTGCATCACTCTGTATCATAGGATCCAGTTTCATTCACCTCATTAGAACTGATTCAAATGCACTCTTTTAAATAGCTGAGTAATATTCCATTCTGTATATGTACCAAAGCTTTACTATCCATTCATCTGCTCATGGATATCTAGGTAGCTTCCATGTCCTAAACATGAAAACACTGCTGTGATGATGAACATTGGGGTAGACGTGTCTCTTTCAATTCTGGTTTCTTCAGTGTGTATGCCCAGCAGTGGGTTTCCTGGGTCACATGACAGTACCAGTTCCAGCTTTTTAAGGAATCTACACAGCGTCCCCCATACTGGCTGTACTAGTTTGCATTGCCTCCAACACTGTAAGAGGATTCCCTTTCTTCTGCAGCCTGTTCAGCATGTATTGTTTGTCGACGTTTTGATAACTCCCATTCTGACAGGTGTGAGATGGTACAACATTGTGGCTTGATTTCCATTTCTGTGATAATGAGTGATGTTGAGCATCTTTTCATGTGTTTCTTAACCATCTGTATGTCTTCTTTGGAGAACTGTCTGTTGAGTTCTTCAGCCTAATTTTTGATTGGGCCATTAATTTTTTCTGGTATTGAGTTGCATGAGCTTCCTGTGTATTTTTGAGTTTCACTTAGTCAATTGCTTCATTTACTATCATTTTCTCCCGTTCTGATGACTGTCTTTTCACCTTCCTTGTTTCCTTCATTGTTCAGGAGCTTTTAAATTTGATTCGTTCCGTTGGTTTATTTTTGCTTTTATTTACATTACTCTGGGAGGTGAGTCATAGAAGGTCCTGCTGTGATTTATGTCAGAGACTGTTCTGTCTATATTTTCCTCTAGAAGTTTTACAGTTTCTGGTCTTTCATTTAGATCTTTAATCCATATTTAGTTTATTTTTGTGTATCATTAGAAAGTATTCTAGAGTCATTATTTTACAGGTGGTTGGCCAGCTTTTCCAGTGCCACTTGTTAAAGAGATCGGTCTTTTCTCCATTGTATATTCCTGAGTCCTTTGTCAAAGATAAAGTGACCATAGGTGCGTGGATTTATCTCTGGGCTTTCTATTTTGTTCCATTGGTCTATATTTCTGTCTTGGTGTCAGTAACATATTGTCTTGATAACTGTAGCTTTGTACTATAGTCTGCAGTCATGCAGGTTGATTCCTTCAGTTCCATTCTTCTTTCTCAAGATTGCTTTGGCTATTCGAGGTTTTTGTTTTTGTTTTTTTCCCCTTCATACAAACTGTGCAATGATTTGTCCTAGTTCTCTGAAAAACACTTTTGGTAGGTTGATAATTACTTTAAATGTAAACAGATTAAATGTTCCAACCAAAAGACACAGACTGATTGAATGGATACAAAAACATGACCCATATATATATGCTGTCAACCAGAAACCACCTTCAGATGCAAAGACACATATAGACTGAAATTGAGAGGATGGAAAAATACATTCTATGCAAATGGAAAGCAAAAGAAGGCTGGAATATTAATCCTGATATCAGACAGGCCTTAAAATAAGAATACTATAAAAAAATAAGGAAAGACACTACACTATGATAAAAGGATCAATCCAAGAGGGAGACATAACAGTTGTAAACATCTATGCACTGAACACTTTATTGCCGAATTTTACCTTAAATTGAAGAAACTAGCGAAAATGACTAGATGATTCAGGTATGAACTAAATCAAATCCCTTATGTTTATACAGTGGAAGTGACAAATAGATTCAAGACAGAATATTGAAGATTCAAGACAGAATCAAGATAGACAGAATGCCTGAAGAACTATCGATGGAGTTTTGTGACAGTGTACAGGAGGCAGTGATCAAGACCATACCCAAGAAACACAAATGCCAAAAGTCAAAATGGTTCTCTGAGGAGGCCTTCCAAATAGCTGAGAAACGAAAAGAAGCAAAAGACAAAGGAGAGAGGGAAATATATACCCATTTGAATGAAGAGTTCCAAAGAATTGCAAGTAGAGATAAGAAAGCCTTCCTCAGCAATCAACAAAAAGAACAGAGGAAAACAATAGAATGGGAAAGACTAGAGATCACGTCAAGGACATTAGAGATACTAAGGGAGCATTTCATGTAAAGATGGGCACAATAATGGACAGAAATGGTACGGACATAAGAGAAGCAAAAGATACTAAGAATTGATGGCAACAATGCACAGAAGAATTATACAAAAAAGATCTTCATGATGCAGATAACCAGGATAGTGTGATCACTCACCTAGAGCCAGACATCCTGGAATGTGAAGCCAAGTGGATCTTAGGAAGCAAAGCTAGTGGAAGTTATGGAATTCCAGTTGAGCTATTTGAAATCCTAAAAGACGATGTTGTGAAAGTACCACGCAATACGCCGGCAAAGTTTCAAAGCTTGGCAGTGGCCACCGGACTGGAAAACGTCAGTTTTCATCCCAGTCTCAAAGGAAGGTAATGCCAAAGAATGCTCAAACAACCACACAGTTGCACTCATCTCACGTGCTAGTAGAGTAATGCTCAAAATTCTCCAAGCCAGGCTTCAACAGTATGTGAACTGTGAACTTCCAGATGTTGAAAGTGGACTTAGAATAGGCAGAGGAACCAGAGATCAAATTGCCAACATCCACTGGATCGTGGAAAAAGCAAGAGTTCCAGGAAAAACATATATTTCTGCTTTATTCATTATGCCAAAACCTCTGAGTGTGTGGGTCAAAATAAACTGTGGAAAATTCTAAAAGAGATGGGAGTACCAGGCCACCTGACTTGCCTCCTGAGAAATCTGTGTGCAGGTCAAGAAGCATCAGTTAGAACTGGACATGAAACAGCAGACTGGTTGCAAGTCGGGAAAGGAGTATATCAAGGCTGTATTTCATCACCCTGCTGTTTAACTTACAAGCAAAGGACATCATGCTAAATGCCAGGCTGGATGAAGCACAAGCTGGAATCAAGATTGTCAAGAGAAATATCAGTAATCCCATATATGCAGATAACACCACCCTTATGGCAGAAAGTGAGGACCTAAAGGGCCTCTTGATGAAAGTGAAAGAGGAGAGTGAAAAAGTTGGCTTAAAACTCAACATTCAGAAAACTAATATCATGGCATCCAGGCACATCCCTTCATGGCAAGTAGATCAGGAAACAATGGAAATAGTGCCAGACTGTTTTTCGCAGTTGGGGAGGCAAATCACTACAGATGTTGATTGCAGCCATGAAATTCAAAGGTGCTTGCTCCTTGGAAGTCACGCTATGACTTACTTAGAAAGCATTAAAAAGCAGAGACATTATTTTACCAACAATCAACCAATGTGTCAAAGCAATCCTTTTTGCAATAGTCATGTACTGATGTGAGAGTTGGAGGAGAAGGAAAGCTGAGTGCCTAAGAATTCATCCTTTGGAACTGTGGTGTTGGAGAAAACTCTTGAGGATATCAAAGCAGTCAATCCCAAGAAAATCAGTCCTGAACATACATTGAGATGACTGAAGCTCCAATACTTTGGCAACCTGATGCAAAGAAGTAACTCATTTGAAAAGACCCTGATGCTGGAAAAGATCGAAGGCCAGAAGAGAAGGGGACGATAGAAGACGAGATAGTTGGATGGCATCCTCAATGCACATGAGTTTTAGCAAGCTCTGGAAGTTGGTGATGGACAGGGACAGGGAAGCCTGGTGTGATGTTTTACCATAAAGTATGATGTTAGTTATACAGTGTATTACCATCATCAGGTTGAGGAAGTTTTCTATTTCTAGTTTGCTAAGAGTTTTTATACAGAATGTGTTCAGTCACTCAGATCTGTCCAGCTCTTTGCGACCCCATGGAGTTTAAACCCAAATGGTTCCTCTGGTTGAGGATTCTCCAGGCAAGAATATTGAAGTTGGTTGCCGTGCCCTCTGCCAGGGCATCGTCCCAACCCTGGAATAGATATCAGACTTTATCAAATTATTTTTCAGCGTTTTTCGAGATGACCCTACTGTGTTTTATTTTTTGTCCTTTAGTACTTTGAATTACACTGATTGATTTTCAAATGTTTAACCCATCCTGCATTCTTAGGGGACAAAAAGTAATAGATTATGCTGCGTTGTCTTTGTACATATTGGCATGGTCTGCGCTTCACTCTGAACACTTTCTGTTGCTACGTCTTCAAGTGCACAATTTTCTCCTGCTGTCCTGTCTAATCTGTCATTTATTCTATCGACTGTGTTTGCCATCTGACGTTACAGTTTTCCTATCTACAAGATGGAATTGGTCTACTTTATTATTTGCATGTCTCTACTTAATTTTACAAAATGCAAAAAACACAGTCATTCCAATATTTTAATGTCTCTGTCGGCAATGTCTTAAATCTATGCCGCTTCTGGGTCAGTTTGATTTCTCAAGGGAAATTTAATATGATTTTTTCTTACCTTAGTGAGATTAAATATCTTTTTAATGTGGTTAGTGTATAGTCCCATATCTTTCTTGTCAAATGGCTGCTCATGTCTTTTAAACATCTCTGAATAAAGTGAATGTCCATCTTTCTTAGAAACTGTGGGCTCGTGTGTTTTTCACATTTTTCTATCATTCTTTAGGTTCTTTGTTATAAAATTTTAACAGCCATCTTTTGGGTTTGTTTATGGTGCTTTTTTTTTTTTTTTTTTTCCTACCTCTTAAAATTTTAAGCAGTGTCATGCATCCAGGGTGAATAAGGAACCAGTGTACACCAGGAAGTGAGCACTTCACAGGAAACCCAGGAAGTCCCACTAAGACAAAAAACTGTGTACCCCAGGGCACACCTCAGGCTGGCTGACCCTGCTTGTCAATTAGGAACACAAGGACTGAGATGAAGCCGACACCTCATTCCCCTTTCCTCCAGAGGCAAGCACCTCAGTGAGAGACCTTGGGAACCAGACGGGGATACATGATTACACAGTGTTCCTTCCAGGAAGCTGGAATCTTGTCGTAGCTCTTCATGGAAATGAATTCCAGCATGGTCTCAATGGTGACGTAAGCAGCAATGGAGGTACCAGCTGGAAAACAAGATGAGAAAAGAGATTTGTAAGGGCACATGTTGAGAAAGCCCTTTCCAGATGAGGCTCACACAATCTGAGCAAGCACCGCCCCTTCGGGGGAATACTAATCACTCAAAGGTCGTCATTTCTTTCTTGGGATGCCTCATCCCCATCACCCTGTAGAAACCCAAACTTGGGTATTACACCTAACGAGGTGAGCATGAGTCCTAGATTTGAAACTAGACAGCTCCAAGTGGACCAATAGCAAAAATATTCAGTGCATTCTCACAGCCTGAAGACAGGGGTTTCAGACTGGAAACTAGAAAAGTGAGGACACCTATGTGCAAACTGAGCAAAGGAAGTGGGATGGAAAAGATTCCTGGTAGGTGGTCCAGAATTAAATGGTGCTCAAAGTGCTTTAAGAACACCTTATAGGAGGAAAGTAGAATGATTCTCTTTTCCACAGAAACTTCGATAGAACCTAATTATCATGGAGGAATTTTAGGCAGGATATGAAAAACTAGATAGTGGTGAAATGTGAGAGAGAAAAGAATGAGAAAAACTAGATAATGGTGAAATGTGAGAGAGAAAAGAATGAAAGCCTGAATACTGTGGCTGTGGGCCAAGGTTTGGAGGAGATCCAGTCTCCCTGCCATGTGGCCCTTCATGTAGACTTAGAGAGATGAGGATGGCAGGTGAGTTTGGAGGGTTCCTAAGGCCATTAAAAATGCTACCTTTCCCCCACCAAATCATCTGAGTTGCTCTCCATCCTCCCCTAGAGTTGACAGGATCGGGCTTTGTGATGTGAAGGCCCACTCAGGGCCACCATTGGCTGGGGAAATGAGTTGCTGACCTCATAAAGCATAAGGCTGTGGCCCCCTGGGAGGGGTATGCATAGGGCTGCTCAGGGGCTCTGGAGCAGACCACTGCGAGTCTTCAAAATGACTAAGGTGACTGGGAAGCCACAAGGCTCTAGAGAAGTTGTGGAACAGCAGACTCTAGATACCCAGGAGGAAAAGATGAAAAGCTCCTGTCAACAGATGTCCAAAGAAGTGTCCAGGTGAGCTGAACCCATGCAAGGTCCCTTTGCCCATTGAGACCGCCCCATAAGACCCCTCCCCTTGTCCTTGCCAGGCCCTTACCCCTTCTCCTCCCACACCCCTTCTCCTGAAGCCATTGTTCCCATCCATCTTCGCCCTCTTCCCCAAACAAACCGCCACTCTGTACTCCCTTTTTTTGTTTTCTCCAGGTGGCCAGGGTAACCATGAGGGTGAATAAGCCATCTGGTCCTGAGCTTATTTTTTCTTGTGGTTGGAAGCTTTTTGATTGCAGTTTTGCCTTCTATGTTCGTGATGGGTCTGTTGAGATTATCTATTTCTTCCTGGTTCAGTTTTGGAAGGTTATACTTTTCTGAGTATTTGTCCATTTCTTCTAAGTTGTCCATTTTATTGTCATATAGCTGCTGATAGTAGTCTCAGGATCCTTTCTATTTCTGTGTCGTCTGTTGTGATTTTTCCATTTTCATTTTAATTTGTTGAATTGATTATTCTCCCTTTCTTTCTTGATGAATCTGGCTAATGGCTTGTCTTTTTTGTTTCTTTTTCAATCTTCTTAAAGAACTGTCTTCCTTTCGCTGATTTTTGTAACAGTTTCCTTTCTTTTTCACTTATTTCTTCCCTAATTTTTATGATTTCTTTCCTTCTGCTAACCCCGGGGTTCTTCATTTCTTCTTTTTCTCATTGCTTTAGCTGGGACGTTAGGTCATTTATTTGAGGTTTCTCTTGTTTCTTCAGATAAGCTTGTATTTTTATGAATCTTCCCCTTAGCACTGCTTTCTGAATCCCATTGGTTTTCATTTCATTTTCATTCATATCGTGTTTTCATTTTTGTTTGTATCTATGCATATTTTCATTTCTTTTCTGATTTCTTCTGTTATATGTTGGTTATTCAGAAGTGTGTTGTTCAGCCTCCATATGTTTGTATTTTTAATAGTTTTATTTTTCCTGCTGTTGTAGGTTGTTTAGTCGCTCAGTCGTTGCTGACTCTTGTGGCCCCATGGACTGTAGCCTGCCAAACTCCTCTGTCCGTGGAACTCTCCAGGCCAGAATACTGGAGTTGGTTGCCATTTCCTTCTCCAGAGAATCTTCCCAACTCAGGAATCGAACCTGGGTCTGCTGCATTGCAGGCAGATTCTTTGCTGACTCAGCTACAACATCTAATCTTACTGCATTGTGATCAGAAATGATGCTTGAAATGATTTCATTTTTGTTTTCTTTTTCTAATTTACCAGGGCTAGATTTATGCGATCTATCCTGGAAATGTGCCATGTGCACTTGAGAAAAAGGTGAGATTCATTGTTTTGGGGTGAAGTGTCCTATAGATATCAATTAGGTCTAACCGGTCCATTGTATCATTTGAAGTTTGTGTTTCCTTGCTGATTTTCTGCTCGGTTGATCTATACATACATGTAACTGGGATATGAAAGTCTCCGACTATTACTACATTACTTTTAATTTCCCCTTTCAAATTTGTTAGCATTTGCCTTACGTACTGCGGTACTCCTATGTTGGGTACATAGGTATTTATAGAAGAAAAGGAGAGAGATAAACATCTGAATGCAGAGTTCCAAAGAATAGCAAGAAGAGATAAGAAAGCCTTCTTCAGCGGTCAATGCAAAGAAATAGAGGAAAACAACAGAATAGGAAAGACTAGGGAATCTCTTCAAGAAAATCAGAGATACCAAAGGAACCTTTCATGCAAACCTTGGCTCAATAAAGGACAGAAATGGTATGGACCTAACAGAAGCAGAAGATATTAAGAAGAGATGGCAAGAATACACAGAAGAACTGTACAAAAAAAGATCTTCATGACCCAGTTAATCATGATGGTGTGTTCACTGACCTAGAGCCAGACATCCTGGAACGTGAAGTCAAGTGGGCCTTAGAAAGCAGCACTATGAAGAAAAATAGTGGAGGTGACGGAATTCCAGTTGAGCTATTCCAAATCCTGAAAGACGATGCTGTGAAAGTGCTGCACTCAATATGCCAGCAAATTTGGAAAACTCAGCAGTGGCCACAGGACTGGAAAAGGTGAGTTTTCATTCCAATCCCAAAGAAAGGCAATGCCAAAGAATGCTCAAACTACCACACATTTGCACTCATCTCACACACTAGTAAAGTAATGCTCAAAATTCTCCAAGCCAGGCTTCAGCAATATGGGAACCGTGAACTTCCTGCTGTTCAAGTTGGTTTTAGAAAAGGCAGAGGAACCAGAGATCAGATTGCCAACATCTGCTGGATCATGGAAAAAGCAAGAGTGTTCCAGAAAAGCATCTATTTCTGCTTCATTGACTATGCCAAAGCCTTTGCCTTTGTGGATCCCAATAAACTGTGGAAACTTCTGAAAGAGATGGGAATACCAGACCACCTGATCTGCCTCTTGAGAAATTTGTATGCAGGTCAGGAAGCAACAGTTAGAACTGGACATGGAACAACAGACTGGTTCCATATAGGAAAAGGAGTCCGTCAAGGCTGTATATTGTCAACCTGTTTATTTAACTTACATGCAGTGTACATCATGAGAAACGCTAGGCTGGAAGAAATACAAGCTGGAATCAAGATTGCCGGGAGAAATATCAATAACCTCAGATATGCAGATGACACCACCCTTATCGCAGAAAGTGAAGAGGAGCTAAAAAGCCTCTTGATGAAGGTGAAAGTGGAGAGTGAAAAAGTTGGCTTAAAGCTCAACATTCAGAAATCGAAGATCATGGCATCTGGGCCCATCACTTCATGGGAAATAGATGGGGTGACAGTGGAAACAGTGTCAGACTTTATTTTTCTGGGCTCCAAAATCACTGCAGATGGTGACTGCAGTCATGCAATTAAAAGACGCTTACTCCTTGGAAGGAAAGTTATAACTAACCTAGATAGCATATTCAAAAACAGAGACATTCCTTTACCAACAAAGGTCCATCTAGTCAAGGCTATGGTTTTTCCTATGGTCATATATGGATGTGAGAGTTGGACTGTGAAGAATGCTGAGCACCTAAGGATTGATGCTTTTGAACTGTGGTGTTGGAGAAGACTCTTGAGAGTCCCTTGGACTGCAAGGAGATCCAAGCTGTCCATTCTGAAGGAGATGAGCCCTGGGATTTCTTTGGAAGAATGATGTTAAAGCTGAAACTCCAGTACTTTGGCCACCTCTTGAGAAGGATTGACTCATTGAAAAAGTCTCTGATGCTGGAAGGGATTGGGCGCAAGAGGAGAAGGGGACGACACAGGATGAGATGGCTGGATGGCTTCACTGACTCGATGAACGTGAGTCTCAGTGACTTCCGGGAGTTGGTGATCTACAGGGAGGCCTGGCGTGCTGCGATTCCTGGGGTTGCGAAGAGTCAGAAACAACTGAGCGACTGATCTGATCTGATCTGATATCTTCTTCTTGTATTGATGCTTTGATCATTATGTAGTGGCCTTCACCTTCTCATTTCACAGGCTTTATTTCAGTCTATTTTATCTGATATGAATATAGCTACTCCTGCATTCTTTCGGTCTCCACTTGCATGAAATACCTTTTCCCAGCACTCCACATTCAAGCTATATGTGTACCTTGGCTTCAGGTGGTTCTCTTGTAGAGAGCATATAAAGGAGTCTGGTTTGGTAACCATTTTACAATACTTCCTTTGTCACCTATCTATCCATTTGTCCATCCCTCTTTCCAACGCACAGTCGATCTTTTTCCTTGTTGCTTTTGTTTTAAATTGCAGACATCAGTATGTGTCTCCTTAGATATTTCAGCAAGCCTGCCATTAAGTAGTGAGCCGAATTTGTTTACAGCAATTTTCTTTGGATACTAATTTTAGATACAATGATATATAGCAATATTTTCTTTTCACAGTCACGTTACTTTTTAACTGAAGTATAGTTGATTTACAACATTGTGTGAATGTCTGTTTTACAGAAAAGTGATTCAGTTATGCACATATATACGTGTAAATGCATTGTGTGTACACACACACACACACACACACACACACACACACACATATATACACATTCTTTTATTTAATCTTTATGTATGTATGCATTTATTTATTTATTTAATTTTTTTTACTACACTGTAGTGCGTGTGATTAGTTCTATAACCAGGATTTGAACATGTATCCACTGCAGTGCAAGTGTGGAATCTTTACTGCTGGACTGACAGGGTTCCCCCATATATATTTGTTTTCATTATAAGTTATCATGGGGTACTGAATATATTTCTCTGTGTTCTACAGTAGAAACTTGTCAATCCATTCCATGTACTCTAGTTTATATCTCCTCCCCCCAATCTCTTAGTCCATTGCTCCCCCAATTCTCTCTGCCTTGGAAGCCTCAAGTCTGTTATATATGTCCATGAGCTTGCATCTGTTGCATACACATGTTCATTTGTGTCAAATCTTAGATTCTACATTTGAATGATATAGTTTGGTATTTGTCTTTCTCTGTGTGCCTTATTTCATTTAGTATGATTATCTCTCGGGCCATGCATGTTGACTCAAATGGCCTTATTTTTGTAGTTGTACATTTTCTTGTATCCTTCTAACTATACATAGAATTATTCATCTGTGATTAATTTCCTGTATATATTTTTTAAATGAGTGTAGTACACCACTCTTGGTATAGTACATCCATTTTGAGTCTGTATTAGGATTTTATATGGATATGTCAGTCACTTCAATTCAATTGCTCAGTTGTGTCCGATGGTTTGGAACCCCATGGACTGTAGCATGCCCCGCTTTCCCTGTCAATCACTAACTCCGGGAGCTTGTGTCTCCTTCCTTCTCAGCTTTATTATAGTTCGTATTTCTTGTTTGACGAATCTGTACAGAGTTTCCTTTGTTGTGGCTGTACTGATTCTCGCTCCCTTACATCGATACACAGAGGCAGTCAGCAGTGTTTATTTTCTCTGACCTGCTCTCGGAAGTGTGTACGACATCACTCTTGCTAAGTCGGTCCCTGTAGATTATGTATGTGACAGGTATTTGTGGGAATCCATGAATTTCAGCCTACCAATATAAGCCTTCCAGGGAGTTCCATTTTACCTCGGTTGGGGTACTCACTACCAGCAATATTGTCTGTCCTATGTGAAACGTAAATTCTGTAACACAACTCTCATCTGCCCTTCTTCAGTGACTCTGATTATCACAATTGTCTGTACCTCTGACAAGGTCATTCTTTCCTTGTTTCAATGCTTGAGTCATATTCCGTCATGAACCCCTACCCCATTCCTTTATCTGTTCATCTCTCTGTCCCTGTGTACTTCCTTTAATTTCATCTCTGGGCATTGGGAATCCTGCTGCAGTGCATGCTCTTGGGCATGTGGTTTTCAAAGTCTGTGTATTTCTGAAGTATCATAGGAGTGGAGAAGCCCTGTCATATTTTCTTTTTTTTTTTTATAAAGCCACGTGGACAGTGATTCTTATACTGGCTCCTCCCGCTGATATACCCTCACTACTATAAAAGGATCCCGCTGACTAATGTTAATCTACCATTTCTGGCCTGGTCTGTTTTCCACGGTGGCCTTTTTCACTGGTCAGAGTTGATATCTTGTGGCAGTTTGTATCTCTGATAAGAAACCTTGTGGAGTACTATTCATGGGCTTTTTGCTTTTAGAAAGCACTTTGAGTTGTATTTTCCTGTTGATACTTTCTTCCTGAGAGTGTTCCAGTTGTGTGTGTGTGTGTGTGTGTGTGTGTGTGTGTGTGTGTGTGTGTTTATTTATTTAATTTTGGGTGTGTGACCTTGACATGTTCAAGGGTGGGTGTCCTGTCGAGTCCAGAGGCCTTGTGAATATCAGATGTCCATCAGCGATAGTTTTGATGCTGCAGTTGCAGAGAAAATCTTCCATGCTGAAGGGTTTCTTTATTCTGTCCTATTTTAGGATGGTCTGTGCCGCCTGAGAGTTTTACTCAGGCCTGGTTGTATATTAAAGTAGAAAGAGCCAGAGGATGCCGGCAAACCTGGTGACTGCTCACACTTGGTGACTGCTCACACTTGGATTTTACTTTAAGTAAAAGTCAATCCTTGATTGACAAGGACACGTTTGTTTTACTTGTACAGATTCTTGTTCCATGGGACTGAGGATACTAGATATTCAGCTGTGCTTGTTTTCACCTACATGTTATTAGAACGAGTCTCATCTACCACTCTTGCTGAACTAGGTTTGCATGGATTCTGTATGTTATATGTATCTCTGGGAAGAAATTAGTACCAATTTCCAGATGTATCCCTTCCATGCAACCAGGGTCCTCTGCTATCCATAAATTTCATGCCAGGTTGGATGCTCACATCACCTTTGTGTGGGTGCTAACTGCTCTGGATTTTTGTATAGCAATTGTCCATTGCATCCCATAATGTTTCTTGAGTCGACTCTCCTTCACTCAGTGTGATGATCTCTGGGTTGATCTCTCTCTCTGAAGACGGCCTATGTTCATATTTCAATGCTTGATTCAAAAATCATTCTAGACCTGTATCATGTTTGTTTATCCATTGCTCTCTCCAGGTATGCTAACTTTGCTTTCATCTCTTCAATGTTCTGAATGGTGCCACGGGAGGTTTGGGGTGTGTTGTGTGCAAAATCTCTTCATTTCTGAAATATTCC
The DNA here is from genome assembly GCF_002263795.3 of Bos taurus. Taxonomy (NCBI): domain Eukaryota; kingdom Metazoa; phylum Chordata; class Mammalia; order Artiodactyla; family Bovidae; genus Bos; species Bos taurus. Next base: position 36,044,923 of record NC_082638.1, read on the forward strand.
AGGAGAGGATCTGATTAATCAAACTGTCTCTACCTCTTTATTTATTTATTTATTTCTCTCTCATGGGAGTGCACTTTTCTAGTCATGCTCATATGACTCTTACCAAGTCTATCCCACCAGTACTCTAAACTGTCCACTGTAGTAATGTTACTCTACCATTGATACCATGTCCAGCTTTTGACACATGGTCTTGTTCCATGCTCATGCAGAGGTGATAATGTCCTCACAACTTCGATGTTTATGTCTCTTAGAATTCAACCCAATGTGCAAATTGCCATGTGCTTTCTTAGATAAACATGGAATTGTGTTTACCTGTTCACATGCTCTTCCTGTTAGCTTCTCCTGTGTTTACGTTATTTTTCCCCTTAGGTGAGCTCTGGTAATTTGTCATGGGTGGGTATCAGTTGGAGCTCAGCACCCTTGTGAATAGTGTGTCCATCAGCAAGCATTTTAAGGTTACTGTTAGAAAAAAATGTCCACAAGACGCCAGCATTTCTTCAGGCCCTGCTCTTGTTGCTCTGGTAACAGAAGCCTCTGTGGTTATCCCAGACCTGCTTGTAAATGAGAGTAAAATAAGAAAGAGGAAGCCACCCAAAGCTTTTGTCTCTTGAGCCTTTAAGATTTTTTACTATAAGTAAAGTTTTATTTCTTACTTAAGACTATTTACTCCATTGTAATTATTGCAGGTAAACAGTTTCTCCTTCCCTTCCACAGACAACTGGAGGTATTCTGCTGCAGTTATTGTCACCTATTTTTTTCAGAATCTGAAAAAATCAACAGAATCTGTTGAGGACATGTCTCTTGATACAGGAGGTCTGTGTGGATTATGAATTGCACAGGTATTCAGGGGAATAAGTCTATTGCAGCCTTCACCTTTCAGCTTCTTACGCATTGACACCATTTGCTAACTGTAAGTGTCTTACCAGGAGTGTGAGTACATTTCACTTTTGTTTGGATACTAATGTTAACCTACATTTGTCAGGGGCTTGAACAAGAGAAGGACCCAACCTGGTTCATGGCAGGGACAGAGATGCTGACTCAGGAGTATTTGTTGGGGGTTTGAACAAGGTCAGGACTCATCCTGGTTCAGTGCAGGGAACTACATTGAACTACACTGGGCCCTGCCCTTGTTCAAGCCCGGACAAACACTTCTGAGCCCTCATCTCGTTATGTGCACTGAACTAGCTGGGTCCAGCATTTGCTCAAGCCCCTGGAAAATGCTCCTGAGTCCACCTCTTGGTCACTGCACTGAATGAGTCTAGGTCCTGCCATTGTTAGATCACCCAACAAATAATCCTGAACCCACAGGTTAGTCCCTGACCTGAAGCAGATGCTTTCTGCTCTTGTTCAAGCCCTGACAAACACTCCTGAGCCTACATATCAGCCCCTGCACTGAACTTGGCTGGGTTTTGCCCTAGTTGAAGACCCCGACAAACACTCACGAGCCCATATCTTGGTCACTGTTTGGAAAAAGGCCGGGTTCTTCCCATGTTCAAGCCTCGGGAAACACTCCTGAGTCCACATCTCATTCCCTGTACTGAACTAGCTGGGTCCAGCATTTACTCAAGCCTCCGCAAAATGCTCCTGAGCCCACCTCTAGGTCACTTCACTGAAGAAGTCTAGGTCCTGCCCTTGTTATATACCCCAACACAGTCTCCTGAGCCCACGTCTTGGTCCCTGCTTTGAAGAAGGCTGGGTCCTTCCCATATTCAAGCTGCGGGAAACACTCCTGAGCCCACATCTCATTACCTGCACTGAACTAGGCGGGGTCAAGCACGAGATCAAGCCACTGGCAAATGCTCCTGAACCTACATCTCGGTCATTGACCTGAACGAGTGTAGGTCCTGCCCTTGTTAGATCCCCCAACACATACTCCTCAGCTAAAATCTTGGTCCCTGCCCTGAAGCAGGCTGCGTTCTTTCCATGTTCAAGTCCCCAACAAATATTCCTGAGCCCGCCTCTCGGTCTCTGCACTAAATTGGCTGGGCCCTCCATTTTCAAAACCCCAACAAAACACTCCTGAGCCTGCATCTCGGTCTCTGCACTGAGCTAGCCTCGGTCCTATCCTTGTTCAAGACCCTGACTAATAATCTGAGCCAACAGCTCGGTCCCTGCACTCAACTACGATGGTTTCTGCCTTTTAGCAGGGCTGCTGAAAATACTCCTGATCACACCTCTCTGTCACTGCACTGAACGAATCTAGGTTCTGCCCTCGTTAGTCTCCCAACACATAATCCTGAACCCACATAAGGATCCCTGCACAAAAGCAGGCTGGGTGCTCCCAATGTTTAAGCCCTGAGAAACACTCCTGATCCTGCAATTCGGTCCCTGCACTGAACCAGGGTGAGTCCTGACCTTGTTCAAACCCCCAACAAATACTCCTGAGTCAGCATCTCTGTCCCTGCCATGAACCAGGTTGGGTCCTTCTCTTGTTCAAGCCCCTGACAAATGTAGGTTAACATTAGTATCCAAACAAAAGTGAAATGTACTCACACTCCTGGTAAGACACTTACAGTTAGCAAATGGTGTCAATGCGTAAGAAGCTGAAAGGTGAAGGCTGCAATAGACTTATTCCCCTGAATACCTGTGCAATTCATAATCCACACAGACCTCCTGTATCAAGAGACATGTCCTCAACAGATTCTGTTGATTTTTTCAGATTCTGAAAAAAATAGGTGACAATAACTGCAGCAGAATACCTCCAGTTGTCTGTGGAAGGGAAGGAGAAACTGTTTACCTGCAATAATTACAATGGAGTAAATAGTCTTAAGTAAGAAATAAAACTTTACTTATAGTAAAAAATCTTAAAGGCTCAAGAGACAAAAGCTTTGGGTGGCTTCCTCTTTCTTATTTTACTCTCATTTACAAGCAGGTCTGGGATAACCACAGAGGCTTCTGTTACCAGAGCAACAAGAGCAGGGCCTGAAGAAATGCTGGCGTCTTGTGGACATTTTTTTCTAACAGTAACCTTAAAATGCTTGCTGATGGACACACTATTCACAAGGGTGCTGAGCTCCAACTGATACCCACCCATGACAAATTACCAGAGCTCACCTAAGGGGAAAAATAACGTAAACACAGGAGAAGCTAACAGGAAGAGCATGTGAACAGGTAAACACAATTCCATGTTTATCTAAGAAAGCACATGGCAATTTGCACATTGGGTTGAATTCTAAGAGACATAAACATCGAAGTTGTGAGGACATTATCACCTCTGCATGAGCATGGAACAAGACCATGTGTCAAAAGCTGGACATGGTATCAATGGTAGAGTAACATTACTACAGTGGACAGTTTAGAGTACTGGTGGGATAGACTTGGTAAGAGTCATATGAGCATGACTAGAAAAGTGCACTCCCATGAGAGAGAAATAAATAAATAAATAAAGAGGTAGAGACAGTTTGATTAATCAGATCCTCTCCTGGAATATTTCAGAAATGAAGAGATTTTGCACACAACACACCCCAAACCTCCCGTGGCACCATTCAGAACATTGAAGAGATGAAAGCAAAGTTAGCATACCTGGAGAGAGCAATGGATAAACAAACATGATACAGGTCTAGAATGATTTTTGAATCAAGCATTGAAATATGAACATAGGCCGTCTTCAGAGAGAGAGATCAACCCAGAGATCATCACACTGAGTGAAGGAGAGTCGACTCAAGAAACATTATGGGATGCAATGGACAATTGCTATACAAAAATCCAGAGCAGTTAGCACCCACACAAAGGTGATGTGAGCATCCAACCTGGCATGAAATTTATGGATAGCAGAGGACCCTGGTTGCATGGAAGGGATACATCTGGAAATTGGTACTAATTTCTTCCCAGAGATACATATAACATACAGAATCCATGCAAACCTAGTTCAGCAAGAGTGGTAGATGAGACTCGTTCTAATAACATGTAGGTGAAAACAAGCACAGCTGAATATCTAGTATCCTCAGTCCCATGGAACAAGAATCTGTACAAGTAAAACAAACGTGTCCTTGTCAATCAAGGATTGACTTTTACTTAAAGTAAAATCCAAGTGTGAGCAGTCACCAAGTGTGAGCAGTCACCAGGTTTGCCGGCATCCTCTGGCTCTTTCTACTTTAATATACAACCAGGCCTGAGTAAAACTCTCAGGCGGCACAGACCATCCTAAAATAGGACAGAATAAAGAAACCCTTCAGCATGGAAGATTTTCTCTGCAACTGCAGCATCAAAACTATCGCTGATGGACATCTGATATTCACAAGGCCTCTGGACTCGACAGGACACCCACCCTTGAACATGTCAAGGTCACACACCCAAAATTAAATAAATAAACACACACACACACACACACACACACACACACACACACACAACTGGAACACTCTCAGGAAGAAAGTATCAACAGGAAAATACAACTCAAAGTGCTTTCTAAAAGCAAAAAGCCCATGAATAGTACTCCACAAGGTTTCTTATCAGAGATACAAACTGCCACAAGATATCAACTCTGACCAGTGAAAAAGGCCACCGTGGAAAACAGACCAGGCCAGAAATGGTAGATTAACATTAGTCAGCGGGATCCTTTTATAGTAGTGAGGGTATATCAGCGGGAGGAGCCAGTATAAGAATCACTGTCCACGTGGCTTTATAAAAAAAAAAAAGAAAATATGACAGGGCTTCTCCACTCCTATGATACTTCAGAAATACACAGACTTTGAAAACCACATGCCCAAGAGCATGCACTGCAGCAGGATTCCCAATGCCCAGAGATGAAATTAAAGGAAGTACACAGGGACAGAGAGATGAACAGATAAAGGAATGGGGTAGGGGTTCATGACGGAATATGACTCAAGCATTGAAACAAGGAAAGAATGACCTTGTCAGAGGTACAGACAATTGTGATAATCAGAGTCACTGAAGAAGGGCAGATGAGAGTTGTGTTACAGAATTTACGTTTCACATAGGACAGACAATATTGCTGGTAGTGAGTACCCCAACCGAGGTAAAATGGAACTCCCTGGAAGGCTTATATTGGTAGGCTGAAATTCATGGATTCCCACAAATACCTGTCACATACATAATCTACAGGGACCGACTTAGCAAGAGTGATGTCGTACACACTTCCGAGAGCAGGTCAGAGAAAATAAACACTGCTGACTGCCTCTGTGTATCGATGTAAGGGAGCGAGAATCAGTACAGCCACAACAAAGGAAACTCTGTACAGATTCGTCAAACAAGAAATACGAACTATAATAAAGCTGAGAAGGAAGGAGACACAAGCTCCCGGAGTTAGTGATTGACAGGGAAAGCGGGGCATGCTACAGTCCATGGGGTTCCAAACCATCGGACACAACTGAGCAATTGAATTGAAGTGACTGACATATCCATATAAAATCCTAATACAGACTCAAAATGGATGTACTATACCAAGAGTGGTGTACTACACTCATTTAAAAAATATATACAGGAAATTAATCACAGATGAATAATTCTATGTATAGTTAGAAGGATACAAGAAAATGTACAACTACAAAAATAAGGCCATTTGAGTCAACATGCATGGCCCGAGAGATAATCATACTAAATGAAATAAGGCACACAGAGAAAGACAAATACCAAACTATATCATTCAAATGTAGAATCTAAGATTTGACACAAATGAACATGTGTATGCAACAGATGCAAGCTCATGGACATATATAACAGACTTGAGGCTTCCAAGGCAGAGAGAATTGGGGGAGCAATGGACTAAGAGATTGGGGGGAGGAGATATAAACTAGAGTACATGGAATGGATTGACAAGTTTCTACTGTAGAACACAGAGAAATATATTCAGTACCCCATGATAACTTATAATGAAAACAAATATATATGGGGGAACCCTGTCAGTCCAGCAGTAAAGATTCCACACTTGCACTGCAGTGGATACATGTTCAAATCCTGGTTATAGAACTAATCACACGCACTACAGTGTAGTAAAAAAAATTAAATAAATAAATAAATGCATACATACATAAAGATTAAATAAAAGAATGTGTATATATGTGTGTGTGTGTGTGTGTGTGTGTGTGTGTGTGTACACACAATGCATTTACACGTATATATGTGCATAACTGAATCACTTTTCTGTAAAACAGACATTCACACAATGTTGTAAATCAACTATACTTCAGTTAAAAAGTAACGTGACTGTGAAAAGAAAATATTGCTATATATCATTGTATCTAAAATTAGTATCCAAAGAAAATTGCTGTAAACAAATTCGGCTCACTACTTAATGGCAGGCTTGCTGAAATATCTAAGGAGACACATACTGATGTCTGCAATTTAAAACAAAAGCAACAAGGAAAAAGATCGACTGTGCGTTGGAAAGAGGGATGGACAAATGGATAGATAGGTGACAAAGGAAGTATTGTAAAATGGTTACCAAACCAGACTCCTTTATATGCTCTCTACAAGAGAACCACCTGAAGCCAAGGTACACATATAGCTTGAATGTGGAGTGCTGGGAAAAGGTATTTCATGCAAGTGGAGACCGAAAGAATGCAGGAGTAGCTATATTCATATCAGATAAAATAGACTGAAATAAAGCCTGTGAAATGAGAAGGTGAAGGCCACTACATAATGATCAAAGCATCAATACAAGAAGAAGATATCAGATCAGATCAGATCAGTCGCTCAGTTGTTTCTGACTCTTCGCAACCCCAGGAATCGCAGCACGCCAGGCCTCCCTGTAGATCACCAACTCCCGGAAGTCACTGAGACTCACGTTCATCGAGTCAGTGAAGCCATCCAGCCATCTCATCCTGTGTCGTCCCCTTCTCCTCTTGCGCCCAATCCCTTCCAGCATCAGAGACTTTTTCAATGAGTCAATCCTTCTCAAGAGGTGGCCAAAGTACTGGAGTTTCAGCTTTAACATCATTCTTCCAAAGAAATCCCAGGGCTCATCTCCTTCAGAATGGACAGCTTGGATCTCCTTGCAGTCCAAGGGACTCTCAAGAGTCTTCTCCAACACCACAGTTCAAAAGCATCAATCCTTAGGTGCTCAGCATTCTTCACAGTCCAACTCTCACATCCATATATGACCATAGGAAAAACCATAGCCTTGACTAGATGGACCTTTGTTGGTAAAGGAATGTCTCTGTTTTTGAATATGCTATCTAGGTTAGTTATAACTTTCCTTCCAAGGAGTAAGCGTCTTTTAATTGCATGACTGCAGTCACCATCTGCAGTGATTTTGGAGCCCAGAAAAATAAAGTCTGACACTGTTTCCACTGTCACCCCATCTATTTCCCATGAAGTGATGGGCCCAGATGCCATGATCTTCGATTTCTGAATGTTGAGCTTTAAGCCAACTTTTTCACTCTCCACTTTCACCTTCATCAAGAGGCTTTTTAGCTCCTCTTCACTTTCTGCGATAAGGGTGGTGTCATCTGCATATCTGAGGTTATTGATATTTCTCCCGGCAATCTTGATTCCAGCTTGTATTTCTTCCAGCCTAGCGTTTCTCATGATGTACTCTGCATGTAAGTTAAATAAACAGGTTGACAATATACAGCCTTGACGGACTCCTTTTCCTATATGGAACCAGTCTGTTGTTCCATGTCCAGTTCTAACTGTTGCTTCCTGACCTGCATACAAATTTCTCAAGAGGCAGATCAGGTGGTCTGGTATTCCCATCTCTTTCAGAAGTTTCCACAGTTTATTGGGATCCACACAGGCAAAGGCTTTGGCATAGTCAATGAAGCAGAAATAGATGCTTTTCTGGAACACTCTTGCTTTTTCCATGATCCAGCAGATGTTGGCAATCTGATCTCTGGTTCCTCTGCCTTTTCTAAAACCAACTTGAACAGCAGGAAGTTCACGGTTCCCATATTGCTGAAGCCTGGCTTGGAGAATTTTGAGCATTACTTTACTAGTGTGTGAGATGAGTGCAAATGTGTGGTAGTTTGAGCATTCTTTGGCATTGCCTTTCTTTGGGATTGGAATGAAAACTCACCTTTTCCAGTCCTGTGGCCACTGCTGAGTTTTCCAAATTTGCTGGCATATTGAGTGCAGCACTTTCACAGCATCGTCTTTCAGGATTTGGAATAGCTCAACTGGAATTCCGTCACCTCCACTATTTTTCTTCATAGTGCTGCTTTCTAAGGCCCACTTGACTTCACGTTCCAGGATGTCTGGCTCTAGGTCAGTGAACACACCATCATGATTAACTGGGTCATGAAGATCTTTTTTTGTACAGTTCTTCTGTGTATTCTTGCCATCTCTTCTTAATATCTTCTGCTTCTGTTAGGTCCATACCATTTCTGTCCTTTATTGAGCCAAGGTTTGCATGAAAGGTTCCTTTGGTATCTCTGATTTTCTTGAAGAGATTCCCTAGTCTTTCCTATTCTGTTGTTTTCCTCTATTTCTTTGCATTGACCGCTGAAGAAGGCTTTCTTATCTCTTCTTGCTATTCTTTGGAACTCTGCATTCAGATGTTTATCTCTCTCCTTTTCTTCTATAAATACCTATGTACCCAACATAGGAGTACCGCAGTACGTAAGGCAAATGCTAACAAATTTGAAAGGGGAAATTAAAAGTAATGTAGTAATAGTCGGAGACTTTCATATCCCAGTTACATGTATGTATAGATCAACCGAGCAGAAAATCAGCAAGGAAACACAAACTTCAAATGATACAATGGACCGGTTAGACCTAATTGATATCTATAGGACACTTCACCCCAAAACAATGAATCTCACCTTTTTCTCAAGTGCACATGGCACATTTCCAGGATAGATCGCATAAATCTAGCCCTGGTAAATTAGAAAAAGAAAACAAAAATGAAATCATTTCAAGCATCATTTCTGATCACAATGCAGTAAGATTAGATGTTGTAGCTGAGTCAGCAAAGAATCTGCCTGCAATGCAGCAGACCCAGGTTCGATTCCTGAGTTGGGAAGATTCTCTGGAGAAGGAAATGGCAACCAACTCCAGTATTCTGGCCTGGAGAGTTCCACGGACAGAGGAGTTTGGCAGGCTACAGTCCATGGGGCCACAAGAGTCAGCAACGACTGAGCGACTAAACAACCTACAACAGCAGGAAAAATAAAACTATTAAAAATACAAACATATGGAGGCTGAACAACACACTTCTGAATAACCAACATATAACAGAAGAAATCAGAAAAGAAATGAAAATATGCATAGATACAAACAAAAATGAAAACACGATATGAATGAAAATGAAATGAAAACCAATGGGATTCAGAAAGCAGTGCTAAGGGGAAGATTCATAAAAATACAAGCTTATCTGAAGAAACAAGAGAAACCTCAAATAAATGACCTAACGTCCCAGCTAAAGCAATGAGAAAAAGAAGAAATGAAGAACCCCGGGGTTAGCAGAAGGAAAGAAATCATAAAAATTAGGGAAGAAATAAGTGAAAAAGAAAGGAAACTGTTACAAAAATCAGCGAAAGGAAGACAGTTCTTTAAGAAGATTGAAAAAGAAACAAAAAAGACAAGCCATTAGCCAGATTCATCAAGAAAGAAAGGGAGAATAATCAATTCAACAAATTAAAATGAAAATGGAAAAATCACAACAGACGACACAGAAATAGAAAGGATCCTGAGACTACTATCAGCAGCTATATGACAATAAAATGGACAACTTAGAAGAAATGGACAAATACTCAGAAAAGTATAACCTTCCAAAACTGAACCAGGAAGAAATAGATAATCTCAACAGACCCATCACGAACATAGAAGGCAAAACTGCAATCAAAAAGCTTCCAACCACAAGAAAAAATAAGCTCAGGACCAGATGGCTTATTCACCCTCATGGTTACCCTGGCCACCTGGAGAAAACAAAAAAAGGGAGTACAGAGTGGCGGTTTGTTTGGGGAAGAGGGCGAAGATGGATGGGAACAATGGCTTCAGGAGAAGGGGTGTGGGAGGAGAAGGGGTAAGGGCCTGGCAAGGACAAGGGGAGGGGTCTTATGGGGCGGTCTCAATGGGCAAAGGGACCTTGCATGGGTTCAGCTCACCTGGACACTTCTTTGGACATCTGTTGACAGGAGCTTTTCATCTTTTCCTCCTGGGTATCTAGAGTCTGCTGTTCCACAACTTCTCTAGAGCCTTGTGGCTTCCCAGTCACCTTAGTCATTTTGAAGACTCGCAGTGGTCTGCTCCAGAGCCCCTGAGCAGCCCTATGCATACCCCTCCCAGGGGGCCACAGCCTTATGCTTTATGAGGTCAGCAACTCATTTCCCCAGCCAATGGTGGCCCTGAGTGGGCCTTCACATCACAAAGCCCGATCCTGTCAACTCTAGGGGAGGATGGAGAGCAACTCAGATGATTTGGTGGGGGAAAGGTAGCATTTTTAATGGCCTTAGGAACCCTCCAAACTCACCTGCCATCCTCATCTCTCTAAGTCTACATGAAGGGCCACATGGCAGGGAGACTGGATCTCCTCCAAACCTTGGCCCACAGCCACAGTATTCAGGCTTTCATTCTTTTCTCTCTCACATTTCACCATTATCTAGTTTTTCTCATTCTTTTCTCTCTCACATTTCACCACTATCTAGTTTTTCATATCCTGCCTAAAATTCCTCCATGATAATTAGGTTCTATCGAAGTTTCTGTGGAAAAGAGAATCATTCTACTTTCCTCCTATAAGGTGTTCTTAAAGCACTTTGAGCACCATTTAATTCTGGACCACCTACCAGGAATCTTTTCCATCCCACTTCCTTTGCTCAGTTTGCACATAGGTGTCCTCACTTTTCTAGTTTCCAGTCTGAAACCCCTGTCTTCAGGCTGTGAGAATGCACTGAATATTTTTGCTATTGGTCCACTTGGAGCTGTCTAGTTTCAAATCTAGGACTCATGCTCACCTCGTTAGGTGTAATACCCAAGTTTGGGTTTCTACAGGGTGATGGGGATGAGGCATCCCAAGAAAGAAATGACGACCTTTGAGTGATTAGTATTCCCCCGAAGGGGCGGTGCTTGCTCAGATTGTGTGAGCCTCATCTGGAAAGGGCTTTCTCAACATGTGCCCTTACAAATCTCTTTTCTCATCTTGTTTTCCAGCTGGTACCTCCATTGCTGCTTACGTCACCATTGAGACCATGCTGGAATTCATTTCCATGAAGAGCTACGACAAGATTCCAGCTTCCTGGAAGGAACACTGTGTAATCATGTATCCCCGTCTGGTTCCCAAGGTCTCTCACTGAGGTGCTTGCCTCTGGAGGAAAGGGGAATGAGGTGTCGGCTTCATCTCAGTCCTTGTGTTCCTAATTGACAAGCAGGGTCAGCCAGCCTGAGGTGTGCCCTGGGGTACACAGTTTTTTGTCTTAGTGGGACTTCCTGGGTTTCCTGTGAAGTGCTCACTTCCTGGTGTACACTGGTTCCTTATTCACCCTGGATGCATGACACTGCTTAAAATTTTAAGAGGTAGGAAAAAAAAAAAAAAAAAAAGCACCATAAACAAACCCAAAAGATGGCTGTTAAAATTTTATAACAAAGAACCTAAAGAATGATAGAAAAATGTGAAAAACACACGAGCCCACAGTTTCTAAGAAAGATGGACATTCACTTTATTCAGAGATGTTTAAAAGACATGAGCAGCCATTTGACAAGAAAGATATGGGACTATACACTAACCACATTAAAAAGATATTTAATCTCACTAAGGTAAGAAAAAATCATATTAAATTTCCCTTGAGAAATCAAACTGACCCAGAAGCGGCATAGATTTAAGACATTGCCGACAGAGACATTAAAATATTGGAATGACTGTGTTTTTTGCATTTTGTAAAATTAAGTAGAGACATGCAAATAATAAAGTAGACCAATTCCATCTTGTAGATAGGAAAACTGTAACGTCAGATGGCAAACACAGTCGATAGAATAAATGACAGATTAGACAGGACAGCAGGAGAAAATTGTGCACTTGAAGACGTAGCAACAGAAAGTGTTCAGAGTGAAGCGCAGACCATGCCAATATGTACAAAGACAACGCAGCATAATCTATTACTTTTTGTCCCCTAAGAATGCAGGATGGGTTAAACATTTGAAAATCAATCAGTGTAATTCAAAGTACTAAAGGACAAAAAATAAAACACAGTAGGGTCATCTCGAAAAACGCTGAAAAATAATTTGATAAAGTCTGATATCTATTCCAGGGTTGGGACGATGCCCTGGCAGAGGGCACGGCAACCAACTTCAATATTCTTGCCTGGAGAATCCTCAACCAGAGGAACCATTTGGGTTTAAACTCCATGGGGTCGCAAAGAGCTGGACAGATCTGAGTGACTGAACACATTCTGTATAAAAACTCTTAGCAAACTAGAAATAGAAAACTTCCTCAACCTGATGATGGTAATACACTGTATAACTAACATCATACTTTATGGTAAAACATCACACCAGGCTTCCCTGTCCCTGTCCATCACCAACTTCCAGAGCTTGCTAAAACTCATGTGCATTGAGGATGCCATCCAACTATCTCGTCTTCTATCGTCCCCTTCTCTTCTGGCCTTCGATCTTTTCCAGCATCAGGGTCTTTTCAAATGAGTTACTTCTTTGCATCAGGTTGCCAAAGTATTGGAGCTTCAGTCATCTCAATGTATGTTCAGGACTGATTTTCTTGGGATTGACTGCTTTGATATCCTCAAGAGTTTTCTCCAACACCACAGTTCCAAAGGATGAATTCTTAGGCACTCAGCTTTCCTTCTCCTCCAACTCTCACATCAGTACATGACTATTGCAAAAAGGATTGCTTTGACACATTGGTTGATTGTTGGTAAAATAATGTCTCTGCTTTTTAATGCTTTCTAAGTAAGTCATAGCGTGACTTCCAAGGAGCAAGCACCTTTGAATTTCATGGCTGCAATCAACATCTGTAGTGATTTGCCTCCCCAACTGCGAAAAACAGTCTGGCACTATTTCCATTGTTTCCTGATCTACTTGCCATGAAGGGATGTGCCTGGATGCCATGATATTAGTTTTCTGAATGTTGAGTTTTAAGCCAACTTTTTCACTCTCCTCTTTCACTTTCATCAAGAGGCCCTTTAGGTCCTCACTTTCTGCCATAAGGGTGGTGTTATCTGCATATATGGGATTACTGATATTTCTCTTGACAATCTTGATTCCAGCTTGTGCTTCATCCAGCCTGGCATTTAGCATGATGTCCTTTGCTTGTAAGTTAAACAGCAGGGTGATGAAATACAGCCTTGATATACTCCTTTCCCGACTTGCAACCAGTCTGCTGTTTCATGTCCAGTTCTAACTGATGCTTCTTGACCTGCACACAGATTTCTCAGGAGGCAAGTCAGGTGGCCTGGTACTCCCATCTCTTTTAGAATTTTCCACAGTTTATTTTGACCCACACACTCAGAGGTTTTGGCATAATGAATAAAGCAGAAATATATGTTTTTCCTGGAACTCTTGCTTTTTCCACGATCCAGTGGATGTTGGCAATTTGATCTCTGGTTCCTCTGCCTATTCTAAGTCCACTTTCAACATCTGGAAGTTCACAGTTCACATACTGTTGAAGCCTGGCTTGGAGAATTTTGAGCATTACTCTACTAGCACGTGAGATGAGTGCAACTGTGTGGTTGTTTGAGCATTCTTTGGCATTACCTTCCTTTGAGACTGGGATGAAAACTGACGTTTTCCAGTCCGGTGGCCACTGCCAAGCTTTGAAACTTTGCCGGCGTATTGCGTGGTACTTTCACAACATCGTCTTTTAGGATTTCAAATAGCTCAACTGGAATTCCATAACTTCCACTAGCTTTGCTTCCTAAGATCCACTTGGCTTCACATTCCAGGATGTCTGGCTCTAGGTGAGTGATCACACTATCCTGGTTATCTGCATCATGAAGATCTTTTTTGTATAATTCTTCTGTGCATTGTTGCCATCAATTCTTAGTATCTTTTGCTTCTCTTATGTCCGTACCATTTCTGTCCATTATTGTGCCCATCTTTACATGAAATGCTCCCTTAGTATCTCTAATGTCCTTGACGTGATCTCTAGTCTTTCCCATTCTATTGTTTTCCTCTGTTCTTTTTGTTGATTGCTGAGGAAGGCTTTCTTATCTCTACTTGCAATTCTTTGGAACTCTTCATTCAAATGGGTATATATTTCCCTCTCTCCTTTGTCTTTTGCTTCTTTTCGTTTCTCAGCTATTTGGAAGGCCTCCTCAGAGAACCATTTTGACTTTTGGCATTTGTGTTTCTTGGGTATGGTCTTGATCACTGCCTCCTGTACACTGTCACAAAACTCCATCGATAGTTCTTCAGGCATTCTGTCTATCTTGATTCTGTCTTGAATCTTCAATATTCTGTCTTGAATCTATTTGTCACTTCCACTGTATAAACATAAGGGATTTGATTTAGTTCATACCTGAATCATCTAGTCATTTTCGCTAGTTTCTTCAATTTAAGGTAAAATTCGGCAATAAAGTGTTCAGTGCATAGATGTTTACAACTGTTATGTCTCCCTCTTGGATTGATCCTTTTATCATAGTGTAGTGTCTTTCCTTATTTTTTTATAGTATTCTTATTTTAAGGCCTGTCTGATATCAGGATTAATATTCCAGCCTTCTTTTGCTTTCCATTTGCATAGAATGTATTTTTCCATCCTCTCAATTTCAGTCTATATGTGTCTTTGCATCTGAAGGTGGTTTCTGGTTGACAGCATATATATATGGGTCATGTTTTTGTATCCATTCAATCAGTCTGTGTCTTTTGGTTGGAACATTTAATCTGTTTACATTTAAAGTAATTATCAACCTACCAAAAGTGTTTTTCAGAGAACTAGGACAAATCATTGCACAGTTTGTATGAAGGGGAAAAAAACAAAAACAAAAACCTCGAATAGCCAAAGCAATCTTGAGAAAGAAGAATGGAACTGAAGGAATCAACCTGCATGACTGCAGACTATAGTACAAAGCTACAGTTATCAAGACAATATGTTACTGACACCAAGACAGAAATATAGACCAATGGAACAAAATAGAAAGCCCAGAGATAAATCCACGCACCTATGGTCACTTTATCTTTGACAAAGGACTCAGGAATATACAATGGAGAAAAGACCGATCTCTTTAACAAGTGGCACTGGAAAAGCTGGCCAACCACCTGTAAAATAATGACTCTAGAATACTTTCTAATGATACACAAAAATAAACTAAATATGGATTAAAGATCTAAATGAAAGACCAGAAACTGTAAAACTTCTAGAGGAAAATATAGACAGAACAGTCTCTGACATAAATCACAGCAGGACCTTCTATGACTCACCTCCCAGAGTAATGTAAATAAAAGCAAAAATAAACCAACGGAACGAATCAAATTTAAAAGCTCCTGAACAATGAAGGAAACAAGGAAGGTGAAAAGACAGTCATCAGAACGGGAGAAAATGATAGTAAATGAAGCAATTGACTAAGTGAAACTCAAAAATACACAGGAAGCTCATGCAACTCAATACCAGAAAAAATTAATGGCCCAATCAAAAATTAGGCTGAAGAACTCAACAGACAGTTCTCCAAAGAAGACATACAGATGGTTAAGAAACACATGAAAAGATGCTCAACATCACTCATTATCACAGAAATGGAAATCAAGCCACAATGTTGTACCATCTCACACCTGTCAGAATGGCAGTTATCAAAACGTCGACAAACAATACATGCTGAACAGGCTGCAGAAGAAAGGGAATCCTCTTACAGTGTTGGAGGCAATGCAAACTAGTACAGCCAGTATGGGGGACGCTGTGTAGATTCCTTAAAAAGCTGGAACTGGTACTGTCATGTGACCCAGGAAACCCACTGCTGGGCATACACACTGAAGAAACCAGAATTGAAAGAGACACGTCTACCCCAATGTTCATCATCACAGCAGTGTTTTCATGTTTAGGACATGGAAGCTACCTAGATATCCATGAGCAGATGAATGGATAGTAAAGCTTTGGTACATATACAGAATGGAATATTACTCAGCTATTTAAAAGAGTGCATTTGAATCAGTTCTAATGAGGTGAATGAAACTGGATCCTATGATACAGAGTGATGCAAGTCAGAAAGAAAAACATCCATACACTATATTAACACACACACACACACACACACACACACACACACATATATATATATATATATATATATATATATATATAATTTAGAAAGATAGTAATGAGGACCCTACATGTGAGAGAGCAAAAGAGGCACGGATATAAATAGCAGACTTTTGGATTCTATGGAAGAAGCTAGGGGTGGGATGATTTGGGAGAATAGAAGCGGAGCATGCATATTACCATATGTGAAATAGAAGGCCAGTCCAGGTTTGGTGCATGAGACAGGGTGCCAAGGGCCAGTGCACTGGGACAATCCTGAGGAATGAGATGGGGAGGGAGATGGGAGGGGGTTCAGGATTAGGCACGCACATACATCCATGGGTATACACCCATGGTATATATTAGCAGACCACGTAACCTGCCGCTTGAGAAACCTGTATGCAGGTCAGGAAGGAACAGTTACAACTGAACATGGAATAACAGACTGGTTCCAAATAGGAAAAGGAGTAGGTCAAGGCTGTATATTGTCACCCTGCTTACTTAACTTATATGCAGAGTACATCATGTGAGACGCTGGGCTGGAGGAAGTACAATCTGGAATCAAGTTTGCCGGAAGAAATATCAATAACTCAGATATGCAGATGACACCACCTTTTGACAGAAAGTGAAGAACTAAAGAGCTTCTTGATGAAAGAGAATGAGCAGATTGAAAAGATTGGCTTAAAGCTCAACATTCACAAAGCTAAGATAATGGCATTCAGTCCCATCACTTCATGGCAAATAGATGGGGAAACAGTGGCTGACGTTATACTTTGAGAGGAGGGAGGGGTCCAAAATCATTGCAGATGGTGATTGCAGCCATGAAATTATAAGACACTTACACCTTGGAAAGAAAGTTATGACCAACCTAGACAGTATATTGAAACGCAGAGACATTACTTCGTCAACAAAGGTCCATCTAGTCAAGCTTATGGTTTTTCCCGTGGTCATGTATGGATATGAGAGTTGAACTATAAAGAAAGCAGAGCTCCCGAGAATAAATGATTTTAAACTGTGGCGTTGGAGAAGACTCTTGAGAGTCCCTTGGAGACCCAACCAGTCCATCCCAAAGGAGATCAGTCCTGGGTGTTCATTTGAAGGACTGATTTTGAAGCTGAATCTTCAATATTTTGGCCACCTGATTCATTTGAAAAGACCCTGGTTCAGGGAAAGACTGAGGGCAGAAGAGGACAGCAGAGGAGGAGATGTTTGGATGGCATCACCAACTCAATGGACATGGGTTTGGGTAGACTCCAGCAGTTGTTGATGTACAGGGAGGCCTGGCATGCTGCAGCGCGTGGGGTCGCAAATAGTCGGGCACAACTGAGCAACTGAACTGAACTGAACTGATACACCCATGGCTGATTCATGTCAATGTATGGCAACAACCACTACAATTTTGTAAAGTAATTAGCCGCCAGTTAAAACAAGTAAATTAATTTAAGTAAAAAAAAAAAATCTAGAGGAGAGGGTAGACTCTCTGAAATACAATATTAAAAATACAAAACACAATCAATCACACAATATATTTAAAAATATGAAATATGCTTTAAAAATAGGGTCATATTTTGCAAGGTAATAGGTTGTAAAATTGAAAATTAAAGGATTAATTATGACCCAGCAATCCCACTGCTGGGCATACACACCAAGGAAACCAGAACTGAAAGAGACACGTGTACCACAATGTTCATCACAGCACTGTTTCTAATAGCCAGGACATGGAAGCAACCTAGATGTCCATCAGCAGACGAATGGATAAGAAAGCTGTGGTACGTATACACAGTGGAGTATTACTCAGCCATTAAAAAGAATACATTTGAATCAGTTCTAATGAGGTGGATGAAACTGGAGCCTATTATATCGAGTGAAGTAAGCCAGAAAGAAAGAAAGGAAAAAAAAAAAAAAAACCCACACCAATACAGTATACTAACACATGTCTATGGAATTTAGAAAGATGGTAACGATAACTCTGGATGTGAGACAGCAAAAGAGACACAGATGTATAGAACAGTCTTTTGGACTCTGTGGGAGAGGAGGAGGGTTGGATGATTTGGGAGAATGGCATTGAAACATGTATAATATCATATAAGAAATGAATCGCCAGCCCAGGTTTGATGCAGGTTACAGGATGCTTGGGGTTGGTGTACTGGGATGACCCAGATGGATGGTACAGGGAGGGACTGGGAGGGGGGTTCAGGATGGGGAACACGTGTACACCCATGACAGATTCATGTGGATGTATGGCAAAACCAATACAATATTGTAAAATTAAAAAAAAAAGTAAGAAGGAAAAAATAATAAATAATTTTAAAAAATTAGAAGGCTGATAATAGGAAAACTATATCTAGGAATTTCTCTGGAGCCGTTGTGGGCAGTGTGGGTTCAGTTGAGTTTCAGATAATTCCTTGTTCCAGCTTGCATTTCTTCACAAGATCTATAAGCCCCTTCCTATGCTTAGTCAATATTAACTACAGGGTTTTAATCTGTTGCACCTCTCACTCCCAGAGCGGTTCCCTTTTCTTTATTTATTTTGGCTTTCTCTCTTTGCAAGTCTCTTTAGTGTGTAATTTCTGCCCTGGCACAAGGGGGCAAAGGTGGTCACTTATTTCGGCTCACTTGTTCAGTTGAGTTGTGGGGAGGGAGGAACACTGCAAACAAATAATGTTGGTGTGTATTTTGGGAAAGTGCTTGCAGTGTATGGAACACACTGGGCTTTCCCAAGATCATGGTGGTGTGTGCTTTCCACGTGTACACTGCTCAGTTTCCAGATTGCTCTTCAGGGGTACTGCACAATGTGGGCCCTGCATTTCCTGCAATTCCCAGGTCTAAGCTGCTCAGGTTCAGGTTTTCAGGTACACCGCAAAGTCACAGACTCAGATGCATGTGCGTTTTGTGCCCTTCCCAGGTCCCAGCAGCTCAGGCGACCAGGTGCTTGGCCAACGCACTGTCCCAAGTGGGCCATGCATCTTAATTACCTACTGGGTCCAGGCCGCTCAGTTTCCTGGGTGTGCCATGCGAACACTGCCTCAGGTGTATCATGTATCTCCTCTGGGGAGCTGATCTCAAGCTGCAACTCTCCTGGCAGATGTCAACCATCCAGGACTCCAGGAAGACATGGTTAGAAACTGGCAGCCTGCTCACAGTTTGGTGGAGAATGCCGGTCTCTGAGGCTGAGGTCGCCCCTTGCCTTCTGGTTCTGGCTGCCACACACATGGCTGTCTGCCTCTTGTTGGGAGAGGGGCCTGGAGACAGCCGGCTAGTTCTGCTTTGGTATTTGCTCAATCCTTTGTTCTCCTTTCAAAGACAATGAGCAGCCTATCTGGGTACCTGGTGTCCTCTGCCAGCATTCAGAAATTGTTTTGTGGAAGTTGCTCAGCGTTCAAATGATCATTTGATGAATGTGTTGGGGAGAATGGGGTCTCCCCATCTTATTCCTCTGCCATCTTAGGACCGCGCCCCCACCCCGAGGTCTTGTTTATGTATCCATTTAGCCAGTCTGGGCTTTTTGGTTGGAACATTTAATCCATTTATATTTAGAATAATTATTGACATATGTGCTCCTATTCGGAGAAGGCAATGGCACCCCACTTCAGTACTCTTGCCTGGAAAATCCCATGGACGGAGGAGCCTGGTAGGCTGCAGTCCATGGGGTCACACAGAGTTCGACATGACAGAGCGACTTCCCTTTCACTTTTCACTTGCATGCATTGGAGAGGGAAATGGCAACCCCCTCCAGTGTTCTTGCCTGGAGAATCCCAGGGACCGGGGAGCCTGGTGGGCTGCCGTCTATGGGGTCGCACAGAGTCGGACAGGACTGAAGCGACTTAGCAGCAGCAGCAGCAGTGCTCCTATTGCCATTTTCTTAATTGTTTGGAGTCGGTTTTGTAGATCTTTTTTCTTCTCTTGTATTTCTTGACTATATAAGTCCCTTTACCATTTGTTGTAAAGCTGGTTTTGTGGTAAAGTATTCTCTTACCTTTGGCTCATCTGAAAAGCTTTGATTTCTCCATCAATTTTGAAGGAGATCCTTGCCAAGTACAGTAATCTTGGCTGTAGATTTTTCTCTTTCAGTGCTTTAAATATGCCATGCCATTCTCTTCTGGCCTGCAGAGTTTCTGTTGAAAGATCAGCGGTGAAACATATGGGGTTTCCATTGGATGTTACTTCTTACTTTTAACTTGCTACTTTTAATATTCTTTCTTTGTGTTTCATCTTCCTTAGTTTGCTTAGTATATGTCTAGGGCTGTTTCTCCTTGGGTTTATCACAAATGGGACTCTTGGCACCTCTTGGACTTGATTGACTATTTCCTTTTCCATGTTGGGGGTTTTTCAAGTATAATCTCCTCTAAACTTTTCTCATACCCTTTATTTTTCTCTCTTCTTCTGGGACCCCTATAATTTGAATCTTGGTGCATTTAACATTGTCCAAGAGGTCTCTGAGACTATCCTCAGTTCTTTTCATTCTTTTGACTTTATTCTGCCCTTCCGCAGTTGTTTCCACCATTTTGTCTTTCAACACACTGATCCATTTTCTGGTTCAGATACCCTGCTCCTGATTCTTTCTAGAGTATTTTTAATTTCAGTAATTGTTGTTTGTCTCTCTATTTATTTTTCAATTTATTTTTTGCTTATTCTTCAATTCAACTAGGGGTTTGCTCATTGATTCTTGCATTGTCTCCATGTCATTTTCAAAGTTTTTGATCATCTTTACTATCATTATTCTGAATAGTTTTTCAGGCAGTTTGCCTATTTCCTCTTCATTTGTTTAAATTTCTGTGTGTCCAGTTTGTTCCTTTGTTTGTGCAGCATTTCTTTGTCATTTCTTCCTTTTTAAAAAGATCTTATTGTGTTTGAGGTCTCCTTTTGCCAGCCTTCAAATTTGCATTCTTTCTTCCTTTTAGTTTCTGCACTCCTAAGTTTGGTCCAATGGTTTGTGTAAGCTTTGCATTGGGTGAGATTGGTGCTGAGTTTTTTTTTTTTTTTTTCTTTCTTTTCCTTCTGATGTGCAGGGCTGATTGAGAAGGGTAATCCTGTCTGCTGACGACTGGGTTTCTATTTTTGTCCTATTTGCTGTTTGGATGAGGTGTCCTACACTGGGTTGGGTTGTCCTGATTGGTGGTTGGGTGATTCTAGGTCTTGTATTCAAGTGGTTTAGTTTGCGTGAGTGAGTTCTCAGTAATTGATACTCCCTAAGGTTAGGAGTTCTCTGGTTGTATAGGGTCTTGGAGTCAGTGCTCCCACTCCAAATGCTCGGGGCTGGATCATTGGCCAGGAACACCGTTACAACAGGTGGTTTGTTATGGCATTAATTTAGATTAAAATAAATATCCAAAAAAAAAAAAAAAGAGAAACCAAAGGGGAACCCCTGACAAATGGCAGTTACACTGTCACACAAATAATAATTAAAATAAAGGAATATACACATATATTCCAATATATGGGAATATACACATATACAACCATCAGCAAAATCCAAACAGTTCAACAAAAATAAACTACAATAGACTGACCTAGCAAACAACGGAAACCAAAAATGATATCTACCAGTTAAGCACAAAACTAACGAGTGCACAAGCTGGAAAAGAAATCTAAAGCAAAGTCCCAAGTGGGAATGAAAGCACTGAAAATAAAACTAACAAAATGTTGAGAGGAAAGGAAGGAAAGAAAAGAAAGAAAGAATAGATATGCAAGGTTCAATAGAGGTAGACGAACAAGGTTTGTTTAAAGTTTAGCTGCAAGGGGACAAGAACAGAGGAAAGGCAAACAATGGAATAAATATAATAGGTTTAAAAAATTAAAATTTAAAACAATAAAAATAGAAAATAATTAAAAAATCAAAAATAAATGGGAAAACAAGGAATCCTCCAAAGAACTGTAAAAATCCAATGTAGAAGCAGAGGTTTATCACAAGAGTAAAAAGTATGACTGAATAGACACATGTACATATACACCCACCAGCAAAATCAAAACATTCCAGCAAAATTAAGTACAATAGATTGATTGACCTGGTGAACAAAGGAAAAAAAAATTATATATATATATCTATATATCTATATATATCTATATATATCTATATATATCTATATATATATACATACATACATACCAGAATAGAACCACCTGAAGCACAAACTGGGAAACAAAACTAGAGCAAGGTGCCAATTGGAGAATAAAAGAATGAAAATAAAACTAACAAATATATTGAGAGAAAAGGAAAGAAAGGAAAAAATACATATGCAGAGTTAAATAGAGATACAGATGACTCTTGAGAGTCCCTTGGACTGCAAGTAAATCCAACCAGTCCATTCTAAGGGAGATCAGTCCTGGGTGTTCATTGGAAGGACTGATGTTGAAGCTGAAATTCCTATACTTTGGCCACCTGATGCGAAGAGCTGACTCTTTGGAAAAGGCCCTGATGCTGGGAAAGATTGAGAGCAGGAGGAGAAGCGAACAACAGAGGATGAGATGGTTGGATGGCATCATCAGCTCGATGGACATGGGTTTGGTTGGACTCCGGGGGTTGGTGATGGACAGGGAGGCCTGGCGTGCTGTGGTTCATGGGGTCACAAGGAGTCGGGCACAACTGAGCCACTGAACTGAACTGAACTGAAAAGATTTATATACATTAAAGATTAACTGCAAGGGGAAAAGAACAGTAGGGAAAGTAAACAAATAATAAATGTAGAAAAAATAATAATAGGTTTAAAAAATGAAAAAGAGAGAGAGAAAAGGAAACTCCACAGAATTTCAAAAGCTGTATATAGAGACAGAGATTTATAACAGCAATACAAATGTGACCGAAGAAAAATAAGGCTCAAAAGCTTCATTAGATTTCATAGTGCCAATGAAATTGGCAACTACACCGTGGGCGAGGGGAAGGAATTGAAACCAACCACACAAACAAAAATCCTAAAGAATCTACAGAGCAAGTCAAAACATGAGAATAATACAGGTTTTTCTTTAGTCATTGCTCTCAGAGTCCTTTCACCCGCTAAAATTGCAGTCCACCTCACCTCCCTAGGATGCCCTCCAAAACTGTGCTGAACTCTGAACCTGATTTGGGGGGAGCTCATTCTAATCCGGTCCTACTCCTATACGTTTTTTTGTCTCCAATGTTCACAACTATCGGAACTAGGACGTTTCCTTTTGTGGCAGTTATCAGTGTCTTTTTATATATTATTCAGTTCAGTTCAGTCGCTCAGTCGTGTCCGACTCTTCGCGACCCCATGAATTGCAGCACGCCAGGCCTCCAGTCCATCACCAACTCCCGGAGTTCACTCAGACTCATGTCCATCGAGTCAGTGATGCCATCCAGCCATCTCATCCTCTGTCGTCCCCTTCTCCTGCCCCGAATCCCTCCCAGCATCAGGGTCTTTTCCAATGAGTCAACTCTTTGCATGAGGGGGCCAAAGTACTGGAGTTTCAGCTTTAGCATCATTCCTTCCAAAGAAATCCCAGGGCTGATCTCCTTCAGAATGGACTGGTTGGATCTCCTTGGAGTCCATGGGACTCTCAAGAGTCTTCTCCAACACCACAGTTCAAAAGCATGAATTCTTCAGTGTTCAGCCTTCCTCACCGTCCAACTCTCACATCTATACATGACCACAGGAAAAACCATAGCTTTGACTAGACGGACCTTTGTTGGCAAAGTAATGTCTCTGCTTTTGAATATGCTATCTAGGTTGGTCATAATTTTCCTTCCAAGAAGTAAGTGTCTTTTAATTTCATACCTGCAGTCATCATCTGCAGTGATTTTGGAGCCCTGCCCCACCAACACCCCCCCCCCCAAAAAAAAAAAAAAAAAAAAAATCTGACACTCTTTCCACTGTTTCCCCATCTATTTCCCATGAAGTACATGGGACCGGATGCCATGATCTTCATTTTCACTCTCCACTTTCATTTCATCAAGAGACTTTTCAGTTCCTCTTCACTTTCTGCCATAAGGGTGGTGTCATCTGCATATATGAGGCTATTGACATTTCTCCCGGCAATCTTCTTTCCATCTTGTGTTTCTTCCAGTCCAGGGTTTCTCATGATGTACTCTGCATAGAAGTTAAATCAGCAGGGTGAGAACATACAGCCTTGACGTACTCCTTTTCCTAATTGGAACCAGTCTGTTGTTCCATATCCAGTTTTAACTGTGGCTTCCTGACCTGCATACAGATTTCTCAAGAGGCAGGTCAGGTGGTCTGGTATTCCCATCTCTTTCAGAATTTTCCACAGTTTATTGTGATCCACACAGGCAAAGGCTGTGGCATAGGCAATAAAGCAGAAATAGAGGTTTTTCTGGAACTCTCTTGCGTTTCCATGATCCAGCAGATGTTGGCAATTTGGTCTCTGGTTCCTCTGCCTTTTGTAAAACCAGCTTGAACATCAGGAAGTTCATAGTTCATGTATTGCTGAAGCCTGGCTTGGAGAATTTTGAGCATTTCCTTACTAGTGTGTGAGGTGTGTGCAATTCTCAGGTAGTTTGAGCATTCTTTGGCATTGCCTTTCTTTGGGATTGGAATGAAAACTCACCTTTTCCAGTCCTGTGGCCACTGCTGAGTTTTCCAAATTTGCTGGCATATTGAGTGCAGCACTTTCCCAGCATCATCCTTTGAGATTTGAAATAGCTCAACTGGAATTCCATCACCTCCACTAGCTTTGTTCGTAATGCTGCTTTCTAAGCCCCACTTGACTTTATGTTCCACAATGTCTGGCTCTAGTTCAGTGACCACACCATCGTGATTATCTGGGTCGTGAATATCTTTTTTGTACAGTTCTTCTGTGTATTCTTGCCATCTCTTCTTAATGTTTTCTGCTTCTGTTAGGTCGATACCATTTCCGTCCTTTATCAAGCCCATCTTTGCATGAAATCCCCCCTTGGTATCTCTAATTTTCTTGAAGTGATCTCTAGTCTTTTCCATTCTGTTGTTTTCCTCCTTTTCTATGCATTGCTCCCTGAGGAAGGCTTTCTTATCTCTTCTTGCTCTTCCTTGGAACTCTGCATTCAGATGCTTACATCTTTCCTTTTCTCCTTTGCTTTTCACTTCTCTTCTTTTCACAGCTATGTGGATTTAATCTGCAGCTTGTACAGGTGGTAGGAAGGTTTTGGGTCTTCTTCCTTAACAACACTGCCCCTGGGTTCCAATTGTGGTTTTATTCCCACTTCTGAATGTGAATCATCCACTGGGGTTTGTCTTGAGACTGTCCTGGAGGACTTGGGTTTGCCCCTGTGAGGGGGCCAGATGTGGAGATGCAACTGCTTGGGTCATAGTGGTTCTGGCTGCATCAGGGACTCAGAGGAGTTGGTGGCTAGGGCAGCAGGACATATAGTGCTCTAGAAGGGTATGTCAACCAGTACTGGCCCATACGTACCAGTATTTTTGCATGTAGAAGCCCCTTCCCTGAGAAAGAAGCCTGGCAAGCCACAGTCTACAATGTCACAAGCAGTTGGACACTAAGGGCGGCAGTGAGGAAATACCCCTCTTCCAAGTTAAGGAGCAGTGGCTGCGCTTTGATGGAGCAGGCGTGAAGGGATACCCCACACCCAAGGTAAGAGAAATCCAAGTAAGTTGGTATGTGTTGCAAGAGGGCATCAGAAGGCAGACACACTGAAACCATACTCACAAAAAAACTAGTCCATCTAATCACACTAGGACCACAGCCTTGTCTAACTCAAAGAAACTAAGCCATGCCCCTGGGGCAACCCAAGACGGGCGGGTCATGGTGGAGAGATCTGACAGAAGGTGGTCCACTGGAGAAGGGAATGGCAATCCGCTTCAGTATTCTTGCCTTGAGAACCCCATGAACAGTATCAAAAGGCAAAATGATAGGATACTGAAAGGGGAACTCCCCAGGTCAGTAGGGACCCAATATGCTACTGGATATCAGTGGAGAAATAACTCCAGAAAGAATGAAGGGATGGAGCCAAAGCAAAAACAATACCCAGTTGCGGATGTGACTGGTGACAGAAGCAAGGTCTGATGCTGTAAAGAGCAATATTGCATAGGAACCTGGAATGTCAGGTCCATGAATCAAGGCAAATTGGAAGTGGTCAAACAAGAGATGGCAAGAGTGAATGTAGACATTCTAGGAATCAGCAAACTAAAATGGACTGGAATGGGTGAATTTAATTCAGATGAGCATTATATCTACTACTGCAGGCAGGAATCCCTCAGAAGAACTGGAGTAGCCATCATGGTCAACAAAAGATTCCGAAATGCAGTACTTGGATGCAATCTCAAAAACGACAGAATGATCTCTGTTCGTTTCCAAGGCAAACCATTCAATATCACAGTAATCCAAGTCTAGACCCCAACCAGTAATGCTGCAGAAGCTGAAGATGAACGGTTCTATGAAGACCTACAAGTCCTTATGGAACTATACCCAAAAAAGGTGTCCTTTTCATTGTAGGGGTCTGGAATGCAAAAAGAGGAAGTCAAGAAACACCTGCAGTAACAGGCAAATTTGGCCTTGGAATACGGAATGCAGCAGGGCAAAGACTAATAGAGTTTTGCCAAGAAAATGCACTGGTCATAGCAAAGACCCTTTTCCAACAACACAAGAGAAGACTCTACACATGGACATCACCATATGGTCAACACCGAAATCAGATTGATTATATTCTTTGCAGCCAAAGATGGAGAAGCTCTATACAGTCAACAAGAACAAGACCAGGAGCTGACTGTGACTCAGATCATGAACTCCTTATTACCAAATTGAGACTGAAATTGAAGAAAGTAGGACAAACCACTAGACCATTCAGGTATGACCTAAATCAAATCCCTTATGATTATACAGTGAAAGTGAGAAACAGATTTATGAGCCTAGACCTGTTAGATAGAGTGCCTGATGAACTATGGAATGAGGCTCATGCCATTGTACAGGAGACAGGGATCAAGACAATCCCCATGGACAAGAAATGCAAAAAAGCAAAATGGCTGTCTGGGGACCCCTTAGAAATCGCTGTGAAAAGAAGAGAAGCGAAAAGCAAAGGAGAAAAGGAAAGATATACGCATCTGAATGCAGAGTTCCAAAGAATAGCAGGAAGAGATAAGAAAGCCTTCCTCAGTGATCAATGCAAAGAAATAGAGGAAAACAACAGAACGGGAAAGACTAGAGATCTCTTCAAGAAAATTAGAGATACCAAGGGGACATTTCATGCAAAGATGGGCTCGATAAAGGACAGAAATGGCATGGACCTAACAGAAGCAGAAGATTCTAAGAAGAGATGACAAGAATACACAGAAGAACTAAACAATCAAGATCTTCATGATCCAGATAATCACGATGATGTGATCACCGACCTAGAGCCAGACATCCTGGAATGTAAAATCAAGTGGGCCTTAGAAAGCAGCACTACGAACAAAGCTAGAGGAAGTGATGAAATTCCAGTTGAGCTATTTCAGATCCTGAAAGATGATGCTGTGAAAGTATTGCACTCAATATGCCAGCAAATTTGGAAAACTCAGCCTGTGTCCACAGGACTGGAACGGTCAGTTTTCATTCAAATCCCAAAGAAAGGCAATGCCAAAGAATACTCAAAGTACTGCACAGTTACACTCACCTCACATGCTAGTAAAGTAATGCTCAAAATTCTCCAGGCCAGGCTTCAGCAATACGTGAACTGTGAACTTCCTGATGTTCCAGCTGGTTTTAGAAAAGGCAGAGGAACCAGAGATCAAATTGCCAACATCTGCTGGATCATGGAAAAAGCAAGAGAGTTCCTGAAAAACCTCCATTCCTGCTTTATTGACTATGCCAAAGCCTTTGACTGTGTGGATCACAATAAACTGTGGAAAATTCTGAAAGAGATGGGAATACCAGGCCACCTGACCTGCCTCTTGAGAAACCTCTATGAAGGTCAGTAAGCAACAGTTAGAACTGGACGTGGAACAACAGACTGGTTCCAATTAGGAAAAGCAGTACGTCAAAGCTGTATATTATCACCCTGCTTATGTAACTTCTATGCAGAGTACATCATGAGAAACCCTGGACTGGAAGACACACAAGGGGGAATCAAGATTGCCGGGAGAAATATCAGTAACCTCAGATACGCAGATGACACCGCCCTATGGCACAAAGTGAAGAGGAACTAAAAAGCCTCCTGAGGAAGGTGAAAGTGGAGAGTGAAAAAGTTGGCTTCAAGCTCAACCTTCAGAAAACGAAGATCATGGCATCCGGTCCCATCACCTCATGGGAAATAGATGGGGAAACAATGGATACAGTGTCAGACTTTATTTTTGGGGGCTCCAAAATCACTGCAGATGGTGACTGCAGCTATGAAATTAAAAGACACTTACTCCTTGGAAGGAAAGTTATGGCCAACATAGATAGCATATTCAAAAGCAAAGACATTACTTTGCCAACAAAGGTCCGTCTAGTCAAGGCTATGGGTTTTCCTGCGGTCATGTATGGATGTGAGAGTTGGACTGTGAAGAAGGCTGAGCGCCTAAGGATTGATGCTTTTGAACTGTGGTGTTGGAGAAGACTCTTGAGAGTCCCTTGGACTGCAAGGAGATCCAACCAGTCCATTCTAAAGCAATTGAGCCCTGGGATTTCTTTGGGGGAATGATGCTGAAGCTGTAACTCCAGTACTTTGGCCACCTCTTGAGAAGAGTTGACTCATTGGAAAAGACTCTGATGCTGGGAGGAATTGGGGGCCGAAGGAGAAGGGGACAGCAGAGCATGAGATGGCTGGATGCCGTCACTGACTCTATGGACGTGGATCTGGGTGAACTCCGGGAGGTGGTGATGGGCAGGGAGTCCTGGCGTGCTGCGATTCATGGGGTCGCGAAGAGTGGGACAGGAATGAGCGACTGAACTGAACTGATCTGAACTGAACTGAACTGAAGTGACCAGGTATCCATAGACACAAGACTTTTTTGGCCTGTAGCAGCTCCGCCCCAGCGAGCATTGAGCATGAACTTGGCATAGCTTCTTGATTTCTGGGGACCGTGGTAGCGATAACTGTGCAGGGACAATGACCTCCTCTGCCGCAGAAGTTTTGACCCTATCAGAGTCTTTTCACCAGCCTCTTGTAGCTGGTGATAAGGAGGCCTCTTTTGCCACTCTTCCTCCATAGCTCCACTCTTTCAGGCACTTAGAGGGCTCCCTTGCCTGGGGTACTTCTCTGTTGTTTGGAGCATCAGGCACATAGATGGGGCCCCTGGGTGGGGTCCTAGTCTGCAGCTCAGTAAGTCAGGCACCTGATTGGCCAGCCTCTCTATTGTTCAGCTGCCTATGCTGGTGTATGGGGAGAAAGAGACTATGGTGAGGGCTCCACCCACTATGATTGACCCAGTAGGATCCCCTTGCTTCCATGGGGCCTGGTGTTCCTCCACAAGCATTTCCAACCCGATCTCCTTCCTCACATCCCATCAGTCCGTCTCTCTGCAGTCAATAGCAGCCCTTCCCCTGGGATTGCTCCACAATCTGCAAAATCCAGATCCCAACTGCTGTCCCTTCTATGGGACCTGTGTCCCTGTCTGGGGTGTGTATGACTGTGGCAAGGACTGTCTGATTCTCATTCCATTTAGGCTACCACAGATCAACTGTTTCACTCTCAGCCTAAAATAGTTCTCCTCTGATCCAGACAGTTGATCCCAGGTGGGGGTCGGACACCGACTTAGAGTTCTCCCACCCACCGAGGGCAGGTCCAGGCCTATTAACATTCCTGTTCCACCCACCCCTAGTTCCTTCACCCTACCGAGTTTTGTGGTACTATTTATTATTTTCCTCTGGTCAGGTACTCCTGTCAGCTCTCAGTTGATGTTCTGCACACACTTCTGTGTCTGAAGGTGTGTCCTTGATGTATCCGTGGAGTGAAATGTACTACAATTCCAGCTACTGTTCTGCCATTTTGTTCATCTCAATGTTTGGACTACTAGAAATAAGACTGTTATGAACATTCATGTGCACTTCTTTGGGTATTTTTTTTTTTTCATACTTGCTGGTATAAACCTAAGAAAGGGATTGCTGGGACATATGGTAACCCAATGTTTAACTTTTGAAGGAACTTCCAAACTGTTTTCCACCATGGTGTACTATTTTGTATTCCCATAAGCAGTGCATGAATGTTCAAATATTTTCACTTCCTCATCACACTTGTTCTTCTCTGTCTCTCATGAGAGCCATACTTTCGGTGTGCCCTGCATGCTTACTTGCCATCTGTATATCATTATCTAGTGAATTTCCTGTTCAAATCTTTTGTCCATTTTTGCATTGGTGTGTTTCATATATTCTGTCTGATTCTTAAGTTTTTCTGACTTCAATGTGACTGTTATTATTTTTTATTTTAATTTTAAATTGGCCTACTATATAGAAAAGCAATTAATTAAATTTTATATATCATCTGTATATCTTGTGACATTGCTTAAATTAATTCTTAGTTTTAGGTATTCTGTTCCTGTAGATTTCATTGGATATTCTACATAGATGTCACCAACAGATAAAAACAGCTTTATTCTTCTTTTCCAAACTGGATAGCTTTTCAATCATTTCCTAATATGACTTCACGGACAGAAATTCAATATAATGAGAGTGGACATCATTCTGTTGATTGTGATTTTAGAAGTAAAACACTCAGTGTTCTACCATAAAGTGTGATGTTAGTGATAGTGTAGTACTTTCATAAGGTTGAGGAAGTCTTCTATTTCTGCTGCTGCTAAGTCGCTTCAGTCCTGTCCAACTCTGTGCGACCCCATAGACGGCAGCCCACCAGGCTTCCAGTCCCTGGGATTTTCCAGGCAAGAACACTGGAGTGGGTTGCCATTTCCTTCTCCAATGCATGACAGTGAAAAGTGAAAGTGAAGTCACTCAGTCGTGTCTGACTCTTAGCGACCCCATGGACTGCAGCCTACCAGGCTCCTCCATCCATGGGATTTTCTAGGCAAAAGTACTGGAGTGGGGTGCCATTGCCTCCTCCAATTCTATTTCTATTTCTTCTTCTATTTCTAGTTTGCTAAAATGTTTTATACAGAATGTGCTCAGTCACAGAGTTGTGTCCAGCTTTTTGCAACCCCATGAAGTGTAGGCCGAACAGGCTCCTCTGGCCTTGGGGATTCTCCAGGCCAGAATACTGGAATGGGTTGCCATGCTCTCCTCCAGGGGATCTTCCCAACCCAAGGATGGACCCAGATCTCTGAGATGCCAGGCACTTTCTTTAAGAGCTGACCTGCCAGAAAAGCCTAAGAATACTGAAGTGGGTAGCCAATCCCTACTTCAGGGAATCTTCCCAACCCAGGGATATTAGATTTTATCAAATTATTTTTCAGCATTTATCGAGATGACCCTACTGTGTCATCATTTTCAGTTCTTAATAAGTTGCTTTATCCTGATGGATTTTCAAATGTTTAACGAATGCTACACTCTTAAGGGGACAAAAACCAATGGATTATGCTATGTCATACATTGTATGTATTGGTGTAGGCTGCCACAGATCAGCTGATTCATTCTCAGCCTTAACTGTTTCTCCTTTGGTCCAAACAATTACTCCAATGTGGGGAGTGGAAACCTACTTCAGTTCTCCCACCCACCAAGGGCAGGTTCAGACCTATTAACACTCCTGTTTTTCCCCCTAGTTCCTTCATCCTACCAAGTTTTGTGGTTCTATACATTCTTTTCCACTGGTCGGGTACTCCTGTCAGCTCTCAGCTGGTGTTCTGCAAGCACTTCTGTGTCTGAAGATGTATTCCTGATGTGTCCAAGGAGAGAGGTGTATTCCTCCTGCAACTACCACTCTGCCATCTTGTTCATCTCAACTTTTTGACTATTAGAAATAAGACTGCTATGAACATTCATGTGCACGTCTTTGGGGAACCATTTTTTTTACACATAGTGAGGTGACCATGAGTCGAAGACTTGAAGCAAGACAGCTCCATGTGGAGAAAGGGCAAGTGTATTCAGTGCAGTCTCACAGTCTGAAGACAGCAGTGTCTGAATGGAATCTAGAACAAAGGAGGTGGGATGGAAAAAGCTTCTGGGAGGTGGCCCAGAATTAAATGGTCTTGAAAGTGCTTTAAGACCACCTCTCAAAGAGTCAGACACGACTGAGAGACTGAACTGAACTGTAGGAGGAAAGTGGGATGATTCTCATTTCCACAGACACTTCAATACAGCCTAATTATCATGGAGGTACTTTAGGCAAGATATTACAATCTAGATGATGGTGAAATGTGGGAGAGAACAGAATCAAAGCCTCGGTACTGTGGCTGTGGGTCAAGGTTTGGAGGAGACACATGCTCCCTGCCTTGTGACACAACAGAGTTGACTTAGAGAGATGAGGATGACAGGTGAGTTTGGAGGGCTCCTAAGGGCCATTAAAAATGATGCATCCCCCCCCCCCCCCGCTCAAATCATCTGAGTTGCCCCCCATTCTAACCTAGAGGTATCAGGATTGCGCTTTGTGATGTCAATTCTCAGCCAGGGCCACCATTGGCTGGGGAAGTGAGTTGCTGATCTCATAAAGCATAATGCTGTGGACCCTAGGGAGGGGTATATCGAGGTGTGCTCAGGGACTCTGGAGCAGACCACTGGGAGTCTTCAAAATGACTAAAGAGACTCAGAAGCCACAAGGCTCTAGAGCACTTATGGAACAGCCGACTTCAGGCAACCAGGAGGAAAAGATGAAGACCTCCTGTCAACTGAGGTCCACAAAAGTGTCAAAGTGAGTTGCACCCATCCAAGCTCCTCTTGCCCATTGACACCGCCCCATAAGACCCCCTGCCCTCTACTGGCCTGGCACATAGCCCTTCTCTGGTCACACTTTTCCTGAAACTATCATTCCTATCCATCTTCACGCTCTTCCCCAAACAAGTGGCTTTCTGTGCTCCCTCTCTTGTTCTCTCCAGGTGTCCAGGGTAACCATGAGGGTGAATAAGTCATCTGGTCCTGAGCTTCGTTTTTGTTCGATGGAAGATTTTTGATTACATTTTGCTTTCCATGCTTGTGATGGGTATGTTGGGATTATCTATTTCTTCCTGGTTCAGTTTTGGATTGTTATATTTTTCTAGGAATTTGTTCATTTCTTCCAAGTTGTCCATTTTATTGTCCTATAGCTGCCGATAGTAGTCTTTTATGATCCTTTGTACTTCTGTGTTGTCTGTTGTGATTTATCCATTTTCCTTTCTAATTTTGTTGATTTGATTATCTCCCCTTTCTTTCTTGATGAGTTTTGCTAATGTATTGTCTATTTTATTTATCTTCTCAAAGAACCAGCGTTTATTTTGCTGAGTTTTGCTATAGTTTCCTGTGCTTTTTTTCATGTATTTCTGCCCTAATTGTTTTTTTTTTTAATTTTATTTTATTTTAAACTTTACAAATTGTATTAGTTTTGCCAAATATCAAAATGAATCCGCCACAGGTATACCTGTGTTTCCCATCCTGAACCCTCCTCCCTCCTCCCTCCCGATACCATCCCTCTGGGTCATCCCAGTACACTAGGCCTAAGCATCCAGTATTGTGCATCGAACCTGGACTGGCAACTCATTTCATACATGATATTATACATGTTTCAATGCCATTCTCCCAAATCTTCCCACCCTCTCTCTCTGAAACAGAGTCCATAAGACTGTTCTATATATCAGTGTCTCTTTTGCTGTCTCATACACAGGGATATTGTTAGCATTTTTCTAAATTTCATATATATGCTTTAGTACACTGTATTGGTGTTTTTCTTTCTGGCTTACTTCACTCTGTATAATAGGCTCCAGTTTCATCCACCTCATTAAAACTGATTCAAATTTATTCTTTTTAATGGCTGAGTAATGCTCCATTGTGTATATGTACCACAGCTTTCTTATCCATTCATCTGCTGATGGGCATCTAGGTTGCTTCCATGTCCTGGCTATTATAAACAGTGTTGCTATGAACATTGGGGTACATGTGTCTCCTTCAATTCTGGTTTCCTCGGTGTGTATGCCTAGCAGTGGGATTGCTGGATCATAAGACAGTTCTATTTCCAGTTGTTTAAGGAATCTCCACACTGTTCTCCATAGTGGCTGTACTAGTTTGCATTCCCACCAACAGTGTAAGAGGGTTCCCTTTTCTCCATGTCCTCTCCAGCATTTATTGCTTGTAAACTTTTGGATCACAGCCATTGTGAGTCGTGTGAAATGGTACGTCATAGTTGTTTTGATTTGCATTTCTCTGATAATGAGTGATGTTGAGTATCTTTTCATGTGTTTGTTAGCCATCTGTATGTCTTCTTTGGAGAAATGTCTATTTAGTTATTTGGCCCATTTTTTGATTGGGTCATTTATTTTTCTGGAGTTGAGCTGTAAGAGTTGCTTGTATATTTTTGAGATTAGTTGTTTGTCAGTTGCTTCATTTGCTATTATTTTCTGCCATTCTGAAGGCTGCCTTTTCACCTTGCTAATAGTTTTCTTTGATGTGCAGAAGCTTTTAAGTTTAGTTAGGTCCCATTTGTTTATTTTTGCTTTTATTTCCAATATTCTGGAAGGTGGGTCATAGAGGATCCTGCTGTGATGTATGTCAGAGAGTGTTTTGCCTACGTTCTCCTCTAGGAGTTTTATAGTTTCTGGTCTTATGTTTAGATCTATAATCCATTTTGAGTTTATTTTTGTGTATGGTGTTAGAAGTGTTCTAGTTTCATTCTTTTACAAGTGGTTGACCAGATTTCCCAGCACCACTTGTTAAAGAGATTGTCTTTAATCCGTTATATATTATAGACTCCTTTGTCAAAGATACGGTGTCCATATATGCATGGATTTACTTCTGGGCTTTCAATTTTTTTCCATTGATCTATATTTCTGTCTTTGTGCCAGAACCATACTGTCTTGATAACTGTGGCTTTGTGGTAGAGCCTGAAGTCAGGTAGGTTGATTCCTCCAGTTCCATTCTTCTTTCTCAAGATAGCTTTGGCTACTTGAGTTTTTTTTTTTTTTTTTTTTTGTATTTCCATTCAAATTGTTTAATTATTTATCTAGCTCTGTGAAGAATACCGTTGGTAGCTTGATAGGGATTGCATTGAATCTATAAGTTGCTTTGGGTAGTTGTAGAGGGAGGTAAACTTCCAAACTCATTCTATGAGGCCACCATCACCCTAATACCAAAACCTGACAAAGATCCCACAAAAAAAGAAAACTACAGGCCAATATCACTGATGAACATAGATGCAAAAATCCTTAACAAAATTCTAGCAATCAGAATCCAACAACACATTAAAAAGATCATACACCATGACCAAGTGGGCTTTATCCCAGGGATGCAAGGATTCTTCAATAGCCTCAAATCAATCAATATAATACACCACTTTAACAAATTGAAAAATAAAAACCATATGATTAACTAAAAAGATGGGGAGAAAGCCTTTGACAAAATTCAACATCCATTTATGATAAAAACTCTCCAGAAAGCAGGAATAGAAGGAACATACCTCAACATAATAAAAGCTATATATGACAAAACCACAGCAAACATTATCCTCAATGGTGAAAAATTGAAAGCATTTCCTCTAAAGTCAGGAACAAGACAAGGGTGCCCACTTTCACCATTACTCTTCAACATAGTTTTTCAAGTTTTGGCCACAGCAATCACAGCAGAAAAAGACATAAAAGGAATCCAAATTAAAAAGAAGAAGTAACACTCTCACTATTTGCAGATGACATGATCCTCTACATAGAAAACTCTAAAGACTCCACCAGAAAATTACTAGAACTAATCAATGATTACAGTAAAGTTGCAGGATATAAAATCAACACACAGAAATCCCTTGCATTCCTATACACTAATAATGAGAAAACAGAAAGAGAAATTAAGGAAACAATTCCATTCACCATTGCAATGGAAAGAATAAAATACTTAGGAATGTATCTACCTAGAGAAACTAAAGACCTATACATAGAAAACTATAAAACACTGGTGAAACATATCAAAGAGGACACTAATAGATGGAGAAATATAACATGCTCATGGATTGGAAGAATCAATATAGTGAAAACGAGTATACCACCTAATTGTTATTATTACATTTTCCTTCTTCTAACCCTGGGATTCTTCACTTCTTCTTTTTCTAGTTGATTTGGGTGTAAAGTTAGGTCATTTATTTGAGGTTTCTCTTGTTTCTTAGGGTAAGTTTGTATTTCTATGAACCTTTCCCTTCAGATCAGATCAGATCAGATCAGTCGCTGAGACATGTCCAACTCTTTGCGACCCTATGAATCGCAGCATGCCAGGTCTTCCTGTCCATCACCAACTCCCGGATTTCACTGAGACTCACGCCCAAGGAGTCAGTGATGCCATCCAGCCATCTCATCCTATGTCTTCCCCTTCTCCTCCTGCCCCCAATCCCTCCCAGTATCAGAGACTTTTCCAATGAGTCAAGTCTTCGCATGAGGTGGCCAAAGTACTTGAGCTTCAGCTTTAGCATCATTCCTTCCAAAGAAATCCAAGGGCTGATCTCTTTCAGAATGCACTGGTTGGATTTCCTTGCAGTCCAAGGGACTCTCAAGAGTCTTCTCCAACACCACAGTTCAAAAGCATCAATTCTTCAGCACTCAGGCT
This sequence comes from Bos taurus, assembly GCF_002263795.3. Classification (NCBI taxonomy): domain Eukaryota; kingdom Metazoa; phylum Chordata; class Mammalia; order Artiodactyla; family Bovidae; genus Bos; species Bos taurus. The sequence goes on from NC_082638.1 coordinate 36,081,503, forward strand.
TCTTCACAGTCCAACTCTCACATCCATACATGACCACAGGAAAAACCATAGCCTTGACTAGACGAATGTTTTTGGTAAAGGAATGTCTCTGCTTTTGAATATGCTCTCTAGGTTAGTCATAACTTTCCTTTCAAGGAGTAAGTGTCTTTTAATTTGATGGCTGCAGTAACCATCTGCAGTGATTTTGGAGCCCAAAAAATAAAGTCTGACATTGTTTCCACTGTTTCCCCATCTATTTCCCATGACGTGATGGGACCGGATGCCATGATCTTCGTTTTCTGAATGTTGAGCTTTAAGCCAACCTTTTCACTCTCCACTTTCACTTTCATCAAGAGGCTTTTGAGTTCCTCTTCACTTTCTGCCGTAAGGGTGGTGTCATCTGCGTATCTGAGGTTATTGATATTTCTCCCGGCAATCTTGATTCCAGCTTGTGTTTCTTCCAGTCCATCGTTTCTCATGATTTACTCTGCATAGAAGTTAAATAAACAGGGTGACAATATAAAGCCTTGACGTTCTCCTTTTTCTATTTATTTTTTTTCCTTTTTCTATTTAGAATCAGTCAGTTGTTCCATGTCCAGATCCAGCTGTTGCTTCCTGACCTGCATACACATTTCTCAACAGGCAGATCAGGTGGTCTGGGATTCCCATCTCTCTCAGAATTTTCCACAGTTTATTGTGATCCACACAGTCAAAGGCTTTGGCATAGTCAATAAAGCAGAAATAGAGGTTTTTCTGGAACTCTCTTGCTTTTTCCATGATCCAGCAGATGTTGGCAATTTGGTCTCTGGTTCCTCTGCCTTTTCTAAAACCAGCTTGAACATCAGGATGTTCATGGTTCCCATATTACTGAAGCCTGGCTTGGAGAATTTTGAGCATTATTTTACTAGCGTGTGAGATGAAAGCAATTTTGCTGTAGTTTGAGCATTCCTTGGCATTGCCTTTCTTTCAGATTGGAATGAAAACTCACCTTTTCCAGTCCTGTGGCCACTGCTGAGTTTTCCAAATTTGCTGGCATATTGACTGCAGCACTTTCACAGCATCATCTTTCAGGATTTGGAATAGCTCAACTGGAATTCCATCACCTCCACTCTCCTTGTTCGTAGTGATGCTTTCTAAAGCCCACTTGACTTCACATTCCAGGGTGTCTGGCTCTAGGTCAGTGATCATACCATCGTGATTATCTGGGTCATGAAGATCTTTTTTGTACAGTTCTTCTGTGTATTCTTGCCATCTCTTCTTAACATCTTCAGCTTCTGTTAGGTCCATACCATTTCTGTCCTTTATCGAGCCAATGTTTGCATGAAATGTTCCTTTGGTATCTCTTATTTTCTTGAAGAAATCCCTAGTCTTTCCCATTCTGTTATTTTCCTCTATTTCTTTGCATTGATCGCTGAAAAAAGGCTTTCTTTTCTCTTCTTGCTTTTCTTTGGAACTCTGCATTCAGATGTTTATATCTTTCCTTTTCTCCTTTGCTTTTCTCTTCTCTTCTTTTCACAGCTATTTGTATGTGTTGTGTTTTCATTTTCATTTGTTTGTATGCATATTTGCATTTCATTTCTGATTTCTTCTGTTATATGTCGGTCATTCAGAAGCACGTTGTTTACCCTCCATATGTTTCTATTTGTCATGGTTTCTTTCCCCCTGTAGTTGACATGCAATCTTACTGCTTTGTGATCAGAAGAGATGCTTGAAATGATTTTGATTTTTGTTTTCAGTTTACCAAGGCTAGATTTGTGGCCCAGTATGTGATCTATCCTGGAGAATGTTCCATGTGCACTTGAGAAAAAGGTGAAATTCATTGCTTTGGCGTGAAACGTTCTTTTGAAATCAGTTAGGTCTAACTGATCCATTGTATCACTTAAAGTTTGTGTTTCCTTGCTAATTTTCTGTTTGGTTGATCTATCCATAGGTGTGTGTAGGGTCTTAAGGTCTCCCACTATTATTGTGTTGTTTTTAATTTCCCCTTTCATACTTGTTAGCATTTGCCTTACGTATTGAGTGCTCCTATGTTGGGTGCATATATATTTATAATTGTTATATCTTCTTCTTGGATTGATCCTTTGACCATTATGTAGTGGCCTTCTTTGTCTCTTTCCACACCCTTTATTTCAAAGTCTATTTTGTCTGATATGAGTATTGCTACTCCTGATTCCTGTTGCTCACATTTTGCATGAAATACCTTTTCTCAGCCCTTCACTTTCACTCTGTATATGCCCCTTGGTTTCAGGTGTGTCTCTTTTACACAGCATACATAGAAGCCTGGTTTTGTAACCGATTTATCATACTTTCTTTGTCACCTATCTATCCATTTGTCCATCCCGCTTTCCAATCAACAATCAATCTTTTTCCTTGGTGCATTTCAGTATGTGTTTCCTTAAGTATCTCAGCAAGCCTGCCATTAAGTACTCAGCCGTGTTTGTATACAGCAATTTTCTTTGGATATTAACTTTACACACAATGAAATATAGCAATCTTTTCTTTCCTCAGTCATGCTACTTTTGAACTGAAGTATAGTCCATTTATAATTTTGTGTTAATTTCTGCTTTACAGCAAAGTGATTCAGTTATAGACATATATTTACATATGTATACGTTGAGTGTGGAGATATATATATATATATATACACACACACACGCATTCTTTTATTTAATCTCTCTCTCTTGGTTTTTTTTTTTGTTGTTGTTGTTTTTTTGGCTAAACTGTGCAGCAAGTGGAATTAGTTCCCTGACCAGGGTTTGAACCTGCATCCCTTGCAGTGGAAATCTGCAGTCTTAACCTCTGGACTGCCAGGGAAGACATATATATATATAATTTATATATATATATATATATATATATATATATATATATATATGCCTTTTTAAATCACATTTCATTATGATTTATAATTGGATACTGAATGTAGTCCTCTGTGCTCTAGAGTAGGAATTTGTCAATCCATTCCATATAATTTGTTTACTATCTCTTAACCCCAGTCTCTTACTCCATTTCTCCCCCAATTCTCTCTGCCCTGAAGCTGTAAGTCTATTCTCTATGTCTATGAGTGTCTTTCTGATTCATACATATGTTCATTTGTGTCATATCTTAGATTCCACATTTGGATATTATGATATTATTTGGTATATATGTTTCCCTGTGTGCCTCACTTCATTTAGTATGATCAGCTCTCAGACCTTGCATGTTGACTCAAATGGCCTTATTGTTGTAACTGTACATATTCCTGTATCTTTTTAAGCATACATGGAGCTATTCATCTATGGTTATTTTCTAAAATATATTATTAAAAAGTGCTTATTAATCACTCTTGGTATAGTATGTCCATTTTGAGTCTGTATAAGGATTTTATATGTATCTGTCACTTCACTTAATTTGCCCAGTCGAGTCCAACTCTTTGCGACTCCATGAACTGTGGCATGCCATGCTTCCCTGTCCAATTACCTACTACCCAAGCCTGCTTAAACTCAGATGCACCGAGTGGGTGATGTGAACCAATGATCTCATCCTCTTTTGTCTGCTTCTCCTCTTGCTTTCAATCTTTCTCAGCATCAGGGGCCTTTCCAATGAGTCAGTTCTTCAGATAAGGTAGCCAAAGTATTGACGTTTCAGCATCAGTCCTTCCAGAGTATATCCAACAGTAATACCCTTAAGGATTGACTGAATTGATTTCCTTGCAATCCAAGAGACTCTCCAGAGTATATGTGGGTATGAAACAATATTCATTGTGCTTATGTTTCGTCTTTTGGAGACATAGAATACTTATGAATGTAATTCATAAAATGTTGATGTATCCTCTCATATGTATATGTGCGTATGAATAAATGTTTACTATGCTCTTGATGAAGGTGACAGAGGAGAGGGAAAAAGTTGGCTTAAAACTCAACATTCAGAAAATGAAGATCATGTCATTCGGTCCCATCACTTCATGGGAAATAGATGGGGAAACAGTGGAAACAGTGTCAGACTTTATTTTTGGGGGCTCCAAAATCACTGCAAATGATGACTGCAGCCAAGAAATTAAAAGACGCTTACTCCTTGGAAGAAAAGTTATGACCAAATCTAGATAGCATATTGAAAAGCAGAAACATTACTTTGCCACCAAAAATCCATCTAGTCAAGACTATGGTTTTTCCAGTGGTCAAGTATGGATGTGAGAGTTGGACTGTGAAGAAAGCTGAGCGCCGAAGAATTGATGCTTTTGAACTCTGGTGTTGGAGAAGACTCTTGAGAGTCCCTTGAACTGCAAGGAGATCCAAACAGTCCATTCTGAAAGAGACCAGCCCTGGGATTACTTTGGAAGAAATGATGCGAAAACTGAAACTCCAGTACTTTGGCCACCTCATGCAAAGAATTGACTCATTGGAAAAGACTCTGATGTTGGGAGGGATGGGAGGCAGGAGGAGAAGGGGACGACAGAGGATGAGATGGTTGAATGGCATCACTGACTCAATGGACGTGGGTCTGAGCGAACTCTGGGAGTTGGTGATGGACAGGGAGGACTGGCCTGCTGCGATTCATGGGTTCCAAAGAGTCGGACACCACTGAACGACTGAACTGAACTGAATGGATGCGTATGATGCCCTCTCAAGCAGAAATAGAAAAATGATAATGAATGTAATTTATAAAATCCGAATGTATTCACTCATATATATAAATGTGTATGAAGAAATATTTACTGTGGTTATACTGCCATCTCATGGAGAAATAGAAGAATGCTTATGAATGAAATTTATAAAATCCAGATGCATTATTCACATATTAAAAAATATACTGTATAACTTTATTAAAAAATTCATACATGATCATAACAGAAAATGTTAATTTCCTAGAAAAAAGAAAGAAAGAAAGAAAGAAATCGCCCATGATCTCATTTACTACTCGCTCAGAATTCTGAGTTCCTTAAATAGACATTTCTCCAAAGAATACATACAGATGGCTAACAAACACATGAAAAGATGCTCAACATCACTCATTATCAGAGAAATGCAAATCAAAACCACTCTGAGGTACCATTTCACACCACTCAGAATGGCTGTGATCCAAAAGTCTACAAGCAATAAATGCTGGAGATGGTGTGGAGAAAAGGGAACCCTCTTACACTGTTGGTTGGAATGCAAACTAGTACAGCCACTATGGAAAACAGTGTGGATATTCCTTAAACAACTGGAAATAGAACTGCCTTATGATCCAGCAATCCCACTGCTCAGCATACACACTGAGGAAACCAGAGGGAAAGAGACACATGTACCCCAATGTTCATCGCAGCACTGTTTATAATAGCCAGGACATGGAAGCAACCTAGATGCCCATCAGCAGATGAATGGATAAGAAAGCTGTGGTACATATACACAATGGAGTATTACTGAGCCATTAAAAAGAATACATTTGAATCAGTTCTAATGAGATGGATGAAACTGGAACCTATTATACAGAGTGAAGTAAGCCAGAAAGAAAAACACCAATACAGTATACTAACACACATATATGGAATTTAGAAACATGGTAACAATAACCCTGTGTATGAGACAGCAAAAGAGACACTGATGTATAGATCAGTCTTATGGACTCTGTGGGAGAGGGAGAGGGTGGGAAGATTTGGGAGAATGGCATTGAAACATGTATAATATCATGTATGAAATGAGTCGCTAGTCCAGGTTCAGTGCATGATACTGGATGCTTGGGTCTGGTGCACTGGGACAACCCAGAGGGAGGGTATGGGGAGGGAGGAGGGAGGAGGGTTCAGGATGGGGAACACAGGTATACCTGTGGCGGATTCATTTTGATATTTGGCAAAACTAATACAATATTGTAAAATAAAATAAAATTTATTTAAAAACAAAAAAAAAAGTAATTCTGAGTTCCTGAGCTGGAGAGATAAAATATCAGGGTGTTAGTTCTTTCACTATAAAATACTTTCTGTTATTTGAATTTTAACATATAACTTGGTTCTGATATGTGGTTCTTGCTTTGTTTACTTATACTGAAGATTTTCCTTTTACAAATACTGAGTAATTTGACCACATCTTTAGAGACTGCTTTCTTTATACTTTTTTTATTCTTTTTTTTCTTTTTTTCCGTTTTTGCTATAATTAAAAAATGTTGCATGTCGTGCCTCCAGGAAATAATACTGTAATGAACATTAGGGTGCATCAATCTTTTGGTTTTACGGGTTTTTTTCCAGAAAAAATGCCCAGGAGTAGGTCATAAGGTGATTATATGTTTTAGTTTTTAAAGGAGCAGCAATACTCTTCACCATAGTGGCAGTACCAATTTCCATGCCCACTAACAGTGCAAGATTGTTCCCTTTTTTCCCACATTCTCTCCAGGAATTATTGCTTGTAGAATTTTAGTTGCTATCTATTCGGCCTGGTGTGAAGGAATACCACATTGTAGTTTTGATTTGTATTTCTCTAATGAATAGTGATGATGAACTATGGATGGAGGTTCATGACACTGTACAGGAGACAGGAACCAAGACAATCCCCAAGAAAAAGAAATGCAAAGAAGTAAAATGGCTGTCTGAGGAGGCCTTACAAATAGCTGTGAAAAGAAGAGAAGCCAAAAGCAAAGGAAGAAGGGAAAGCTATATCCATTTGAATGCAGAGTTCCAAAGAATAGCAAGTAGAGATAAGAAAGCCTTCCTCAGTGATCAGTGCAAAGAAATAGAAGGAAATAAAGAATGGAAAAGACTAGAGATCTCTTCAAGAAAATTAGAGATACCAAGGGAACATTTCATGCAAAGATGGGCTCAATAAACGACAGAAATGATATGGACCTAACAGAAGCAGAAAACACTAAGAGGAGAACTATACCAAAAATATCTTCAAGACCCATTTAATCACAATGGTCTGATCACTCACCTAGAGACAGACATCCTGGAATATGAAGTCCAGTGGGCCTTTGGAAGCCACACTACAAACAAAGCTAGTGGAGGTGATGGAATTCCAGTTGAGCTATTTCAAATTCTCAAAGATGCTGCTGGAAAGTTCTGCACTCAATATGCCAGTAAATCTGGAAAACTCATCAGTGGCCACAGGACTGGAAAACATTAGTTTTCCTTCCAATCCTAAAGAAAGGCAATGTCAAAGAACGCTCAAATTACAGAACAATTACACTCATCTCACACACTAGTAAAGTAGTGCTCAAAATTCTCCAAGCCAGGCTTCAGCTATACGTGAACAATGAACTTCCAGATGTTCAAGGAGGTTTCGGCAAAGGCAGAGGAACAAGAGATCAAATTGCCAACATCTGTCAGATCGTGAAAAAGCAAGAGAATTCCAGAAAAACATCTATTTATTCTTTATTGACTATGCTAAAGCCTTTGAGTGTGTGAATAACAATAAACTGTAGGAAATTCTCAAAGAGATGGAAATACCAGACTACCTAACCTGCCTCTTGACAAATCTGTATGCAGGTCAAGAAGCAAGAGTGAAAACTGGACATGGAACAGCAAACTGGTTCCAAAGTGGGAAAGGAGCACATCAAGGCTGTATATTGTTGCTGTGTTTATTTAACTCATATGTGGAGTACATCATGAGAAACCCTGTGCTGGAGGAAGCACAAGCTGGAATCAAGTTTGCTGGGAGAAATATCAATAACCTCACATATGCAGGCGACACCACCCTTTCTGCAGGCAGAAAGTGAAGAAGAATTAAAGAGCTTCTTGATGAAAGTGAAAGAAGAGAGAAAAAGTTGGCTTAAAGCTCAACATTCAGAAAATGAAGATCATGGTCTCATCACTTTATGGCAAATAGATGGGGAAATGGCAGAAACAGTGGCTGACTTTATTTTGGGGGGCTTGAAAATCACTGCAGGTGATGACTGAAACCATGAAATTAAAAGACACTTACTCCTTGAAAGGAAAGTTATGATCAACCTAGACAACTTATTAAAAAGCAGAGACATTACTATGCCAACGATGGTCCATCTAGTCAAGGCTATGTTTTTTTCTAGTAGTCCTGTATGGATGTGAGAGTTTAACTGTAAAGAAAGCTGAGCACTGAAGAAGTGATGATTTTGAACTGTGGTGTTGGAGAAGACTCTTGAGAGTCCCATGGGCTCCAGAGAGTTCCAATCAGTCCATTATAAAGGAGATCAGTCCTGGTGTTCATTGGAAGGATTGATGTTTAAGCTGAAACTCCAATATTTTGGCCACCTGATGTGAAGAGCTGACTCATTTGAAAAGACCCTGATGCTGGGAAAGATGGAGGGCAGACAGAGAAGGGGACGACAGTGGATGAGATAGTTGGATGGCTTCACTGCCTCAATGGACATAAGTTTGGAAGACTCCTGGAGTTGGTGATGGACAGCGAGGCCTGGAGTGCTGAAGTCCATAGGGTCGCAAAGAGTCAGACCCGACTGAGTGTCTAACCTGAACGTAGCCTCTTTTCAAGTGTTTTTTCATCATCTGTATGATTTCTTTTGGGAAATGACTATTTAGATCTGCCTGTTTTGTTACGAAGGTGTTTTTTGTTTGTTTGTTTGTTTTTGATACTGGGCTACGTAGCCATTTGCATATTTTTGAAAATAATGCCTTGATAACTAATGGGAACTATCTGTGTAGCACAGGGAACTGCCCTCCATGCTCTGTGATGACCTAAATTTAGAAGAAAATTAAATGAAAGAGGTTATGTTTATACACTTGTACACCTAGTGTGATTTGTGTACGGCAGAATGTAACACATCATTGTTAAGCAACTACATGTGTATATGTGTACATACTCTAGGCTCCATTTATAGGATGTTCTAAAAGAAGCAGAAGTAATCTACAATAACAGAACTGAGAACAGGGGTTGCATGGGGAAAGACAGTGTGGGGAAGTATACCAAAGAAATTATCTAGGATGATGGGGGAAAAAATTATTTTTTCAATGAGCATTAGATATATAATCTAGGTGAAATTGCAGAAATATTTCTGAAATGGACATTCCAAACAGGGTCTTGCCAAGTGGCTCTATGTATTTATAAATTTACTAGATAATGTCATATTGTCCTTCAGAAAGTTGCGTCACACTATGCGCTCACAACACTGCTGAAACACTCCTTTTCCAATTTGTCATCGTCCATTTGGAGGAAAAATTTGGTATATTTCAACTTTGTCATTGAACTTTGGCAGTTTTCATGGTGAGAAATCATAATCCATTATTGTTTTCGTTTGCATTTATTTTATTACCAGGTAGGTATGACATTTCTTCCTGATTTTTGGTAATTTTCCTTTTTTCGGGGGAGGGTAATTTGTATGGTTTTTTTTTTTTTAATTATTGTTTATTTCACAATTCTCTTCTATTGGGTTTTTCATCTTTTCTTATTTTAAGTTTGGACTCTGCATAAATGAGGTAAATGTGTCATTTTTCAGCTGTCTTCCAAATATTTCTCAATTGTCATTTTATAATTCCGTGTTTATTTTCTATTCAGTCATGCAGGAGTTTTACTACAAAAAAAGTTATGTAAATTTTCCCTTTTAAGCTTCTGGACAAAGAACATGTAAAATAAGAAATTTTAAAGGTGGCCCAAAACTCTAGGAAGCTAGTGGGTGTGGTTAAAAGAATCGGGAGAGGTCAACGCTTTCTGACTTGCTCCCCATACTCCCCTAGAGGTGTCAGGATGAGGCTTTGTGAGGTCAAGGCTCACCAGAGCCTCCATTGGCTGTGCAAGTGGCTTGCTGACCTCATAAAGTGAAAGGGTGTGGCCACCTGGGGAAGGGTATATATAGGGGTACTCAGGGGCTCTGAAGTCGACCACTGCAAGTCTTCAAAATTACTAAGGTGACTGGGAAGGCTCTAGAGCACTGGAGTTTCAGTTTTAGCATCATTCTTGGAACAGCTGACTCTAGATACCCAGGAGGAAAAGATGAAGATCTCCCATTAACTGAGGTCCAAAGGATGTGTCAAGGTGAGCTGAACCCACCTAAACTCCTCATGTCTTTCTCTGACTTATTTAGTATGATCATCTCTAGGTCCATCCATGTTGGAAAAATAGCATTATTTCGTTCTTTCTTATGGATAATATTCCATTGTATGCATAATATATCTGTCTTTATCCACTCACATATTTAAGTGCCTTAAGGTCGTTTGCATGTCTTTGCTACTGTACATTGTGCTACTATAAACACTGTTGTGCATATCACTTTTCTGATGGGAGTTTTCATCTTAATGGATATATGCCCAGAAGTGTTATTGTTGGATCATATAGTAACTGTACTTTTAGAGTATTAAAAAACTCTATACCAAGGAAGGAGATAATGGGCAGGTAGTTCAAAAGGAAGGAATATATGTATACATATGGCTGATTCATGTTGAGGTTTGAAAGAAAGCAACAAAATTCTGAAAAGCAATTACCCTTAAGGAAAAATAATTATAATTATTATAAAAGACCTGCTTACTGTTTTCAATAGTGGCTGCATCAGTTTCTTGATTTTCAGGTATAGTAGTGGTAGTGAAAGTCACTCAGTCATGTCCGACTCTTTGCGACCACATGGATTATACAGCCCATGGCCAGAATACTGGAGTAGGTAGCCTTTTCCTTCTCCAGGGGATCTTCCCACCCAGGGGTCGAAACCATGTCTCCTGCTTTGTAGGTGGATTCTTTACCAGCTGAGCCACAAGGGAAGCCTGATTTTTCATGTATGCTGATGCTGCTGCTAAGCAGCTTCATTGTGTCCTACTCTGTGAGACCCCAAGACGGCAGCCCACCAGGCTCCCCCATCCCTGGGATTCTCCAGGCAAGAACGCTGGAGTGGGTTCCCATTTCCTCTCCAATGCATGAAAGTAGAAAGTGAAAAGAAAGTCGCTCAGTCCTGTCTGACTCTTCGCGACTCCATGCCCTGCAGCCTACCAGGCTCCTCCGTCCATGGGATTTTCCAGGCAAGAGTACCGGAGTGTGGTGCCATTATAGGATGTTGTTGATCTCCCTGCAGTGCATGGTTGAGTTACATGTTTTTTTCAAAATCTGTTTTGTTTTGTTTTAATACATACTCTTAGGAGTGGAGCTGCCAGGTCATATGCTCAGTCTCTCGTATTCTTGAAAAGACAAATTCCAGCAATCAGAATCCAACAACACATTAAAAAGATCATACATCATGACCAAGTGGGCTTTATCCCAGGGATGCAAGGATTCTTCAATATCCTCAAATCAATCAATATAATACACCATATTAACAAATTGAAAAACAAAAACCATATGATTATCTCAAAAGATGCAGAGAAAGCCTTTGACAAAATTCAACATCCATTTATGATAAAAACTCTCCAGAAAGCAAGAATAGAAGGAACATACCTCAACATAATAAAAGCTATATAAGACAAACCCTTCAGCAAACATTATCCTCAATGGTGAAAAAGTGAAAGCATTTCCTCTAAAGTCAGGAACAAGACAAGGGTGCCCACTTTCACCATTACTATTCAACAGAGTTTTGGAAGTTTTGGCCACAGCAATCAGAGGAGAAAAAAAATAAAAGGAATCCAAATGGAAAAGAAGAGGTAAAACTCTCACTATTTGCAGATGACATGATCTTCTACATAGAAAACTCTACAGACTCCACCAGAAAATTACTAGAACTAATCAATGATTACAGTAAAGTTGCAGGATATAAAATCAACACACAGAAATCCCTTGCATTCCTATACACTAATAATGAGAAAACAGAAAGAGAAATTAAGGAAACAATTCCATTTACCATTGCAACGGAAAGAATAAAATACTTAGGAATATATCTCCCTAAATAAACTAAAGACCTATATATAGAAAACTATAAAACATTGGTGAAGGAAATCAAAGGGGACACTAATAGATGGGGGAATATACCATGTTCATGGATTGGAAGAATCAATATAGTGAAAATGACTATACTACCCAAAGCAATTTATAGATTCAATGCAATGCCTATCAAGCTACCAACCGTATTCTGCACAGAGCTAGAACAAATAATTTCACAATTTGTATGGACATGCAAAAAAAAAAACCTCGAATAACCAAAGCTATCTTGAGAAAGAGAATGGAACTGGAGGAATAAACCTACCTGACTTCAGTCTCTATTACAAAGCCACACTCATCAAGACAGTATGGTACTGGCACAAAGACAGAATTATAGATCAATGGAACAAAATAGAAAGCCCAGAGATAAATCCACGCACATATGGACACCTTATCTTTGACAAAGGAGGCAAGAATATACAATGGATTAAGGAGAATCTCTTTAACAAATGCTGCTCGGAAAACTGGTAAACCACTTGTAAAACTATGAAACTAGAACACTTTCTAACACCATACACAAAAATAAACTCAAAATGGATTAAAGATCTAAATGTAACACCAGAAACTATAAAACTCCTAGAGGCGAACATAGGCAAAACACTCTCCGACATACATCACAGCAGGATCCTCTATGACCCAGCTCCCTGAATATTGGAAATAAAAGCAAAAATAAACAAATGTGACCTAATTAAATTCTAAAGCTTCTGCACAACAAAGGAAACTATAAGCAAAGTGAAAAGACAGCCTTCAGAATGGGAGAAAATAATAGCAAATGAAGCAACTGACAAACAACTAATCTCAAAAATATACAAGCAATTCCTACAGCTCAATTCCAGAAAAATAAATGACCCAATCAAAAAATGGGCCAAAGAACTAAATAGACATTTCTCCAAAGAAGACATACAGATGGCTAACAAACACATGAAAAGATGCTCAACATCACTCATTATCAGAGAAATGCAAATCAAAACCACTATGAGGTTCCATTTCACACCAGTCAGAATGGCTGCGATCCAAACACCTACAAGAAATAAATGCTGGAGAGGGTGTGGAGAAAAGGGAACCCTCTTATACTGTTGGTGGGAATGCAAACTAGTACAGCCACTATGGAGAACAGTGTGGAGATTCGTTAAAAAACTGGAAATAGAACTATCTTATGATCCAGCAATCCCACTGCTGGGCATACACACTGAGGAAACCAGAAGGGAAAGAGGGACGTGTACCTCAATGTTCATAGCAGCAGTGTTTATAATAGCCAGGACATGGAAACAACCTAGATGTCCATCAGCAGATGAATGGATAAGAAAGCTGTGGCACATATATACAATGGAGTATTACTCAGCCATTAAAAATCATACATTTGAATCAGTTCTAATGAGGTGGATGAAACTGGAGCCTATTATACAGAGTGAAGTATGTCAGAACGAAAAACACCAATACAGTTTACTAATGCATATATAAGGAATTTAGAAAGATGTTAACAGTAACCCTGTATAGGAGACAGCAAAAGAGACACAGATGTATAGAACAGTCTTCTGGATTCTGTGGGAGAGGGTGAGGGTGGGAAGATTTGGGAGACTGGCATTGAAACATGTAAAATATCATGTATGAAACGAGTTACCAGTCCAGGTTCGATGCACAATACTGGATGCTTGGGGATAGTGCACTGGGACGACCCAGAGGGGTGGTATGGGGAGGGAGGAGGGAGGAGGGTTCAGGATGGGGAACACATATATATACCTGTGGCACACTCATTTCAATATTTGGCAAAACCAGTACAATATTGTAAAATTGAAAAATAAAATTAAATTAAACAAAAAATAAAGGGCACTTAGTAGTGACATTTATAATGACTCCTACCAAATATATCTCACTAGTACCATAAAGATTCCCCTTTAACAATGTTTCTCTACCATGTCTTCTCTGTATAGTATTTGGTACTTTTTCACTACTCAGAGGTGATAACTCATTAGCATAGTTGGATTATCTATGTAATACACTGGGCTTCTCAGGTGGCACTGTTGTTAAGAATCTTTCAGCAAAGGCAGGAGTCAAAGGAGATGTGATTTGGGAAAATCCCCTGGAGGAGGAAATGGCAACTCACTCCAGAATTCTTGCCTGGAAAATTCCAAGGACAGAGGAACTTGTTGGGCTATGGTCTCCGGGATCACAAAAAGGTGAAGCTAAAAGAGTTCTTAGTAATTCACTATAATGAGTGTATTTCATGTGCTTTTAAATAAATACTGAGAACTGTATTTACCTGTTGGTATTTTCTTCCAGATATGGTGTGCTATTTGACATTTTTCATCCACACAAAAGAGTTAGCAATTTTGGTTTTTTGTTTTCATTTCTGTATTTCTGTATTTATTTATTTTATTCTTATTATTTTTTACTTTACACTATTTTAGTGGTTCGCCATACATCAACATGCATCCGCCACAGGTGTACACATTTTCCCCATCCTGAACCCCTTCCTACCTCCTTAGCCATACCATCCTTCTGGGTCATCTCAGTGCACCAGCCCCAAGCTTCTCTTATCCTGCATGGAACCTGGACTGGCGATTCATTTCTAATATGATATTATACATGTTTTAATGCCATTCTCGCAAATCATCCCCCACTCCCTCTCCCACAGGGTCCAAAAGATTGTTCCATACATCTGTGTCTCTTTACCTATCTCGCATACAGGGTTGTCATTACCATCTTTCTAAATTCCATATATATGTGTTAGTATACTGTATTGGTGTTTTTCTTTCTGGCTTACTTCATTCTGCATAATAGGCTCCAGTTTCATTCACCACATTAGAACTGCTTCAGATGTGTTCTTTTTAATGGCTGAGTAATACTCCATTGTGTATATATGCCACAGCTTTCTTATCCATTCATCTGCTGGTGGACATCTATGTTGCTTCCATGTCCTGGATATGAGAAACTGTGCTGCGATGAACATTGGAGTACACGTGTCTCTTTCCCTTCTGGTTTCCTCAGTGTGTATGCCCAGCAGCGGGATTGCTAGGTCATATGGCAGTCCTATTTCTAGTTTTTTTTTTTTTTTTTTAAGGAATCTCCACAGTGTTTTCCATAGTGGCCGTACTAGTTTACATTCCCACCAACAGTGTAAAAGGGTTCCCTTTTCTCCACATCCTCTCAAGCATTTACTGCTTGTAGACGTTTGGATCGCAGCCATTCTGACTGGTGTGAAGTGGTACCTCATTGTGGTTTTGATTTGCATTTATCCGATACTGAGTGATGCTGAGCATCTTTTCATGTGTTTCATAGCCATCTGTATGTCTTCTTTGGAGATATGTCTATTTAGTTCTTTGTCCCATTTTTTGATTGGGTCAATTATTTTTTGGAATTGAGCTGTAGGAGTTGCTTGTATATTTTTGAGTTTAGTTTGTCAGTTGCTTCATTTGCTATTATTTTTTTTCCCATTCTGAAGGCTGCGTTTTCACCTGGCTTATAGTTCTTTTGTTGTACAGAAGCTTTTAAGTTTCATTAGGTCCCATTTGTTTATTTTTGCTTTTATTTCCAATATTCTGGAGGGTGGGTCATGGAGGATCCTGCTGTGATGTATGTCAGAGAGTATTTTGTCTACGTTCTCCTCTAAAGACATATATTTAAAGCTCAGAAGCCTTTGGAATATTAAGTGTCTGTTTTTTTTTTTTTTTTTTCCCAAGCAGTTTGAGCTGTATTTAAATGTTGATATTTTCTTCTTAGGAGTGTCCTGTATTTCTGTTTCACTTATTTTTTTTTTTTTTTTGATGAGTGACTACTGTCATGTTCAAGGGTAGGTGTCGTATCAAGTCCAGCAATAGGACCTTGTGTATATCAGATGTACATCAGTGATAGTTTTAAGGCTGCTGTTACAGAGAAAACTCTATGCTGCAAGGCTTTATTATTTGCTCCTTTTTAGGATGGCCTGTGATGTCTGAGAGTTTTTGTCAGGCCTGGGAGTACATTAGAGCAGAATGAGCCAAAGGATGCCATGAAACCTGATGTATCCTCACTTTTGGATCTTTGAAGTAAGTGCTCATATTTTCTTTAAGTTGAAGACAAGGATGAGTTGGTTTTACATGTACAGATTCTTGTTCTGAAACACTAAGATGACATTATGTATTCAGCGGTGCTTGCTTTTCCCTACATATTATTAGAAATTGTTTTGTCTACCACTCTTGCTGCAATAGGTTTATACGGATTTTGTATTTAATATGTATCTGTGGGAAGAAATTAATACCAAGTTCCAGATTTATCCCTTCCATCCACCAAGGTCCTTGGCTACCATAAGTTTCTTGCCAGTTTGGATGTCCACATCACATTTGTGTGGGCACACACTGCAGTGGATTTCTGTATCCCACCACTCCAATGTATCCCATGATATTTCTTGAAATGTTCCTTCATTTAGTGTGATGATCTCTGGATTTCTCTCTATCGGTGAAGAGGGCCTACTTTCAAATTTCAGTCCTGATTAAAGCTTCATTCCAGACCTATATCACACTTCTTTATCCATTCCTCTATCCAAGTACACTGTCTTACCTTTCATTGCTTTGATGTTCTGAATGATGCAGCAGGATCTAGTTTGGGGTGTGTGGTGTTTGAAATCTGTTCATGTCTGAAATACTGCAGGAGAGGATCTGATTTACCATGCTGTCATGACCTCTTTATTTATTTATTTTTCTTTCATGGGAGTGCACCTTTCTAGTCATGTCCATAGTGGCTCTTACCAGGTCCATTAAAGCATTACCTTAAAGCGTCCACTGTACTACTCCTACTCTGCCATTGATGCCATGTCCAGGATTTGACAGTGGCCCTTTTCCATGCTCAGGCGGAGGTGATAATGTCCTCAGAGTTTAGATGTCTGTATCTCTTAGAATTCACCCTATGTGTCATGTGCTTTTTTAAAGAAACACGGAATTATGTTTAGCTGTTCATATCCTCTTCCTGTTAGCTTCTCCCAAGTTTACTTTACTTATTTTCCCCTCTGTGAACCCTGAAAATTTGTTAAGGGTGGATATCAGTTAGAGCTCAGCACCCTTGTGAATATTGTGGCCATCAGCAAGCATTTTAAGGTTGCTGTTAGAGAAAATGTCCACAAGGTGACAGCATTTCTTCATTCCCTCCTCTTGTACCCATGGTAACAGCAGCCTCTGTGTTATTCCCAAGTCTGGTTGTAAATGAGAGTAAAATGAGACATAGGTAGTCACCAAAAGTTTTGGTTGTTTACTCTTTGATTTTTTTTTTTTTTTTAAGCGAAGCTATATATTTTTTAAGACTATTAACACCATTGTAGTTGTTGCATAGAAACAGTTCCACCTTCCTTTCCATAGACACTTGGAGGAATTTAGCTCTGGTTATTGTCAGAGGTATCTTTTGGAATCTATTGAGTACATATCTCTTGATACAGGAGGTCCATGTGGATTATGAACTGCATAGGTATTTGTGGGTATAAGTCTATTCCAGCCTTGACCTGTTGGCCTCTCACCCACCAAAACCCTTTGCCAACTGTAATTTTCTTACCAGGAGTGTAAGTCCATTTCACTTTTCCTTGGGTACTCATCCCATCAATATGTTTTTTAATCCCTTCTGGAAGGCATATGTTGTAATATCTCTTTAATCTGCCTTTCTTTACTTACTGTGATTCGCTCTAGGTTTCTGCATATTCCTGCAAATGGCTTTTTTTTTTTTTTTTTGCATTTTCATAATGTCAGACTCATATTTATTGTGTCTCTATGTCCCATATGTTTCTCTTTTAATTTGCAGCCAGCGATTCTCTTTCCTTTCATCTCTTGGGCATTGTGACAGCTGATCCAGGGTATGTTTGTGGAAGTGGTGGTGTTGTGTGTGTTTTTCACGATCTGTTGATTGCTCAAATACTCTGGAAGTGGAGCTGACATATGACATCATCTACATCATTTTGTGATTCCTAGGTACTTTGGCAGCCATGCTTATAAAGTCTCTGAGCACTTACCTTACCTCCCACCAATGGCATACAGGGTTCCCCTTTACTAACATTGCTCTACTCTTTCTTGTCTGTAGACTTTTGGATAATGGCCTTTTTGGTTTCCCATTAGTGATACTGCCTTGCAGTTTAAGTTTTCAATTCACTGATAATAGAGCAAATGAGGCACATTTCCAGAGGCTTTTTTCTAAGCATTGACTAAGTATTTACCTGTTGATGTTTCCTTCCTGACATGTGGTTTGCGCCCGTTTTTGTTGTTGTTGTTGTTTGTTTGTTTGTTTGTTTGCTTGTTGGCATGCCATACCTGGCCATTTTCTAAGGGTCAATTCAGCTCAGTCGCTCAGTCATGTCCAACTCTTTGTGACCCCATGAATAGTAGTACGCCAGGCCTCCCTGTCCATCACCAACTCCCGGAGTTTACTCGGACAGGTTCATCGAGTCAGTAACGCCATCCAGCAATCTCATCCTCTGTCGTCCCCTTTTCCTCCTGCCCCCAGTCCCTCCCAGCATGAGAGTCTTTTCCAATGAGTCAACTCTGGATGAGGTGGCCAAAGTACTGGAGTTTCAGCTTCAGCATCATTCCTTCCAAAGAATTCCCAGGACTCATCTCCTACAGAATGGACTTGTTGGATCTATTTCCAAGGGACTCTCAAGAGTCTTCTCCAACACCACAGATCAAAAGCATCAATTCTTCAGTGGTCAGCCTTCTTCACAGTCCCACTCTCACATCCATACAGGACCACAGGAAAAACCATAGCCTTGACTAGATGGACCTTTGTTGGCAAAGTAATGTCTCTGCTTTTGAATATGCTATCTAGGTTGGACATAACTTTCCTTCCAAGGAGTAAGTGTCTTTTAATTTCATGGCTGCAGTCACCATCTGCAGTGCTTTTGCATCCCCCAAAAATAAATATGACACTGCTTCCACTGTTTCCCCATCTATTTGCCATGAAGTACATGGGACCGGATGGCATGATCTTCATTTTCTGAATGTTGAGCTTTAAGTCAACTTTTTCTCTCTCCACTTTCACTTGCATCAAGAGGCTTTTTAGCTCCTCTTCACTTTCTGCCATAAGGGTGGTATCATCTGCATATCTGAGGTTATTGATAATTTTCCCTGCAATCGTGATTCCAGCTTTTGCTTCTTCCACTCCAGAGTTTCTCATGATATCACACTGCATAGAAGTTAAATAAGCAGGGTGACAATATGCAGCCTTGACTTACTCTTTTGCTATTTGGAACCAGTCTGTTGTTCCATGATGAGTTCTAACTGTTGCTTCCTGACCTGCATACAGATTTCTCAAGAGGCAGGTCGGGTGGTCTGGTATTCCCATCTCTTTCAGAATTTTCCACAGTTTATTGTGATCCACACAGTACCAAAGGCTTTGGCATAGTCAATCAAGTAGAAATAAATGTATTTTTCTGGAACTCTTGTTTTTTTCATGATCTAGTGGATGTTGCCAACTAGATCTCTGGGTCCTCTGCCTTTTCTAAAACCAGCTTGAACATCAGGAAGTTCACGGTTCACATATTACTGAACCCTGACGTGGAGAATTTTGAGCATTACTTTACTAGCATGTGAGATGAGTGTAATTGTGCAGTAGTTTGAGCATTCTTTAGCATTGCCTTTCTTTGAAATTGGAATGAAAACTGACCCTTTTCAGTCCTTTGGCCACTGCTGAGGTTTCCAAACTTGCTGGCATATTGAGTGCAACCTTTCACAGCATCATCTTTCAGGATTTGAAATAGCTCAAATGGAATTCCATCACCTCCATTAGCTGTTCTCATAGTGATGCTTTCTACGGTCCACTTCATTTCACATTCCAGGATATCTGGCTCTTGGTCAGTGATCACACCACCCTAATTATCTGGGTCATGAAGATCTGTTTTTGTACAGTTCTTCTGTGTATTCTTGCCACCTCAATTCTTGTTTATTCAGTGATATTCTAGCAAGTCTCTTCTTTGTCCTGGGTTAAGTTTTATGTTTCTCTGGATGGTTCCCATCAGCAAACAGAATGACTATCATCTTACCTCTCATTAAAAATCTGTCCTTTGGTGACACATCGCCTATGCTTTTTTTATTTCATATTTGCTTATGCTAGACTTCTGCAGAGTTGTTTGTAGAATCTGTTATCTCCAGGTCTCTCATTTTCCTTTAAATTCACTCTTGTCAAAGTCAACAGTGAATTCCAAATGTTTAACTCAGTGGTCAATTTTTAGTTGTTATTTTATTTAATTTATTGACAGCCTTTATCAGAGCAGTGCATTTCCTCCTCCCTGGAAAAAAATGTTTCATTTGCGTTACAGAATGCTTCTCTTTCCTGCTTCTTTTCTACCTACAGTTCTCCCACATGCAATGTGTGACCTCTGTGTCTGGCTTTATTCAGATGTCACATTTTCTTTTAAAATATTTATTTATTTAGCTATGTGGCATGTGGGATCTTAGTTCCCTGCCCAGGGATGGAAACTGTGCATAGTCTTAAACACTTAAACATTTCCAGGGAAGTCCCCTAGTTTGTGTATTTTCAAGATTCATCCACTTCTTGGCTGTATAGCAATGCATTTTTTTAATGGCTGTATATGGTACATCAATATGGTATATGGCTTACATGAACTCCATTGTGAACAATTACCACGATTTTTTATCCATTCATCAATTAATAGATAATATTTGGATGGTGTATTCTTTGTGGCTCTTGTGAGTAATGCTGTTGGGAACACTGTTTTTGAATGGACTTAATAGTTTCAGGGATTTTTTTTTTTTTATATATATATATACAAAAGAGTGAGATTTCTGGATCATATGGCTACTATATATTTAATTTTTGAGGTACTGACAAACCAAAGTGGTTGTACCATTTTAGAGCAATATATTTTCAACAATATATTTCAGCAGTATATTTTCAACATTTTTCAACAATATATGAAGATTCGTTTTCTCCACATCCTCTGCAGCACTTGTTATTTTTCCTGGTTTTGATTATAGCCAAGCTAATGTGTGTGAAGTAGTATTTCAATGAAACTGATTTACATTTTGCTAAGGGCTTCCCTGGTGGCTCAGAAGGTAAAGTGTCTGCCTGCAATGCAGGAGACCTGGGTTTGATTCCTGGGTCAGGAAGATCCCCTGGAGAAGGAAATGACAATCCACCCCAGCACTCTTGCCTGGAAAATCCCATGGATGGAGGAGCCTGATAGGCGACAGTCCATGGGGTCGCAAAGAGTCGGACAGGACTGAGCGACTTAATTTCTTTCACTTTCAATCATGTTAAGCAGTATTTTTGGTGAAATGTCTATTCAAATTCTTTTCCTGGTTGTTAAAAGTTTTTAATTGTTGTAAAAAAAAATCTAACTTAAATTTTCACCATTTTAACCATTTTTACATGCTAAGTATTTCACATACTTTCATCAGCCTTTTTGGAGAAAGAAATGGCAACCCACTCCAGTATTCTTGCCTGGAGAACCCCATGGACAAAGGAGCCTGATGGGCAACAGTCCATGTGAAAGCAAAGACTCATACATGACTGAGCAACTAATACACACACACACACACACACACACACACACACACACATATACAGTTACAGTGTTGTTTTATTGTTGTTGTCATAGTTTTCGCTGTGCTATGCAGCTTGAATGACAGTTTCCTGGTTGAGAACCCTACCCAGGCCCCTGATAGGAAAGCGTGGAGTCCTAACCTCTGAACTATCATGGAATTCCTTATCATATTGTTAAGAAACATATCTTTACACCTTTTCACCTTGCAAAATTGAAACTATACCCATCACATGTCCCATTAAACAACAACTCCTCTTTTCTTCCCTGTTTCCCTAGATCCTGAACTCCATCATTCTACTTTGTTCCTTTTTATTGCTTGACTATGTTAGATACTTCATATAAGTGGAAACTTACAGTATTTGTCTTTTTTTATGACTGGCTTAATTCCTTTGGCTGGATGTTTTATTTTTTAAGTGAATTTATTTTTTATTTATTTTTTAACAACAATAATGTATTGGTTTTGCCATATATCAAAATGAATCCACCACAGGTATACATATGTTCCCAATCCTGAACTCTCCTCCCTCCTCCCTCCCCATACCATCCCTCTGGGTCGTCCCAGTGCACCAGCCCCAAGTATCCAGTATCATGCATCGAACCTGGACTGGCGACTCGTTTCATATATGATATTATACATGTTTCAATGCCATTCTCCCAAATCATTCCACCCTCTCCCCCTCCCACAGAGTCCAAAAGACTGTTCTATACATCTTTGTCTCTTTTGCTGTCTTGTATACAGGGTTATGGTTACATCTTTTGAAATCCCATATATATGTGTTAGTATACTGTATTGGTGCTTTTACTTTCTGGCTTACTTCACTCTGTATAATAGGTTCCAGTTTCATCCACCTCATTAGAACTGGTGCAAATGTATTCTTTTTAATGGCTGAGTAATACTCCATTGGGTATATATACCACAGCTTTCTTATCCATTCATCTGCTGATGGACATCTAGGTTGCTTCCATGACCTGGCTGTTAGAAATACTGTTGCAATGAGCATTGGGGTACATGCCTCTTTCAATTTTGTTTTCCTCAGTGTGTATGCCCAGCAGTGCAATTGCTGGTCATATGGCAGTTCTGTTTCGAGTTTTTTAAGGAATCTCCACACTGTTCTCCATAGTGGCTGTACTAGTTTGCATTCCCAGCAACAGTGTAAGAGGGTTCCCTTTTCTCCACACCCTCTCCAGCATTTATTGCTTGTAGACTTGGATGACAGCCATTCTGACTGGAGTGAAAATGTCCCTTATAGTGGTTTTGATTTGCATTTCTCTGATAATGAGTGATGTTGAGTATCTTTTCATGTGTTTGTTAGCCATTTGTATGTCTTCTTTGGAGAAATGTCTATTTAGTTCTTAGGCCCATTTTTTGATTGGGTCATTTATTTTTCTGGAATTGAGCTGTAGGAGTTGCTTGTATATTTTTGAGATTAGTTGTTTGTCAGTTTCTTCATGTGCTATTATTTTCTCCCATTCTGAAGGCTGCCTTTTCACCTTGCTTATGGTTTCCTTTGTTGTGCTGAAGCTTTTAAGTTTAATTAGGTCCCATTTGTTTATTTTTGCTTTGACTTCCAATATTCTGGGATGTGGGTCATAGAGGATCCTGCTGTGATGTATGTCAGCGAGTGTTTGGCCTATGTTCTCCTCTAGGTGATGTCTTGAAGAATCATGCATGTTGTGGCATGTGGCAAAATTTCCTTTATATGGCTAAATAATATTCCATTGTATGTATATATCACATTTGATGGACGTTTAGATGCTCCCAACTCTTAGATGTTGTGATTAGCGCTGCTTTGAGCATGGCTGTGCAAATATCTCAAGACCCCATGTTAACTTCTTTTTAATTTATATCCAGAAGTGGAATTGCTGAATCATATGGTAGTTCTATTTTTAATTTACTGAGGAGCCTTTATACTGGTTTCTGTAGCAGTTGCACCATTTTAAAATCTACCCATAACACATAAGGATCCACTTTCTGTACGTGCTTGCCAAGAGTTGTCCTTTCCTTTCTTTCCTTTTATCTTTCCTTTCCTTCATATGTAAATATGCACACATGCCCACACAATATTTTCCATATCCTTTTCCATCATTATTTATCACAAACTATGAATATATTTCCTTGTGCTATACAGTAGGATCTTGTTTATCTATTCTATATATTAACATTATAGTTTGCATCTGCTCATCACCAGCTCCCAATCTATGCCTCCCCCACCCTTCCCCTCTTGGTAATCACATAGTCTACTCTCTATGTCTCTCAGTCTGTTTCTGTTTCATAGATAAGTTCGTTTGTATCATATTTTGGAGTCCACATGTAAGTGATACCATATGATATTTGTCCTTCTCTTTCTGACATCCTAAGTATTCTTTTTAATGCTAGTGTACAGTCAAGTGTTTACTTAATTTCATTTTCAAAATGTTTGTTGCTATTTCTATTGTATAGAAATCTGCTTGATTTTTTAACTATTTATCTTGTATTCTGCAAGCTTTTTATTACTTCTAATACTTGTGGTTTCTTCAGGATTTTCTATATATAAAAGTATGTTATCTCCAATATACTTTGACTTTTTCCTTTCCATTCTGAAGGCTTTTTTTTTTAAACAACAAAAACAATAATTCCTTTTCTTACCTGATTGCTCTGGTTATAGAACTGCCAGTATAATATTGAGCCAAAGTGTGGGATAGACTTCCTCGTGTTGTTCCCAATCTTAGGGGGAAAGCTCTCAGTTTTTCATTATTAAATATGATGTTAGCTGTGGGTCTTTTACAGGTACCCTTTGATTGAGAAAGTACTCTTCTGTTCTTAGTTATTAAGTGTTTTTAACCCCTATTATGGATAGGTGCTACACTCAGGGAAATGCTTTTTCTGCAGGCAAATATGTTTTTTGTTCTTTATTGTATTAAAATGGCATAATGTCGATTGACTTTCATATAATGAACCAACTTTGCATACCTGCATAAATCCCACGTGATCATGGCATATAACCTTTTTTATATGTTGTTAGGGTTTTTTTGCCAGTGTTTTGTTGAGGACTCTTGCATCTGTATTCATAAGGGACATTGGTTGTGTGTCTGTGTGTGATGTCTCTGTCTGATCTTGGTATTAGAGAAATACTGACCTCATTTTGCCTGCTATATGGGGAAGAGACATGTGGAGTGAAGGATAAAGCATTGTTGGATTTAAGTTTAGTCAGGATTAGAGGGAGAAATTTAGGATGTATCAGTGTGGATTTGGGGTGAGATTATCAAGAGAGTTCATTCTCAATTTCATAGTCCTGTGTTAAGTGCTTGACATCGAATTATGCTGTTTGTTAACTATGTAGATATACTATATACTTTGAATTTGTGCCCTATTTTCTGTATTAATATTTATGAAATTAGTATTTGTGAATCAGTTGTCATGTGCATTTAAGATAAGGGTTTTGTTTTTTTTTTTTTCAGTTTTCCTACAAAACAAGATGCCATTGAATAGCTGATGCTTTAAAAAAAGGAGTTGTTAACCTTAAGTCTAGGAAATAAGCTTGTTTGTCTTTAAGATACGGAAACGCATTTAAAAATTATACATTTGCTGAAAAAGATGCAGCTGGTGTGTGGTTAACTTAGAATTCCAGTTTAATCTTCTTTGACTCCAAAGTCCATATTTCTAAACACTGTAAAATAGTGCTTTTGTAAAAAAATTGTCCTTTACATGTGATTTCACCTAATGATCAGTGGTGTTTTTTTTTTTTTTTCTTTCTTTCTTTCTTTAAATAGAAAATATTAAAATCAACATGGGACAAAGCTATGATTCTCGAGTCATGTAGACTTGTAGTCATAGGTTTTTCAGCTGTCATTTAGTCTCTTTGATGCTAAATGTCTTTATCTGTAAGATAAGGGTGTTTATAACTACCTTAGAGTTTTGGAGACAAACAAATAGCACATTTTTCTGTACTTAAATAATATGTAGTATATTTATACTTAGGTGGCAGTTTATTTCAAGGAAGCACTGGGACTTGTGGCCACATCCTCCAAGAATAAAAAAAAAGTACTTAAAATATGGAACGACCATGTATGTTACGTGAAAAAGAACAAGAGCCAGAACCACAGAAAAGCAAGGGAGAAGCCAAATAAGTAGATGATGAACACGCTGAACTGATCTTTTTGGAGTGGAACATGTAAATGAAGATGCTGATGTGATCTTTGTGGGGATGACCTCAAATCCAAAACCAGTCATTTCAAACATACTGAACAGAGTTACCCCAGATTCTTGTTCAAGGAGAAAAAAGTATGGTCACTTCAGGAAAGATAATGCTCAGAAATTACAGCCTGTTAATCATGTGACTCCTGCATCAGAAGCAAAGACTGTCTTGCCACTTTCTGTCTCTGAATCAAGATCAACAGATAGTCCTATTATTATTGAGCCTTTGTCCAAAGCAGATTCTAAAAATATTTCACCACAAATAGTGCCTAATAGCTTTTCAGAGTTATGTTCTCCTTTGATTACCTTCACAAGTTCATTGCAGCATCCAGTAGAAACAGCAGTTATGCAGGAGCTATGGATAAATGTCCTCATGTATCAAAGTGACTTTCCACTTCTGAAACAAATAGCACAAATCCCAAAAGGCCTAAACTCAGTGATGGAATTATAGGAGAACATTCTTTAGCTTTGTCCCCTCCAGATATTTTTCAAACAGTGACTACTCAGCAAAGCACACCAGACAGTGTTCATACCTCATTAAGCCATGTTCAGAATGGAGAATCTTGTCCAACACATTTTCCAAAGGACAATGTCCATTGCAAACCTATAAGCCTTTTAGGGTAAAATGGACTGACAAAAATTGACTTTCCAAGTGTAGCAAGTCAAAACAAGATTGTTGATCCCACAGAAGGCAATCTGATTGTGTTACTCTGTGACTTCTACTATGGACAGCATATAGGAGATGGGCAGCCAGAACCGAAAACTCACACAGCCTTTAAATGCCTCAGCTGCTTGAAAGTTCTAAAAAATGTCAAGTTTATGAATCACATGAAGCACCATTTGGAGCTTGAGAGGCAGAGAGGTGACAGCTGGAAATACCACACCACCTGCCAGCACTGCAACTGCCAGTCTCCTACTCCCTTCCAGCTGCAGTGTCACATTGAAAGTGTCCATACTTCCCAGGAGCCCTCTGCAATCTGTAAAATCTGTGAATTGTCCTTTGAGACAGATCAGGTTCTCTAACAGCACATGAAAGATAATCATAAGCCTGGAGACATGCCCTATGCATGCCAGGTTTGCAGTTACAGATCATCATTCTTTGCAGATGTGGATGCACATTTCAGAGCATACCATGGTAACATTAAGAGTTTACTTTGCCCGTTTTGTCTCCAAATTTTTAAAACTGCAACACCATACATATGTCATTATAGACAGCACTGGGAAAAGTTTTCATCAGTGTTCCAAATGTAGGCTACACTTTTTAACTTTTAAAGAGAAAAGACAGCACAAGACCCAGTGTCATCAAATGTTTAAGAAGCCTAAGCATCTAGAAGGATTACCTCCTGAAACGAGTTTTTTTTTCAGGTATCACTGGAACCCCTTCAACAGGATTGGTGGAAGTAGCATCCATTACTGTGAACACATCTGATTCTGAACCATCATCTCCCAAATCTAAAAGTAGGAGGCCAAAAAAAAAAAAAAAAAAAAAACCCCGTTAATTCTACTTTCAGTAAGTCTGAAGCAAGTATTTCAGTCAAAGTTAAAAACCCCATTAAAAACAAAAAATTCAAATTTTAGAATTATTCAATAATATCAAATATAGGGCAACCAATGTGTAATTTATGTGTTTTTGTTTTAAATACATGAAGTACAGCTTTGTTTAAATATTGAGATGTTATTTAAAAATATAGTACCTGTTTTTCATATAAGTGTTTTAACATGTAAAAATTATGTGTGTGTGTGTGAGAGAGAGAGAGAGAGAGGTGGAGAAAGGAAAAGTAACAACGTATTTTGGTATTTCATGTTATTTGCAAGTTCGAAAGCTCTGCTGCTGCTGCTACTGCTGCTGCTAAGTTGCTTCAGTCATGTTCGACTCTGTGCGACCCCATAGACAGCAGCCCACCAGGATACCCTGTCCCTGGGATTCTCCAGGCAAGAACACTGGAGTGGGTTGCCATTTCCTTCTCAAATGTATGAAAATGAAAAGTGAATGTGAAGTCACTCCATCGTGCCCGACTCTTAGCAACCCCATGGACTTCAGCCCACCAGGCTCCTCCATCTGTAGGATTTTTCCCACAAGAGTACTGGAGTGGGGTGCCATTGCCTTCTCCACTATACATATAATCTGTAGAGTGTTTAGCAATGAAATTTTCAACTGTTTTCATGCTTTGAAGATCTCAGTATTAACTATATAGCCAGATTGGAATGGCTTTGTTATGGTATGGTCCTGTGTGCTGCTGAACTCTCCGAAGTGCCTCTGTTGTGCTGTTCTAAGATAAAATGGTTCCGAAAGCCTGATGTGGAGAAGTTGATGGAGAAACTATGATGTGAGTTTGGACCAGACACGGGATTTAGTTAGTGGAGAGCTGTGGCTTCTTGTCCCAGTTGAGGAAGAGGCATGCATGCACTCCAGGCATGGAGCCAAGGCAGAAGGAACACTGTCTCAGAGTGTCTTAAGCTAGCCCAGGGACATGTCAAGGAAGCCAACCACTAAAATGCCTGTTAGGTGAGAGGCACTTGCAAGGATCAAGCAGGCCCTGTATATCATTGACTGCAGTTGGAGAAGCAGAGATAGTTAATAGAATGAGGCCTGGTGCCTGTGGACCTCCTGTTGAGTGATCAAAAGGGGAATTTGATTCATTCCATCTCCTTTCCCATTTGGCTGGCCTTTAGTCAAAGTGAAGTAGCCCTATCCGTCTCCATCACAATAGTAAAGCAAGTTAAGATTCCCAAAGAAAAAAGCCTTGACATCCAGTTTGATTTGTACTGGACCCATAGGTTTAACTGAAAAGGATCAAACACAGGGAATCTTTTCAGTTTATGAATTGAGCTAAGTTTAGTTCTCTTTCCCTTAAGCTACAAAGGAGTTGTCCGAGAAGAGTAAATGTAGTGGATACAAAGGGTCCAGGGTGATTAAACCCTCTATAGAACTTTTCCTTACCTTTTCCAGTTACATGTGTCTTACCCTAGTTTAACGTGACAATTTCACTTTTGTATCTTATCTTGCCTTGGGCAGGAATGTATTAAAGTTAACAGCTAATTCTTTGTGTAATTTCCCATTTTATCAAACTAATACTGGGTTTCCATCTTACTTGACACAGTCTGATGTGCAGGAATTTTCTCATTTATTTCAGTAATTATCAGGTCATAGAGTTATCATCCTTCCTCTACTCTATCCAACTACCTAGTCTGTGATTATACTTGTGGAAACCTTTTTTCGTGTGATCTCCAAGGGCTCTTTCACAGACCTGTGGTGTACCCTCTAAGTATTGGTTCCTGAACATCAGCACACTTGGCTTCCTCTGTGGGTTCCTGGAGTTGAGTCTCCTCCTCGAGTTGAATGCCATACCTTCTCCACTTCTGGCACAGATATCTAGAATCTCTGTGCACCATTCAAGGAACCTGGAATCTTGGCTGTAGACCTATGTCAAGAGAAATCTCTCCATTTCCTCTTCCTTTCTCCTCCTCTTTGTCTCTCCCCACTCTTTCTGCCCCTCCCCACAATTCATTTAAATCCTCTAAGCTTTCACAAAATGCTAGAAAGTGATAATCACCAAGGGGTTACCATCCCTCTCAGAACAAAAGAGAAAGGACTACAGATGACTAAGCTGTAGTAAGTCTATTGTCTCCATTTTAGGTAATTTCCTGAGTGTAAATTCAAATACAAGTAAATTGTATTTATTTACTCAATGCTTGATTGATTGGTTTACACTTTGAATATTTTACTAGGCCTTTCCAGTTAGTTCCCTTGGGCCAAAGCACTTTGCTAAGTGTCAGCTTAAACTTCTTTTAGTTGTATAACGAGTGTGTGTGTGTGTGTGTGTGTGTGTGTGTGTTTGTCTTCTGGTCTCAGGTGAAAACTCTATGTATAAATGTGCAGACTATTGCATTCTTATCTCCTTTATTCTATTTCTATAGTAAAAATATGAAATGTTTTCTTTATATGTTTTTATTGTTGCTTAGGATTATCAATACTGTTACTGTTGTTTGCTCTGTAGTATGCTCCTAAAGAGCACAAGTTGTATTTATTGCCAAATGAAAAGTTTCCAGTGATATGGTCCCTGACTACTTCCTCTCTTCCATTCTCTGTCATTCTACTCTCCTATTTTCCCCACTGCTGCCCTGTTTTTGACAACACTGGCCTTGCTTTTCCTAAGCAAATTCAATTTCTTCCCAATCCAAAGACTTTGCAAATGCTCTTCTTCTGGGAATGCTCTTCCCAGAAGAAGAGCATTGCTACATCCCTTGTTTGAGCTTCCCCAATGCTGTTCAAACCACACAATGAAATCCTCACACCTCTCCTTTTCCTTCTCCTCCTTAAAGACACTTTAAGTCTCTACACTCGTCTTCCCTGTCCAGCCTAAAGTTCCTAGATTTTCACACACACACACACACACAAAACCTGAAAAGAGATAATAACATCAGGGCTTTGCTTCGTAAAATTAACTTGAGTAAGTTTCTGTGCCTGCAGAACAAAGACAGTTAATACTGAGTTGAGTTCTTTCAGGAGCTTCCTCTCTTTTTCTTTTGATATCTCTATATTTTTTTCAGGCAACGGCACTTTGTTTTTTTTTACAAATGTATTGAATATCTGTCAAGATGACTATTTTGTTATTGCTTTTGGTGAATTTCCTTGTCTACTTTGCTTGTTCTTTCAGGTAAAATTTATTGTTTTATTAATGTTGCCAAAACATTGTCAGTAAAATTACTATTTATAAAAATAAAATGTTTTTTAAAAAATTATTTCTGCTGTCCATCTTTTTACAAATAACATAGCATTTTTTTGTTTGTTTGTTTCTTTTCTTTAAACAATCTTATTGTGTTGTCCATAAATTCTAAACAGTGATGTGTAAATGGGTTTTCTGGTTCTTAGTACCATCAAAGGCAATGAGGATATGGCTTAATAAATTTCTGTTTCTGTTTTTAGATTTTAAAGAGAATTATTTCATTGGATATTTACAACATCTGTTGAGACATTTACTTTTCTTTCTTTCTCCCTTACTTTCCTTTTCTTCCTTTCTTCCCATGACTGTCTTCCTCTTTCTTTCCTTCCTTTTCTTTTCCCAGTTTTGGCTTGACTTGTCCTTTCCTGAAACAAAAGTAATTCCACTCAGTGTTGAATATTACCATCTCAAAATCCCATTCCATGTGTCATTCATTTCTAGTATTGGAATTAACCTCCTCTTCCCCTTATTAGATTGGCTACAGTTGTATCAATGTTTCTGATTTTTTTTTTTTTTCGAAGAAGCAGCTCTTGTTTTATTATCCCAACAAGTTTTATTTTTGTTGTTTTCTATTTTTGTTTCAATTCATATATACCTTCTACTTTCTTTAGGATTTTTTCTTTATAATCATACATTGTAAAAGCTTTCTTTACAAATTTTATGGAAATATATTTGATTTACAATGTTGTGTTTCAGATGTATATCAGAGTGATTTAGTTATGCATATACATGTCTATTTTTTAGGTTATTTTTCATTATAGGTTATTACATGAGATTATTTCCTTTCTTTCTTTCTTTTTTCTTTTTTTTTACTAGATGGTTTAGGGCTTGACCTATCTTTACTTAAATAACCTATTTTGTCTGAATCCCAAATAGTTTTATGTATACATTTTTTAAATTAAAATCTCATTCTCTATGATTTTTTGGCACGTTAATTCCAAAGATTTCACTACTTGCAGGTGAATGTTTTAATTTATAGTTTACTGAGAATTAAGTTTTCCTTGGAGGTCTGAGGGTATGTGTGTATATACACTGGCATGTCTATATACACATCCTTTTCAGATTACTACATTTTTTAAAGATATATAAATATATTTTAAAAGATATTTTCTGTTTGTATGGTAAAAACATGAAATGTTTTAATTCTAGAAATTTGTTCCCCTAAGGAATATAGTATAAAAAGTAAAGGTATAGAACTATTCCTTTGAGAATAATCCCTACTAACAGAACCTGGAAATGTTAAACAAATGATTCATAACACTTCCTAAAGGTGGTAAGAAAAATGTTATTCAAGGTAAGAGTACTACAGCAGGGGTCTTATAATACGGGAGAGAGAGTGAGCTTAAGCCTGACTCCAGCAGGGACACAGCTGGGATTTATAGCTAAGGAACAGGGTGGGTCCATGTGATAGCAAAGAGAGACTGGGAGACTGAAAAGCAATGAACAACAACAGAGTGGGTGTCAGTGGATGGAAACTTATTAATACGACCATAACGGTGCTGGTGGATTCTGGCTCAACTGAGACGATCATTGCTGAGGCTAGGCAAGACTGATAAGATATTGAGGTGAGTGATAAAGAATTTGATCTGATCTGAGGGTGGTCAGATCAAGGGTGAAGTATGTTTTCTAAATTGAAGTAGCAGAATCTAGCTTAGATTGGACTAAATGGACAGGCACCCCGGTATAAAGACATGAGCCAAAGTTGGCAGTGCATTAACGAACTACTGCTGCATAACAAATTATCCCAAAGCAACAGCTTAAAACAATATTATCTCATACTGCTGCTGAAAGTTGGGAATCCAGGAGTAATTCAGTTGAGAGTTCTGGCTCAGGGTTTCATGAGATTGTCGTCATCTGAAGCCTTGACATGGGCTGGTGGATTTCCTTCCAAGATGGCTTACTCACATAGCTGTTGAAACCAGTTTCCTTGCTGGCTGTTGGGAGAAAGCCTCAGTTCTTTCCCATGGGCCTCTCTACTGGGCTACCTGAGTGTTCTCAAGATACGACTAAGCTGGCTTCCAGAGTGAGTGATCCAAGAGGATGAGCAAGGAGGCTGCAGTGCCTTTTGTGACTTAAAGAGTCATAGTCAGACACTTCATTTTCATTTCTACAATATTCTAACATTAGAAGTGAGCCACTAAATCCAGCCTACATGTAAAGGGGAGTATAAGGACCACCCTTGAAGGAAAGGATTTGTGGACATACTTTAAAACCACATGGTACACCCATGGCCACAAATTGTTTACATACTTGTATGTCCAAAATGCATTTTCCTGAAAATGCTTTCAAATAATTTATCCATTATAGCATTAACTTGAAGTTCAGGACCTTGTCATCGAAGTCAAGTCCAGATATGGACCGCGACCTGATGGACTGCCGCACACCAGGGTTTCCTGTCCACCATCAACTCCAGAGGCATGCTCAAACTCAAGTCCATTGAGCTGGTGATGCCATCCAACCATCTCATCCTCTGCTGTCCCCTTCCCCAGCCTTCAATCTTTCCCGCATCAGGGTCTTTTCTAAAGCGTCAGTTCTTAGAATCAGGTTGCCAAAGTATTGGAGCTGCAGCTTCAGCATCAGTCCTTCCAATGAATATTCAGGACTGCTTTACTTTAGGATTGACTATTTTGATCTCCTTGCTGTCCAGGAGACTCTCAAGTCATCTCCAACACATCAGTTCAAATTATACACGTGTAGTTCCTCTAGACCTGATGATCTGTGAACAAAAGAGATGAGTTAATCTGCTCACTTTCACAGCCAACATACAGTGCTGGGTCAGGCATAGATAACCTTCATGGGCACTCCTGTTCCAGAAAGAGGAGGGGAGATGGGAGTCAACAGTAGCAGTTCTGAAATCCCACGGGTTCTTGTTGGCAGTCCTTTGATTAGGATTTAAGGCCTGGAAACTTCCTAGGCTTCAGTCTCTGAATTTTTAATTCTGCCCTCTGACATGATTCCATTGCAGGAAAGGTGGGTAGTATATGGTTACAGTGAAACAGTCTCCCTAGCCTGCTTCCTGCTTGTCGAAGGTAGAAGTTCAGAGCTCTCTTATTTTGTACTATTGCTGGTCCTTTCAGTCCAAGCTGAACTTAAATATGTTATCTTAAAAACTTGGTGTGTCTCCTGATAATCTTACTGGTTTTCATGGTAAAGCACTCCACTCCAAAGCCACCATCACACATGTCTTCATAATAAGGCCTACTCTGTCTCGGTTTTCTGCTGAGATAGCTGAGGGATAACACCCTGAAACTTGGTACAAGTCTTATTGTGTGACTGAAATGTCTCTGAGTGACACCCCTGAACTCTTTGGAGGGCATTGGCCTGCCTAAATAATGCCATGAAGCATCCCCTTCCAGCTTTCTGAGGCTTAACAAAGAATTTTACACTCACTCATCTTTAGACCACGTTTATTAAAAATAAATAAATAAATAAGAATTGATGTATAGGTGTTATAAAATGTTATATTTAGACCACCTTATCTCAATGCCCTGGATAGAACCTTGTTTGAGAGCCATTAATTTTAGCATCCTCTGTCATGTTAAAAGACTGGAAAATTTCGAATTCAGCAAGTTCTGTCTTATTTTTTAATATTTTCTCTTAAATATATATTTTTTAATTTCCCTTTATATTTTACTATAGGCAGCAAGAAGAAACCAGGAAGCACTTTTGGCTGTTTGGCTGGAAATCTCCTTAGCTAGATATCTCAATTAATTAAGTACAGTTTCTCCTTCCTGGTACATTTCTACTTTTCATAAACTGCAGATATAGTGGACTTTTCTCTGCACATTCCCCAGGCTCTTTTTTCCTGCCTCTACTTTCTGCCAGACATCCTGGGTGCACCCCTGTGATCCCACTTAGAACGTGTTTGCTCAGTGAGATAACGGAGATCGAATCCCAGGCTTCAGTGCTTCTGCTGGCCAGAGCATATGTACCTTTCTCTAACACCTTCATGTTTTTGCTATCCAACTTCCATCACCTGGCTAGGTCAATTCCGGAAGCTCATACTCACAAGCACACTGGCAGGGACTTCTATGCCCATGTGTGCACACACATGTGCGTGTACACAGTAACATCCCTGAGAGGAAACGCACACGTGCAAAACTACAAGCTTTCTTCTCTAGGAATATGAATTTTGGTAAGTACCTTTGTGCTCACAAACAAAAAGTAACTTTCTTTTCCTGGTTGTTTCCTTTCGCTTGTTAATTAATCATGTCACCTTGCACTTCTAACTCTGTGTTGCTACTGCTGCTAAGTCACTTCAGTCAAGTCTGAGTCTGTGTGACCCCATAGACAGCAGCCCACCAGGCTCCCCCGTCCTGGGATTCTCCAGGCAAGAACACTGGAGTGGGTTGCCATTTCCTTCTCCAATGCATGAAAGTGAAAAGTGAGAGGGAAGTCGCTTAGTCATGTCCGACTCTTCTCGACCCCATGGACTGCAGCCTACCAGGCTCCTCTGTCCATGGGAATTGCCAGGCAAGAGTACTGGAGTAGGGTGCCATTGCCTTCTCCATCTAACTTTGTGACTTATCCTCAAAGGTTACAAAATCTTGGCATTTGCCAGTGACACGGACCGACCTGCAGAGCAGCAAGCAGGGTTGGAAGCACTTGCCATGAACAGCTGTATGACATGCGCCTGCGTTCTGCATTCTCCCATCACCTTGGACAGCTTCACAGTACCAGTCACATTGGCCTGATCCATGTGGGGACAGAAAACAAGGACCTTTGGGCTCAGCTGACTTGGAGAACCTCTCTCTCGGTGTGCACCTATCTAGGTCATTCCTTGTCAATGTTGTGCCCCTCTTGCTAGCCTACCACCCTTTATGGACA
Organism: Bos taurus; assembly: GCF_002263795.3. Classification (NCBI taxonomy): domain Eukaryota; kingdom Metazoa; phylum Chordata; class Mammalia; order Artiodactyla; family Bovidae; genus Bos; species Bos taurus. The sequence continues at coordinate 36,116,489 of NC_082638.1, forward strand.
ACAACATTCTGAGTGAGGCCTTCTGTTCTTCCTATCTGTGTAGCTTTATGTGTGCACCTGTCTACATGTGCCCCCAAGGGCTATCTCCATGTAGCAGGAAAAGGCCAAAGAGACGCCTGAGCCTCCAAGAGCCCCAAGAGACTGTGATAGGCCTGGGTCTTATCCAATGTTGTGAGAAAGGTGCACATGGATACAGGGTCTCTTCAGATACAAAGATTGGAACCTGAGGCCATAAAGGTAAGGTAGCATTCCTACACGTCCTCCCTTCTGTTTAACACTACCCATGCACATGGAGTCCCCAAACAGATGATGCCCTGCAAAACCTTCCCTTTGTAGGCCCACAGCTCATGCCTCCCTTGGGCGGAAAGCAGCTTTTCTATCTCAAAGGCACCAAGACGGCTTGAACCACCAAGGCCACAGTGATTTGCTAGATGTCAAGATTCTCTTCCAGTTGCTCTCATTAGGCCCAGGTAGGACTCACTACAGTCACACATCTCTGCTTGCCTACACAGCCCACATGCCAAGGAAGCCAGCCTCCATTTGGGCCCAGGAGCATCCAAGACGGTCACCTGGAATGCAGCTTCCCTCTGAGCATCACCTGGTTTCAGATCCCCTATGACAAAATCGGAGATTTTGCTTCAGTGAGACTGCTCGAATTCTCTCAGATGCAGATGCACACTTTTGCCCCTCAGGCCCCCAAAGCCAGTGGCAAGACGCCAGAGGAAAGAAGAACTTCACGTCAGGACTTTCAGCACCCACCATGGCGTATCTTTGGCAGGACTGCTATTGCCTAGACCCTGGACCCTGAAAACCAGCAGGCCCCAAACTGCCCCCAGGGGCTTCCCTGTCTCCCACTCTCCTGAGGTCCTTTGGGACATGCAATTACTCCTTGCTCACTCCATTCCCTCCCTCACAGGCTCATCCGGGCACAGGGTCAAACACGTACAACCACCTGTGCTTTCCTCGCCTTTCTGCGCTGCCAGGGAGGCAGGCTGGAAGTGCCTGGAGGCATGCCACACTCACATCCTGTCTCTCCTAGGATGCCTGTGGTTTTGCATCCTAGGAGAGATGCATCCCAAATGCATCCCCATTTGGGAAAGGATAGTGTCCCAGCTACGATAAGGCTGTCCCTCAGGGCCTATCTCCTGACCGCCTCACCACATGTGTTTCTGTCAGTTATCTCTGATGGAAGAATCATCCTCCCCGAGGTAGTACTTCAGGGGATCGTCCCACATGTCATTGCTGATGAGCTGCTGGCAACACGAGCAAGGTCAACCCAGGGCTGACCAGGCCCTGAACCCTCCCATGAGCAGCCAAGAACTCCAACATTAATCATCACCTGTGTGCAGGCCCAAAGCAACCCCACATCAGCAATCGTGTTCAATTCTGGGCCATTGTGGCCTGACAGCCAGTTGAGAAAATTAAGGCTCCTGGTGTCCAGACTGTGGCTGGGGGATGCCCATTCAAAGTCCCAGAACCAGTGGACTGGAGTGGAATGGCATGCCCTGTTCCCTGGGGAAAGACAGGGGAGACTGGGGTGGACTCCACAGGTGGATCATCTACATGCTTGCACACCCACACTCATCACCATGGGAGCCACGTGTTACCAGTGATGTCAAGGTAATACTCCTTAATGATCATGGTGTTCAAGAAGCAGGGGTTGTCCTGAAAGGAAAAGATCAGCTTGCAGCGGGACTGCAGATGGCTCCGCACCTGCACCTGCCAGGATAGGGAGGAGGGAAAAGGTGCAAACTTCTAGGGGCCTCAGCTTGCCTCCCAGGCAGGCATTAACAGCGTCCATGACTCCTCTCCAAAGTCTCACAGTGCAGGAACATGGCTAACAGGATCTTCCCACTCCCTGCCAGGTCCCATACCCATCCTTCCTCAGTCTTCCTCACTGATCTTCAAGTCGATCATGTAGTCGAGAAAGTCTTGATCTTGGTCGCTGATCATGACGGAAACTTGAGGGTGGCTCATAATCTGCTTTAGGTCAAGGAGCCATTCAGGGAGCTACATGCCAGGCCAAGAAGAGCCAGGAGCATCAGTCCTAGTCTGGGGTGGAACAAGGATATTGGAAAAGGCATCTGCAAGGAGCTGGGCACTGCCTGTTACCTGGCCACCCCTGATCTCATCAGGCTTTGCCATACCATCAGACACGCTCATGGCTCTGGGCCCCTTGTGGTGGTGTGCATCTGAGGTGGTCTGCATTCTCCGAGCAGGGACTGGTTTCTGACAGCTACTGTTCTCCTCCAGACCTGTGTATGCTTGGTAGTGGCATGTCACTGCTTACATGGTCAGATTTGCAGTCCTGTGACAATCCGTGTTTGAAAGCAAAGGGGTTGTGTGTGTGTGTGTGTGTGTGTGTGTGTGTGTGTACGTGTGTGTGTGTTGTGTGTGTATGTGAATGACTCACATGTCTCAGCTATATGCCAGGATCACCCGCATTTACAGCAATAGCTGTGCAGATGCTGCTCTTGTGTACCATCTCTGGTCATTCCTGACTTGGAGGCCTCAGGTGCTGCTCCTCCTCAGATGCAGGCCTGAAGGAGACACTCAAAGGCATGGCTGCAACACGTACATCTGTAGCCCTGCCCAGACCCTACTCTGCTGGGCCTTTGGAGCTTGCCAATTGCCCAGGACCACATTTTCTTCAGGGGCCTCCAGCGCCCTTCCTGTGCCCTCGCCCCCTCCCCCTCCCCCTCCTCCTGCTCCTGCCCCTTCTCCTCCTCCTCATGAGCAGTGGACCCAAAGGAGCAGCGGAAAGGATACAGTTTTGGCCCAGAAGCCAGGGATGCCCTGGATGATGGCACTCCCCCAAGCCAAGTGATGCTTCCTCCTCTGATGGTAGGCCCTGTGGTTTTGCTCACACTCAGAGCTCAGTTCCACCTGCAGGGCGGCCAGTGCCTTCAGGACATCTAGCGCCTGGTGCTCACTCGGACCTCCCGGCCCTGCTCCTCCACCGTCTTCTCCTCCAGCTCCTGGGAGGACCACTGTTTCTGCTCCTCATCTGCCACAACCTCCACCTCTTCCATGATGTCTTCTGCAAGCAGCCAGAACTCCCACCGGATCCCTGCCACGTCTCCGTCCACCAGGGTCTGGCTGTCTTGCACTGCCTCCACCCTAAAGAGGATGGCCTCTTCACTTGGCGTGACAACTGGTGGTTGCAAGGTTCCAGCTGCGCACAGCATCAGGATGGCAGGTCGCGGGATGAGGGGTGGGGGCTTCTCCCTGAGTACTGGGGCTCACAGCTAAGGGTCCCAGGACGCTCTCACCTTCCTTTGATCGCCTCTCACGCTCCTCTTGGCCCAAGCTGGGGCAGATGTGAAGGGACACGATATAACAGCACAGAGAATGGTGCATAATGGTGGCCCAGGCTGCAGTGAACCTGTGGGACCCACTAGCTCTTTGGGGGCGGGGAGTGAGGGGGATGGTCAGGAGGTGGGGAGTGGTGTGTTGGGGGTGGCGTGAGGCCAAGGAAAGGGGTGCCGGACAGCCCAGGCCAGGGTGAACGGGCCCTGGGACATCATCGGAAAACAGGCAGGAGCCTAGGCTGTGAGCCAAGCACAGGCTCCTTGCCCAAATCTAGACCAAGGGCGGAGAGGGTAGTGGGCGGCACCCTTATGGACATGCCCCTAGACCGGAGGGCATCTTCTGCGGTTCCTGTGCTCCAGTGCCCCCACATGGCCAGATTCTGCACCAGGATTGTAGAGGGTTTTGCATGTGGCTGGGGTAGCCCCAGGTGCTGTCATTGACCTGGCCCTGGAAATTCCAACCACGGGTTCCTGCTCCACAATCCAAACAATACCCTCCTGTGTCCCCTGGGACAGGCAATAGCTGGGAGCTCTCCCTGACTATCCAAAGGATATGCAGGGGTGCCAAGTGGCTGGATACTTTTCTTCATGGGACAGAGAGCCTGTTGCTGTCCTGATACTAGGGGAGTAGGGAAAAACCGCAACATTTGCTACCGTTGATCTCCACTGTTCAGGGAGACCAGAGCCTTAGGGTGCAGAGCTCGCTCTTTGTTTCTCTATCTTTGCTTCCGGCATAGCACTGTTTTGGACAATCCTTCTGTGTGTGTACCAGGCGCTAATGTCTGTGTGTCTCTGTCTCTCTAAGTAGTGCTGTTGCCGTCTGCCACTCTCTGGACAGCAGCTCTCAGAAAAGACGCTTATCCTTTGCAAGCCCTTCTGGTCCTGACTGAGTTGCAGCAATGGGAGATTAGACGGTTTTAGTCCACACGTTCGGAGAGTGCTTTCTCAACCTTGAGAGCCAACAGTGGGCGGTCACTGCTGAACTGTAGAATTGGACGTGCGACCCTCCCTCCCTCGCTGGACAGATGTGAACACTGCACAGGCCTGAGGTGGCTTGGCCACACTTTGCACAGAGGGAGAAATGGGGCCCGCTCTGCTGGCATGAGGGAACTCCCTGAACCTTGTTCGAATGCCTGCCAGGGAGACTCTAAAGACAGTTCCCCTTAAGTTCCATGACTCACCGGTGTCGGAGACATGCACGTCTGCCATTTACCCTATTGAGGCCCTTTCAAAGTGGTACTGTTCTCCATGTGAGAACACATCCCAACCTGCCCTATCACACAAGCCTGTGGGGCCTGAAGCAGCAAGAGGACCAAGCTAAGCCAGCCATCCTATAGTCCTGATATATGATATATGCATTCTACAAAGAGCTTGAACATGGGCAGGACCCACCTGATTCAGTGCAAGGACTGAGATGTGGGCTCAGGAGTGTTTGTAGGGGGCTTGAACAAAGGCAGGACCCAGCCTGGTTCATTGGAGCGACTGAGATGTGGCCTCAGGAGTGTCTGTTGGGATGAACAAGCGGTGGATCCAGCCGCGGTCAGTGCAGGGACCGAGATGTGGGCTCAGGAGTGTTTTTTGAGTGCTTGAACAAGGGCAGGACCTGGCCTAGTTCAGAGAAGGGACCCAGATATGGGCTCAGGAGTATTTCCCAGGGGTTTCAGCAAGTGCTGGACCCAGCCTAGTTCAGTGTAGTGAAGGAGATCAGCCTGAGAGTCAGATGAAGGCCAAGGAGTGTTTGTCAGTGTCTTGAACATGTGTAGGACCCAGCCTAGTTCAGTTCAGGGGTGAGAAATGGGGTCAGGAGTGTTTGTCTGGGCTTGAATATGGCCAGGATCTCAGCCGCTATCAGTGCAGGAACCAAGATGTGGTCTTAGGAGTGTTTGCCATGGTTAATATGGGCAGGAAACAGCTGGTTTGGTGCAGAGACTGGGATGTTGGCACAACAGTATTTGTCATGGCTTGAACTTTGGCGGGACCCACCCTTGTTCAGGGCAGTGAGTGAGATGCAGGCTCAGTAGTGTTTCCTGGGGGATTGAACAAGGGGAGCACACACCTTAGATCAGGGACAGGGAGCGATTTGTGGGTTCAGGATTGCTTGCTGCGGGCTTAAATAAGACCAGAAACCAGCCTTTGAGTAAGATGCAGGCCCAGAACAGTTGGTTGGGGGCTTGAACATGTGTAGTTTCTGGCCTGGTTCAGTGCAGTTTCTGATGTGTGGGCTCAGGAGTGTTTGTCAGGGGTTTCAAAAAGGGCAGGACCCCGTCTGCTTCAATGCAGGGACCAGGATGTTGGCTCAGGAGTATTTGCAGGGGACTTCAGAAAGTGCTGAACCCAGCCTAGTTCAGTGCAGGGAACAAGATATTGGCACAGGAGTGTTTGTCAGGGTCTTGAACAACTGTGTGGATCACAATAAACTGTGGAAAATTCTGAAAGAGATGGGAATACCAGACCACCTGATCTGCCTCTTGAGAAATGTGTATGCAGGTCAGGAAGCAACAGTTAGAACTGCACATGGAACAACAGACTGGTTCCAAATAGGAAAAGGAATATGCGAAGGCTGTATATTGTCACACTGTTTATTTAACTTACATGCAGAGAACATCATGAGAAACGCTGGACTGGAAGAAACACAAGCTGGAATCAAGATTGCCAGGAGAAATATTAATAACCTCAGATATGCAGGTGGCACCAGCCTTGTGGCAGAAAGTGAAGAGAAACTGAAAAGACTCTTGATGAAAGTAAAAGTGGAGAGTGAAAAAGTTGGCTTAAAGCTCAACATTCAGAAAACGAAGATCATGGCCTCCAGCCCCATCACTTCATGGGAAATAGATGAAGAAACAGTGGAAACAGAGGCAAACATTATTTTTCTTGGCTCCAAATTACTGCAGATGGTGACTGCAGCCACGATATTAAAAGACGCTTACTCCTTGGAAGGAAAGTTATGACCAACCTAAATAGCATATTCAAAAACGGAGACATTATATTGCCAACAAAAGTTCGTCTAGTCAAGGTTATGCTTTTTCCTGTAGTCGTGTATGGATGTGAGAGTTGGACTGTGAAGAAGCCTGAGCGCCAAAGAATTGATGCTTTTGAACTGTGGTGTTGGAGAAGACTCTTGAGAGTCCCTTGGACTGCAAGGAGATCCAACCAGTCCATTCTGAAGGAAATCAGCCCTGGAATTTCTTTGGAAGAATGATGCTAAAGCTGAAATTCCAGTCCTTTGGCCACCTCATGCGAAGAGTTGACTCATTGGAAAAGACTCTGATGCTTGGAGGGATTGGAGCAGGAGGAGAAGGGGACCACAGAGGATGAGATGGCTGGATGGCATCACTGACTGGATGGACGTGAGTCTCAGTGAACTCCGGGTGTTGGTGTTCGACAGGGAGGCCTGGCATACTGAGATTCATGGGTTCGCAAAGAGCCGGACACGACTGAGCGACTGATCTAATCTGAACAAGTGTAGGACTCAGCCCAGTTCAGTGTAGAGAGCGAGATATGGGCTCAGAAGTGTTTGTTAGACCTTCAAAGTGGGCAGAACCCACCTGCTTCAGTGCAGGGACCAAAATGTGGTTTCAGGAGCATTTATCAAAGTCTTGAATAAGGGCAGGAACCGGGCGGCTTCAAGGCAGGGCGTGAGATGCGGGTACAGGAGTGTTTCCAGGGGGATTGAAAAAGGGGAGGACACACCTTAGTTCAGGGGCAGGCAGCGAGTTGTCAGCTCAGGATGTTTTTCTGGGGGCTTGAACAAAGTAGAAACCATTCTAGTTCAGTGCAGGGATGGAGATGTTGGCTCAGGAGTGTTTGTCAGGGATTTGCATGAGGGCAGGGACCAGCGAACTTCAGTGCAGTGAGTGAGATATGGGATCGTAGTGTTGCCTGAGGTATTGGTCAAGGGGAGGACACACCTTACTTCAGTGGCAGGGAGAGAGTTGTCAGCTCAGGATTGTTTGCCGGGACTTGAACAAATGCTGGAACTATCCTGGTTCAGTGCAGGAACCAAGATGTTGGCTCAGGAGTGTTTGTCAGAGTCTTGAACAAGTGCAGGACACAGCCTAGTTCAGTGCAGGGACGGTGATGCAGGCTCAAGAGTGTTTGTCGGGGGTTTGAACAAGGGCTTGACCCAGCCTATTTTAGTGCAGGGACTGAGATGTGGGCTTAGGAGTTTTTGCCGGGGGTTTTGACAAGGTCTGGACCCAGCCTGGTTCAGTGCAGTGCGTGAGATGAGGGCTCAGTAGTGTTTCTGGGGGTTTGAACAAGGGGAGGACTCACCTTAGTTCATGGGCAGGGAGCGAGTTGTTGGCTCAGGATTGTTTGTCAGGGCTTGAACAGAGGCAGAAACCATCCTGATTCAGTGCAGGGATGGAGATGTTGGCTCAGGAGTGTTTGTCGGGGATTTGAACATGGGCAGGACCCAGTGCATGGACCGCGATGCATGCTCAGGAGTGTTTGTTGGGGGTTTGAACAAGGTCAGGACCCAGCCTAGTTCAGTGCTGAAACCGAGATGTGGGTTCAGGAGTATGTGTTGGGGGATCGAACAATGGCAGGACCTAGACTCGTTCAGTCGGAGAAGTCAATGGCACCCCACTCCAGTACTCTTGCCTGGAAAATCCAATGGATGGAGGAGCCTGGTGGGCTACAGTCCACAGGGTCACTAAGAGTTGGACACGACTGACGGACTTCACTTTCATTTTTCACTCTCATGCATTGGAAAAGGAAATGGCAACCCACTCTAGTGTTCTTGTCTTGAGAATCCCAGGGATGGGGGAGCCTGGTGGGCTGCCATGTATGGGGTCGCACAGAGTCGGACACAACTGAAGAGACTTAGCAGTGGTAGCAGCAGATTCGTTCAGTGCAGTGACCGAGATGTGGGCTCAGGAGTGTTTGTCAGGGTCTTGAACAAGTGTAGGACCCAGCCTAGTTCATTGTAGTGAGTGATATGTGGGCTCAGGAGTATTTGTTGTGGCTTGAACATGGGCAAGGACTCATCTGCTTCAGTTCAGGGACTGACATGTGGGTTCCAGAGTATTTGTCAGGGTTTTGAACAAGGGTAGGACCCAGGTGGCTTCAGTGCAGGGAGTGAGATGTGGGATCAGGGGTGTTTCCTGGGGGGCAGGGAGTTGAACAAGGGGAGGACACACCTTAGTTCAGGGGCAGGGAGCTAGGTGTCGGCTCAGGATTGTTTGCCGGGGGCTTGAACAAAAGCAGGAACCATCCTGGTTCAGTGCATGGACAGAGATGTTGGCTCTGGAATGTTTGTCGGGGGTTTGAACAAGGGAAGAACCCAGCCTAGTTCAGTGCAGGGACTGAGATGCAGGCTCAGGAGTGTTTGTCAGGGTCTTCAACAAGGGCAGGACCCAGACTGCTTTTGTGCAGGGACCGAGATGTGGGTTCAGGAGTATGTGTTGGGGGATCTAACAAGGGCATGACCTAGACTGGTTCAGGGCCGGGGATGTGATATGGATACAGGAGTGTTTGTTGGGGTCTTAAACAAGGGCAGGACCCAGCCTAGTTTAGTGCAGGGACTGAGATGTGCGCTCAGCAGTATGTGTTGGTGGATCTAACAAGGGCATGACCTAGACTGGTTCAGTGCATGAACCAAGATGTAGGTTCAGGAGTATTTGTCGGGGTCTTGAACAAGGGCAGGACCCTGGCGGGTTCAGGGCAGGGAGTGAGATGTGGGATCAGGAGTGTTTTCTGGGGGATTGAACAAGAGCAAGACAGACCTAATTTCAGGGGCAGGGAGGGAGTTGTGGGCTCACGGTTGTTTGCCGGAGGCTTGAACAAAGGCAGGACTCAGCCTGCTTCAGTGCGGGGACTGAGATGTGGGCTCAGGTGTATGTGTTGGGGGAATCTAACAAGGGCAAGACACAGACTGGATCATGTGCAGGGCAGGAGATTTGGGCGCAGCAGTGTTTGCCGGGGTCATGAACAACCGAGCCTCGGTCATGTAGGACCGAGCCTAGTTCAGTGCAGTGACCAAGAGTTTGGCTCAGGAGCATTTGTCGGGGCTTGACCATGGGAAGGACCAGCCTGCTTCAGGGCAGAGCCCGAGATGTTGGTTCAGAGGTATGTGTCAGGGGACTAACTAGGGCAGAACCTAGACTGGTTCAGTGCAGTGACCGAGATGTGGACTCATGAGTATTTTCCAGGGGTTTGAGCAAGTGCTGGACCCAGCCTAGTTCAGTGCAGTGACAGAGATGTGGGCTCAGGAATGTTTCTCAGGGCTTGAACATGGGAAGGATACAGCCTGCTTTTGTGCAGGGACCAAGATGTGGGCTCAGGATTGCACTGGAAAAAAACATGATTCCATTCCTAATGAGTGTAATGCCTATATATAACAATTAGGTGTAACTAGTCCATTGTGCCATTTAGGAGCACCTCAAGATGCAAGGCAAATGCAAGGAAGTAGGAAAGGGGGAATTAACAGTACCACAATTATAATAGGGGACTTTAATACCCCACTCACACCTATGGATACATCAACTGAAAAGAAAATTAGCAAAGAATCATGAGCTGTAAATGTACTTTTGTGTGTTATCTGTCTTTACACTTACTATAGTGCCTCTAGTATGGCAGGAGGAGATACTATATAGTTGTCCATATTTCCTACTGTCAGGAAGTTACCTAGAACAATTGGTAGAGTTGGGAAATTGATAGAAAAGTCCTAATACAAAGATGTACCTTCTAAACTAGTGCTATCTTCCTTTTTCATAAGTGGAGAAGTACTCACCAAGAAAGTGAAATCCCAGATATCAGGTTATATGATCTCATAATGGGAATTTTCCGAAGATAGCAGTCTACATGCATATAAGTAAGTCCTGGCTCAAGCCCAGTTAATTATGCTAAATGTTAGAACATGTCTGATAGAACACATCTCCTTCAAGTCTCACACACCCTTCCTAAATTAATATCTTGAATTTCTGAGCTATGACTCTATACTTGGTATAGTATCATAGGCTGAGGCTTTAAGGTTGTAAAAGCTCATAGAGGACAGAGACCACATTAATTTATTACATTTGGAAATATCTCCTCAAGGCCTGCAGCCAGGTCTGGGGCAGCTGCCATCACCCTAAATGTCCAGAAGCTAGATCTGAAATCTGCCCTCCATTCTCCTCTCCAACTTCCTCCATCTTATCACCAACCTGTGGTGTTGTCTGTCCCTTGCCCTGGAAAGATACTTTGTTCTTACAGTCTTCATCATCTTCCTTGAGTGCCTACCCATTGCCTATATTTCATACTGTCTGCTGATTGAATGAACACAATTTATGAATGGAAAGCAGAGGCTGAAGACAGGCCTGCACAGAAGCTTCTGAAGTTACCTAGTGGGAATCTGCATTGACATGTGACTACGTTGAGTGTTATTACTGACTTGAATCCTGTTCACTTGGTCATCTGGGAAATGCACATTTTCAGTCTGAAACTGGCACAAAAGGCTTTTTTTTTTTCTTATTTCATTTTTGTGTACACCTTCTCTATAGTGTCCTATATCTGGTACTGTTACCTCCAAATATTCCCAGTTGAATGTGCCTTGGGCCTGATATGCACATATTCCGTCTTTTAGGCTTAGCTAAGATGGGAGGTTCAGAGGTCTTGTTGACACAATTTCTCAAATTGGTAGAGGACTTACAATCTACAATCTTTATCCATTACCAGGACACGTCCTTTGAAGGGCTGCAGGTGTTAACAATGAACTTGCCTGGACCCGTGCTTTTGTGGCCCTAATGGCCCTTCATAGAACTGAGGACCATTTGATTATCCTTAGGCACTTCAGTTTGGACTGGATTTTATCCTTTTGTTTGTTTTTTAAGCAGATGTATACTTTGCAAGCTAGAGTTGGTCTTGTGGGGTTCTCACAAATCCAGAGGACTGGCAGTAAGACTGGTGGCCATAGATAAGAATTTTTGCCATGGAAAGGTGACCTCATCATACCTGCAAACCCTCTGTGGGAAAGGCCCAGGTGGCTCCAACCATTTACAGGAGACCTTGTGATCCTGTAAGCTCCCCAATGGCTAGTGCAGCCTATTGTCTTGGTTAGGGGAGGTTAACGGAGGCATGATTACCATAATGTGCCTGCTTTGTGTCATCACTAAAGTAATAGGCCGAAATTGTTCTAGATAACATCCCTTTGCAATGACCATTCCTCAGGATTGGTGAGGTCCTATCATCAGGTTTCAGAAGGAAATCAGTGTGAAGGATTAAAGGATCATACTATATGTTTTTGACAAGGTCATGCTGACTTGCTGATGTGTGTACTTTCTTCTACAACTTTCTGTAAATTATGCCCCTTCCATTATTTCCTAGGGGATATTTACCCATATAATGGAAAGAATGGCCATCCTTGCTGAATCTCTGAAGAAACAGTTAAAAATCTTAGGGGGCATTAGGAATCTGTGAGGATTATCAATTAATGGGTAAGAGAGTTCTTTACCATTTTCATTTCGCTGAGAACCTAAGTAAGTTCGGTGAGTATCATTAAGTCCGACTCTTCCTGATCCCATGGATTGCAGCATGACAGGCTTCCCTGTCAATCACCAACTCATAGAGCCTGCTCAAACCCATAACCACTGATTCCCTGATGCCACCATGCATTTCATCTTCTGTCGTCACCCTCTCCTCCAGCCTTCAATCTTTCTCAGCATCAGGTTCTTTCCCAATGAGTCAGTCTTTCATTTCTGGTGGCCAAAATATCCAGGATCCAGTTCCAGCATCAGCCCTTCCAATCAATATTCTGAACTGATTTCCTTTAGAATTGACTCCTTTCATTTCCTTGCAGTCCAAGGGACTCTCAATTGTTTTCTCTAACACCACATATCAATAGCATCGATTCCTTGGAGGTCAAGATTCTTTAGGTCCAATTCTCATCTCTTTACATAGCTTTGACTAGACTGACCTTTGTCTGCTTTATAATGTGCTGTCTAGCCTGGTTGTAACTTCTCTTCTAAGGAGAAAGCATATTTTAATTTCCTGAACAGAGTCACCATCTTCAGTGATTTTGGAACCTGCTCCCCCCAAATAGTTTCTCACTGTTTCCATTGGTTTCCCATCTTTATGTCACGAAGTGATGGGACCAGATGCCATGAATCTCATTTTGAATGTTGAGTTTTAAGTCACCTTAATCACTCTCCTCTTTTACTTTCCTCAAGAGACTCCGTAGTTCTTTCCATGTTCTGCCACATGAATCGTGTCATCTGCATATCTGATGTTATTGATATTTCTCCCAGCAAAGTTGATTCCAAACCCTGTTGCATTCAGTCTGGCATTTTGTGTGATGAACTCTTCATGTAAGTTCAATAAAGAGGTTGACAGTACAGCCTTGAAATATTCCTTTCCCAACTCAGAACCTGTCTGTTGTTCCATTTCCTTTTCTGACTGTTGCTTCTTGAGCTGCATACAGATTTATCAGGAGGCATATAACATACTCTAGTAGTCCCATGTTTAGAAGAATTTAAAATGTTTTGTTGTGATCTACACAAACAAGTCTTTGGCATAGTCAAAAAGGAGTAGATGTTTTTCTGGTGCTCTCTGGCTTTTTTTTTTTTTTTTGTATCAAATATTTTATTTTATTTATTTTTTTATTTATTTTTAAAAGAAAATCCATCCTGAACCCTCCTCCCTCCTCCCTCCCGATACCATCCCTCTGGGTCATCCCAGTGCACCAGTCCCAAGCATCCAGCATCGCGCATTGAACCTGGACTGGCATCTCGTTTCATACATGACATTTCACATGTTTCAATGCCATTCTCCCAAATCTTGCCACCCTCTCCCTCTCCCACAGAGTCCATTAGCCTGTTCTATACATCAGTGTCTCTTTTGCTGTCTCGTATACAGGGTTATCGTAACCATCTTTCTAAATTCCGTATATATGCGTTAGTATACTGTATTGGTGTTTGTCCTTCTGGCTTACTTCACTCTGTATAATAGGCTCCAGTTTCATCCACCTCATTAGAACTGATTCAAATGTATTCTTTTTAATGGCTGAGTAATACTCCATTGTGTATATTTACAACAGCTTTCTTATCCATTCATCTGCTGATGGACATCTAGGTTGTTTCCATGTCCTGGCTATTATAAACAGTGCTGCGATGAACATTGGGGTACACGTGTCTCTTTCCCTTCTGGTTTCCTCAGTGTGTATGCCCAGCAGTGGGATTGCTGGATCATAAGGCAGTTCTATTTCCAGTTTTTTAACGAATCTCCACACTGTTCTCCATAGTGGCTGTACTAGTTTGCATTCCCACCAACAGTGTAAGAGGGTTCCCTTTTCTCCACACCCTCTCCAGCATTTATTATTTGTAGACTTTTGGATCGCAGCCATTCTGACTGGTGTGAAATGGTATCTAATAGTGGTTTTGATTTGCATTTCTCTGATAATGAGTGATGTTGAGTATCTTTTCATGTGTTTGTTAGCCATCTGTATGTCTTCTTTGGAGAAATGTCTATTTAGTTCTTTGGCCCATTTTTTGATTGGGTCATTTATTTTTCTGGAGTTGAGCTGGAGGAGTTGCTCGTATATTGTTGAGATTAGTTGTTTGTCGGTTGCTTCATTTGCTATTATTTTCTCCCATTCTGAAGGCTGTCTTTTTACCTTGCTAATAGTTTCCTTTGATGTGCAGAAGCTTTTAAGTTTAATTAGGTCCCATTTGTTTATTTTTGCTTTTATTTCCAATATTCTTGGAGGTGGGTCATAGAGGATCCTGCTGTGATGTATGTCAGAGAGTGTTTTGCCTATGTTCTCCTCTAGGAGTTTTATAGTTTCTGGTCTTACGTTGAGATCTTTAATCCATTTTGAGTTTATTTTTGTATATGGTGTTAGAAAGTGTTCTAGTTTCATTCTTTTACAAGTGGTTGACCAGATTTCCCAGCACCACTTGTTAAAGAGATTGTCTTTAATCCATTGTATATTCTTGCCTCCTTTGTCAAAGATAAGGTGTCCGTATGTGCGTGCATTTATCTCTGGGCTTTCTATTTTGTTCCATTGATCTATATTTCTGTCTTTGTGCCAGTACCATACTGTCTTGATAACTGTGGCTTTGTAGTAGAGCCTGAAGTCAGGTAGGTTGATTCCTCCAGTTCCATTTTTCTTTCTCAAGATCGCTTTGGCTATTCGAGGTTTTTTGTATTTCCATACAAATTGTGAAATTATTTGTTCTAGCTCTGTGAAGAATACTGTTGGTAGCTTGATAGGGATTGCATTGAATCTATAAATTGCTTTGGGTAGTATACTCATTTTCACTATATTGATTCTTCCAATCCATGAACATGGTATATTTCTCCATCTATTAGTGTCCTCTTTGATTTCTTTCACCGGTGTTTTATAGTTTTCTATATATAGGTCTTTAGTTTCTTTAGGTAGATATATTCCTAAGTATTTTATTCTTTTCGTTGCAATGGTGAATGGAATTGTTTCCTTAATTTCTCTTTCTGTTTTCTCATTATTAGTGTATAGGAATGCAAGGGATTTCTGTGTGTTGATTTTATATCCTGCAACTTTACTGTAATCATTGATTAGTTCTAGTAATTTTCTGGTGGAGTCTTTAGGGTTTTCTATCTAGAGGATCATGTCATCTGCAAATAGTGAGAGTTTTACTTCTTCTTTTCCAATTTGGATTCCTTTTATTTCTTTTTCTGCTCTGATTGCTGTGGCCAAAACTTCCAAAACTATGTTGAATAGTAATGGTGAAAGTGGGCACCCTTGTCTTGTTCCTGACTTTAGAGGAAATGCTTTCAGTTTTTCACCATTGAGGATAATGTTTGCTGTGGGTTTGTCATATATAGCTTTTATTATGTTGAGGTATGTTCCTTCTATTCCTGCTTTCTGGAGAGTTTTTATCATAAATGGGTGTTGAATTTTGTCAAAGGCTTTCTCTGCATCTATTGAGATAATCATATGGTTTTTGTTTTTCAATTTGTTAATGTGGTGTATTACATTGATTGATTTGCGGATATTGAAGAATACTTGCATCCCTGGGATAAAGCCCACATGGTCATGGTGTATGATCTTTTTAATATGATGTTGAATTCTGATTGCTAGAATTTTGTTTAGGATTTTTGCATCTATGTTCATCAGTGATATTGGCCTGTAGTTTTCTTTTTTTGTGGGATCTTTGTCAGGTTTTATTAGGGTGATGGTGGCCTCATAGAATGAATTTGGAAGTTTACCTTCCTCTGCAATTTTCTGGAAGAGTTTGAGCAGGATAGGTGTTAGCTCTCCTCTAAATTTTTGGTAGAATTCAGCTGTGAAGCCGTCTGGACCTGGGCTTTTGCTTGCTGGAAGATTTTTGATTACAGTTTCAATTTCCGTGCTTGTGATGGGTCTGTTAAGGTTTTCTATTTCTTCCTGGTCGAGTTGTGGAAAGTTGTACTTTTCTAAGAATTTGTCCATTTCTTCCTCGTTGTCCATTTTATTGGCATATAATTGTTGATAATAGTCTCTTATGATCCTTTGTATTTCTGTGTTGTCTGTTGTGATCTCTCCATTTTCATTTCTAATTTTATTGATTTGATTTTTCTCTCTTTGTTTCCTGATGAGTCTGGCTAATGGTTTATCAATTTTATTTATCCTTTCAAAGAACCAGCTTTTGGCTTTGTTGATTTTTGCTATGGTCTCTTTTGTTTCTTTTGCATTTATTTCTGCTCTAATTTTTAAGATTTCTTTCCTTCTACTAACCCTGGGGTTCTTCATTCTTCCTTTTCTAGTTGCTTTAGGTGTAGAGTTAGGTTATTTATTTGACTTTTTTCTTGTTTCTTGAGGTGTGCCTGTATTGCTATGAACTTTCCCCTTAGGACTGCTTTTACTGTGTCCCACAGGTTTTGGGTTGTTGTGTTTTCGTTTTCATTAGTTTCTATGCAAATTTTGATTTCTTTTTTGATTTCTTCTGTGATTTGTTGGTTATTCAGCAGGGTGTTGTTCATCCTCCATATGTTGGAATTTTTAATAGTTTTTCTCCTGTAATTGAGATCTAATCTTACTGCGTTGTGGTCAGAAAAGATGCTTGGAATGATTTCTATTTTTTTGAATTTACCCAGGCTAGCTTTATGGCCCAGGATGTGATCTATCCTGGAGAAGGTTCCATGTGCGCTTGAGAAAAAGGTGAAATTCATTGTTTTCGGATGAAATGTCCTATAGATATCAATTAGGTCTAACTGGTCTATTGTATCGTTTAAAGTTTGTGTTTCCTTGTTAATTTTCTGTTTAGTTGATCTATCCATAGGTGTGAGTGGGGTATTAAAGTCTCCCACTATTATTGTGTTTTTGTTAATTTCTCCTTTCATACTTGTTAGCATTTGTCTTACATACTGTGGTGCTCCCATGTTGGGTGCATATATATTTATAATTGTTATATCTTCTTCTTGGATTGATCCTTTGATCATTATGTAGTGACCTTCTTTGTCTCTTTTCACAGCCTTTGTTTTAAAGTCTATTTTATCTGATATGAGTATTGCTACTCCTGCTTTCTTTTGGTCCCTATTTGCATGGAAAATCTTTTTCCAGCCCTTCACTTTCAGTCTGTATGTGTCCCCTGTTTTGAGGTGGGTCTCCTGTAGACAACATATGTAGGGGTCTTGTTTTTGTATCCATTCAGCCAGTCTTTGTCTTTTGGTTGGGGCATTCAACCCATTTACGTTTAAGGTAATTACTGATATTTATGATCCCGTTGCCATTTACTTTATTGTTTGGGGTTTGAATTTATACACCATTTTTGTGTTTCCTGTCTAGAGAACATCCTTTAGTATTTGTTGGAGAGCTGGTTTGGTGGTGCAGAATTCTCTCAGCTTTTGCTTGTCTGAGAAGTTTTTGATTTCTCCTTCATACTTGAATGAAATCCTTGCTGGGTACAATAATCTGGGCTGTAGGTTATTGTCTTTCATCATTTTAAGTATGTCTTGCCATTCCCTCCTGGCTTGAAGAGTTTCTATTGAAAGATCAGCTGTTATCCTTATGGGAATTCCCTTGTGTGTTATTTGTTGTTTTTCCCTTGCTGCTTTTAATATTTGTTCTTTGTGTTTGATCTTTGTTAATTTGATTAATATGTGTCTTGGGGTGTTTCGCCTTGGGTTTATCCTGTTTGGGATTCTCTCGGTTTCTTGGACTTGGGTGATTATTTCCTTCCCCAGTTTAGGGAAGTTTTCAACTATTATCTCCTCAAGTATTTTCTCATGGTCTTTCTTTTTGTCTTCTTCTTCTGGAACCCCTATGATTCGAACGTTGTAGGGTTTAATATTGTCCTGGAGGTCTCTGAGATTGTCCTCATTTCTTTTAATTCGTTTTTCTTTTATTCTCTCTGATTCATTTATTTCTACCATTCTATCTTCTAATTCACTAATCCTATCTGTTGCCTCTGTTATTCTACTATTTGTTGCCTCCAGAGTGTTTTTAATTTCATTTATTGCATTATTCATTATATATTGACTCTTTTTTATTTCTTCTAGGTCCTTGTTAAACCTTTCTTGCATCTTCTCAATCCTTGTCTCCAAGCTATTTATCTGTGATTCCATTTTAATTTCAAGATTTTGGATCAATTTCACTATCATTATTCGGAATTCTTTATCAGGTAGATTCCCTATCTCTTCCTCTTTTGTTTGGTTTGGTGGGCATTTATCCTGTTCCTTTATCTGCTGGCTATTCCTCTGTCTCTTCATCTTGTTTAAATTGCTGAGTTTGGGGTGTCCTTTCTGTATTCTGGCAGTTTGTGGAGTTCTCTTTATTGTGGCTTTTCCTCGCTGTGTGTGGGTTTGTACAGGTGGCTTGTCAAGGTTTCCTGGTTAGGGAAGCTTGTGTCGGTGTTCTGATAGGTGGAGCTGTATTTCTTCTCTTTGTTCAGTCGCGCTGTGGGGAGGGAGGGAGGGATGCTGCAAACAAATATCACTGGAGTGCGCTCGCAGTGCCTCAGCCACACTGGGTCTGCCCCCGCTCACGGCGCATGTAGCCTCCCTGCCCACACTGCTCGGGCTCTAGGTTGTTCCGCCGGGAACCATCCGAGGCTGGCCCTGGGTTGCATGTACCTCCCAGGTCCAAGCCGCTCAGGTTCAGGCACTCGGGTAGTCCTCAGAGGCGCAGACTCAGTTGGGCCTGAGTTTTGTGCTCTTCCCAGGTCCAAGCAGCTCAAGT
This sequence comes from Bos taurus, assembly GCF_002263795.3. Classification (NCBI taxonomy): domain Eukaryota; kingdom Metazoa; phylum Chordata; class Mammalia; order Artiodactyla; family Bovidae; genus Bos; species Bos taurus. The sequence continues at coordinate 36,134,912 of NC_082638.1, forward strand.
GATGAGGTGTTTGGCGAGCGCCAATGCTGCGACTTATCGCCTCCCCGCCACTCGGTTATCTGGGTGTAAAACCGGCGCCCCTTCTCAGGCAGATGTTAACCGTCCAGACCCCCAAGAAGTTTTAGTTAGCAAAGAAGCCTGCTTACAGTTTTATAGATAATGTCTCTCTGGGGCTGCGATTGCCCCCTTCCGGCTCTGGCTGCCTGTCACCAGAGGGGGAAGGTCTGCAGCCGGCTATCTCTGATCAATTCTTTGTTTCGTGCGCGGGCCTGGCGGTGTCTTAGGTTGGGGCTGGCTTTTCGCGTGGTAGATATCCCACAGTCTGGTTTGCTCGCCCAAATTATTTTGCTCAGATAGTGCTCAGTGTATTCAGGCCAGATTCTTACTCTAAGCGATGCAGCCCGTGCTGCACCTCCCTGCCCAGCCCCCGCTTGCTAATGGCGCGTGCAGGCGTCTGCGCTGCTTCTCCGCTGGGGGAGTTACCGTAGGACTCGCAATCTTCGAGTTTTAATTGTTTATTTATTTTTTCTTCCTGTTATGTTGCCCTCTGTGCTTCCAAAGCTCGGCACAGATTCGGCAGTGAGAAGGTTTCCTGGTGTTTGGAAACTTCTCTCTTTTTAAGACTCCCTTCCCGGGACGGAACTCCGTCCCTCCCTCTTTTGTCTCTTTTTTTGTCTTTTATATTTTTTCCTACCTCCTTTCGAAGAGTTGGATTGCTTTTCTGGGTGCCTGATGTCCTCTGCCGGCATTCAGAAATTGTTTTGTGGAATTTACTCGACGTTTAAATGCTCTTTTAATGAATTTGTGGGGGAGAAAGTGTTCTCCCCGTCCTACTCCTCCGCCATCTTGGCTCCTCCTCCTCTGGCTTTTTTGATAACCCAGTGGGTGTTGGTAATTTAATCTCAGGTTCTTCTGACCTTTCTAAATCCAGCTTGAACATCTGGAAGCTCATGGTTCACATTCTATTGAAGCCTGGCTTTGGGAATTTTGAGCAGTACTTTGCGAATGTGTGAGATGAGTGAAGTTAAGTAGTAGTTTGCACACTCGATGGATTGCCTTTTATTGCGGTTGGAATGAAAACAACTTTTCCAGTGGTCTGGCCACAGCTGTGTCTTCCAAATCTGCTGGCATATAGAGGGCAGCACACTCACAACATCATCTTTTAGAATTTGAAAGAGCTCAACTGAATTCCACCACCTCCACGAGCTTTGTTTGTAGTTATGCTTCTAAAGTCCGACTTGACTTTGCATTCCAGGACGTCTGGCTCTAGGTGAGTGATCACACCATTGTGCTTAACTGGATCATGCAGATCTTTTGTGCATATTTCATCTGTGTATTCTTCCCTCCTCTTCTTAATAGCTTCTGCTTCTGTTACATCCGTACCATTTCTGTCCTTTATTGTGCCCCTCTTTGCATGAAATTTGCCCTTGGTATCTCTGATTTTCTTGAAGAGATCTGTAGGATTTCCCATTCTATTTATTTCCTGTATGAACTGGTATTGATAACTGAGGAAGGTTTAATCTCTCCTTGCTATTCTTTGGGACTCTGCATTCAAATGGGTATTGTTTTCATTTTCTCGTTTTTGTTTAGCGTCTTTGGTCTTTTCAGATCTTTGTAAGGCCTTATCACTTTGTTATTTTGCATTTCTTTTATATGGGAATGGTCTTTATCCCTGATTCCTGTACAATGTCACCCCTCCACCCATAGGTCTTCAGGCACTCTGTCTATCAGATAGAATCCCCTGAATCTATTTATCACTTCCACTGTATAATCATAAGCGTTTTGATTTTGCACCTGTAAAATATGCTAATCCCCTATTTCATGCAGAGAAATCTTCACCCAGACTTTTTTCAAAGAAATACAGAGAACTCTTTCTGTTATTCAGGAAATACATGAAATATAGCTGTACCTATTTGATGTTTTAGCTCAGATATCAATTTCTGATTCATTGAAAAATTTCTATTTCATGTGTACAGCTCAGTTCAGTTTAGTTCAGTCACTCAGTCATGTCTGACTCTTTGCGACCCCATGAATTGCAGTATGCCAGGCCTCCCTATCCATCACCATCTCCCGGAGTTCATTCTAACTCACTTCCATCGACTCAGTGATGCCGTCCAACCGTCTCCTCCTCTGTCATCCCCTTTCCCTTCTATCCCCAATATCTCCCATCATCAGAGTCTTTTCCAATGAGTCAACTCTTCCCATGAGGTGGCCAAAGTACTAGAGTTTCAGCTGTAGCATCAGTCCTTCCAAAGAAATCCCAGGGCTGATCTCCTTCCAAATGCACTGGTTGGATCCCCTTGCAGTCCAAGGGACTCTCAAGAGTCTTCTCCAACACCACAGATCAAAAGCATCAATTCTTCAGTGCTCAGCAATCTTCACAGTCCAACTCTCACATCCATATATGAAGACTGGAGAAACCATAGCCTTGACTAGACGAACCTTTCTTGGCAAAGTAATGTCTCTGCTTTTGAATATGCTATCTAGCTTGGTCATAACTTTTCTTCCAAGGAGTAAACGTCTTTTAATTTCATGGCTGCAGTCATCATCTGCAGTGATTTTGCAGCCCCAAAAAATAAAGTCTGACACTGTTTCCACTGTTTCACCATCTATTTCCCATGAAGTGATGGGACCAGATGCCATGATCTTCGTTTTCTTAGTGTTGAGTTTTAAGCCAACTTTTTCACTCTCCTCTTTCACTTTCTTCTAGAGGCTTTTTAGTTCCTCTTCTCTGCCATAAGGGTGGTGTCATCTGTATATCTGAGGTTATTGATATTTCTCCCAGCAATCTTGATTCCAGCTTGCACTTCTTCCAGCCCACTGTTTCACATGATGCACTCTGCATGTAATTTAAATAAGCAGGGTGGCAATATATAGGCTTGCGATCCTCCTTTTCCTAATTGGAACCAGTCTGTTGTTCCATGTCCAGTTCTAACTGTTTTTTCCTAACCTGCATATAGGTTTCATGTGTACAAATCTAGAAAAAGTTTCATATGTGAATAGTCGAGATTTCATATTTCATATGAGAACATTTCTCCCCAGATTGTTAAATGTGAAATACACAGAATTCCAAGTCTCATATCAGAAGACCTTCATTCAAGCTTTCTTGATGGAAATATAGAGAATTTCAGAGCTCAAGCATGAAAATCTGTGGGAAAATTCTACATTTCTTGTAGGAGAATGAATGCACTTTTTTCAAATGTGAAGTAGACAGTATTCAATATTTCATGAAGGAAAGACAGTACAAAGATTTTCAAATGAGAAATATGAAAAAATTCCATATCTCATGTGAGAAATCCTGTGACCATATTTTGATATGTGAAATAGACATTTTCATATTTCCTGTCAAAGAATCTGCATCCTGATTTTCATATCTCTAATGTGAAAAATTCCACATTTTAATAAGAAAATATTGTATGTATACTTTCATGTGAGATGTACAGAGAATTCCACATTTCAAGTTGGAAAAATTGTCCCCAGATTTGTATATGTGACTAATAGAGAATTTTATATTTCACATTCTGGAATATACATCTAGATTTTCAAATGTGAAACTGAGAATTTCATCTTTTATGAAGGACTATGTCATTTCAGATGTCTGTACTTGAAACAGATAATACCTTCATCAAGAGGCACCTTAATTCCTATTATTCTTCTGTCATTTGGGTGTTGTCATCTGGATAACTAAGTTATCATATCGCCCACATAAATTTTGTGTCTAGCTTGAGATTCATCTAGGATTTTATTTTTTCATGAGGTCCTCTGCACAGAAGTCAAATAACCAGGGCAACACTAGATAGCTTTGACTTATTCCTTTCCCGATTTTGAATCACTTCATTGTCCCGTGTCCAGGTCTAACTGTTGCAAATTTAATAGCGTACACATTTCCCAGGAGACAGGTAAGGAATTCTGATGTTCTTTTCTCTAAGAATTTTCCAAAATTACTTTTCTTTTTCAATGGTTTGTGTGTGATTCACAGTGTCCAAGTCATTAGCAGAAACAATTAAGCAGATATAGATGATTGTATAGTCTATACATCAATTTATGTGTACCTGTTATGACTGAATCACTAACTACACATTTCTGTGTTTTTTTGTTTGTTTATTTTTTGGTCATTGTTGTTATTGTTGTTTTCTCTCTTTATCAAGTAGTCAAGTACCAAGTAGTCAAGTCAAGTATGAACTTGCCAACTTATTCTACAGGAATTAAATTATGCCCATGGCAGTCTCTGACCCTTGAGACTCGCTGAATGGAATTAAGCTTTGAGATTTGAAATCAGACATCGGTACTCTGGGAAAATGTCAGGAACATTCAAAATATAGCTAGATATATTAAAGTGCTGACTTTTTGAGCCCAGTTATGCTATTATATTTTATGTGGAATGTTCTGCATTTCTTCATGCTGAGGACAATTTATCATTAAGAGAAATTTTCTAGGGGGAAAACAACAACAACAACAAATGTGCTTGATTGCATGTTGGAAGTCAAAGTAATACCAGTTACGTGTGTACGTAAGCAACGTCCCATCAAACAGAGTAATTCATGTCCACTAATGTTTCATGTTTTGCTGTCAAGGAAAAAGAATAATAGAGCTTTCCAGGAAACACTGAGAAGTTCAAAGAAGGCAGAAATGTAGAAGGATATGAAATGCACCTCTCTCAATGTATAGATCAGAAGTAACACTTCTACATGGTCAATAGTTTTCCCAGAGCATCAGATAAATACTAGCAGAAGACCCTAGTCCCCAGAGTGTTCCATGTGGGTTTCAGACATACCTGGGCGGGAAGGAATTAAGATGGGAAAAGAAGTATAAGAGGAAGCAAAACAAAACCTGAGCCTTGTGGTGGGAGATGGAGAAGCAGGGAAGAGATTTCCAGAATGAGGCAAGCCCCTTCAGTAAAGGGTAAATTGCTTTGGACTGAAAGGAAGCAAGGTAAGACAGCTGATGAAATATTATTTATGTAGAGCAAAAGTTACACAGATAATGTGTGTCGTGGCTCTATATGGCCCAAACTGCAATGCAGCTCAACCAGTGTGCATGGGGTCTGGAAGCTGGACACAGGATTTAGAGTGCCATCCTGGGAGAGGACTGTTGTTGGTTATGTGGAGATGGCCTGAAGGAGAAAGGGTGACAGAGAATGAGATGGCTGGATTGCATCACCAATGCAATGGACACGAACTTGGGCAAACTTCAGGAAATGGTGAGGGACAGGGAGGTCTGGCACACTGTGGTCCATGGGGTTGCAGATACAACTGGGCAAATGAACAACAACAATTTCTTGAGATAAAGCTGTTCCAGGGGGAGTAGAAGAGGAAAACATTTGTGAGAACAATGGAAGCGCCAAGTTCTCCCCTAGAGACGGAGGAAGTGGGAAGAGTCTGGCCACCTGGATTAGTGCTCTCCTGAAAGGTGTGCCTTCTGGCCACCTTGTAGAGTCCACTTCTCACACAGCCCTGATCTGTAGTCAGCAGGCACCAGCATGTGTCCTGAGGGCCTGACCTCCTACTGGGTACCAGGTTCTCGGTTGGTGTGAGATGCCCAGCCCTGTTGGTGGATGCTCAGGCTGACCACATGTCACTCCACAGCCACAAGCCCAAGGGAGCTTCCTCCTTGACCACAGCAATGGACCTGAACTGGACTCAGCCTTGGGGTTGTCTATGGAAGGAAAGGTGGGAAAGGTCATGTCTGTCTTTTGTTTGTTTGTTTGTTTGTTTTCTATTGTTGGCCAGCCAGTGCAGCTTGCAGGATCTTAGTTCCCCAACTATGTATAGAATCCCTGCCCTCAGCAGTGAAAGTGCAGAGTCCTAACCACTCCAGGACTACCAGAGAGTTCCTAGTAGGTCATTTCTTGAGCCTGGCAGATGGCCCAGAAGTCTGACGTTGGCTGCTGAGAGGCAGCCTTCTATGGGTGAGGCTTGGGTGAAGTCACAAAACATCCCTCTCTCCCTGATCTCTGGGAGCCCTGTGACCATGGCCCATATCATAGAAACTTCTGGAGGTAGAGAGAACTGAAGGACGACATACCCCCTCCCCACTCATATTGCTTTCCTGGCTACAGACCCAAAGGCCTTCCAATAAATTCATCTGCTCTCAACCCATCTACAGAAAGAATGCTGTCCTCCTTCCTGGAAACCTTCCCTGAAGAAAAGGTTGAAATCATGTCCTCTGCTTCTTCCTAACATAACATGTGAAGGCTTTTCTGTACATCCAGTGTTAAGCTTATGCTAGACAGCTATGGGTTTTCTTCCTTTTTTTTTTTTTTTATTTTTTGTTAAAACACATACTCCCCTTCACAACCAGGATGGTTTGAGCACAGGCCTTGCTCTGTTCTCAAGGCTCTGTCCCTCACAGTCTAGGAGAGAAGTAAAGAAAGTTGGGGCCAGAACGAGAGTTGGGTGGGGACTTTTAGCAGCAGTGGTCTGCAAGAAGGGGTCCACAGGAGCAGGCTGTGTCCTGGAAAATCTGGGTGGGTGGGCATTTGTTGATGTTTAGAAGTCACCTGGGAGCTGAGTCATCACCTGCATACTCCCCACCTGTCCTTGAGGTGAGCCCTCTCCAGGGACTCCTGATCTAAAGAACGCATTAATGTACTAAGGTGGCCACAAGATATACAAGAGACCTAAACAACAGGAAATTGTTTTCTCCCAGTTCTGGAGGCTAGAAGTCCAGGATCAAGGTGTTGACAGTGTGGTTTCTCGGGAGATCTCTTTCCCTGATGCACAAACAGCTGCATTCTTGTGTCCTCCTGTCCCTTTATGTCCATGCATCTTTGATGTCTTGTGTGTCCTAATTTCCTTTTTTTTTTTTTTCTGGTCATGCTACTTCACTTCTGGGTCTTAGTTTCCAGTCCAGGGATTGAAATGGGGCCCTTGGCCGTGAAAATTCTGAGCCCTAACCACTGGCCTTGCAGGGAATTCTGCTCTCTCTTTTTATGTAGAGAACCATCAGATTGGACTAGGGCTTACCCTAGTGCCTTCGTTGAGTTTAACTACCTTGTTAAGAATATAATCTACAAATATAGTCACATTCCAAAGTGTAGGGGGATAGGACTTCTACAGATAATTTTTTAAATGAATTAATTTGATGGCACCAATTGTTAGTTGTGGCATGTGGGGTCTTTGGACTTCCTGGCAGCACGTGGGATCTAGTTCCCTGACCAGGGACCGAAGTCCAGCCCCCTGCACTGGGAGTGGAGAGCTTTAGCCACTGGATCATTGGGAAAGTCCCCTCAACATATGGATTTTGTAGGACACAATGAAGCCCAAAACAGGGTTGATGGTAGGGTGATGTGCCTGGCTACACATTGTGGTGTAGCTTCACGTTGCACCCTACCTGCTCCTTAGAAATATCTGAGACGCTTAGTAACGTTGACTCCCTGGTCCCATTCCTGGAGATACTTATTCTGTGGGTATGGAGTAAGATCGGCAAAATCAACCAGAACTTTTCAAAATCAATCAGTACTTTTCAAAACTCTCTAGTACTCACTGTTTAATATGGACACCTTAAGCAGCCTGGGCAACACCTGGAGTTTGTGAGAAACTCAAGACTCTCAGGCCCCACTCACAACTGTCGGACGAGAATATGTTTTTACACAAGACATGTAGGGAAATCCTTAGATTCACTGAGGGTTACAAAGCACAGCCCAGGAGATTTGCAAGTGTGGCCCAAACTGAGAAGTTTGGATCCAGATCTCTGAGCTTTGCTTATACCCTAACTTCCTTTAGTGCGAAGGACATCCAGAAGCCCCAGGACAGAGTGTGGAGGTCCTAGAATCTCTGAAGAGTGGTGGGGAGGATGAAGCTCCCAGCTCAAGGTACAACATCTGATTGGTTTATTGAATTACCAATAACACGCTTCTCCCAAGGCAGGTGCTCAGTGTGTCACATGAAGAAAAAATTAATTCCTGACGCTCAACCCTCAGGGTCTCCTGAAGGAGTAGATTCTTGGATATTTTAAGCATGTTTTTACTGTTGTTTGGGTTCCCCTTGTGCCTCAGCTGGTGAAGAATCTGCCTGCAATGTGGGAGACCTGAGTTTGATCCCTGGGTTGGGAAAATCCCCTGGAGACAGGAAAGGCTACCCAGTCCAGTATTCTAGCCTGGACGATTCCATGGACTGTATATAGTCCATGGGGTCAGGAAGGGTCAGACACGACTGAGGGACTTTCACTTTCACTGTTGTGGTTTAGTTGCTAAGTTGTGTCTGAGTCTTTTGTGACCCCATAGACTGTAGCCTGCCAGGCCCCTCTGTCCATGGTATTTCCCAGGCAAGAATACTGGACTGGGTTGCCATTTCTTCCTCCAGGAGATCTTTCCAACCCTTTCATTGAAACCAGGTCTCCTGCATTAACAGGTGGATTCTTAACTGCTGAACCACCAGAGATCAATCTTTCCCAAAGTATTGGATGATTTTACACCCTGGGACTCACGTCACATCAGAATCAAGTGAGGCAAACATTGAACTTTCAGATGCCCAAGCCCCCTCCTCAGGCAATTTTAGTTTCTTAGGTATGATATGCAGCCCTGGAATCTCTATGTTTAATAATGTCCCAGGTGATTCTGAGATTTGAACAATCTTTAGAAGCATATGAAAATGAAAGTGTTAGTCATCCAGTTGTGTTTGACTCTTTGCAAACCCATGGATAGTAGTTCCCCAGGCTCCTCTATCCATGGAATTCTCGAGGCAAGCATACTGAAGTGGATAGCCATTCCCTTCTCCAGGAGATCTTCCTGAACCAGGGATCAAACTCCGGTCTCCTCTACTGCAGGCAGACTTTTTACTGTCTGAGCCATTAGGGAAGCCTAGAAGCATAAATATGTAGTCAACATGTTCCTTCCTTTCCCCTAAGTTTTTGCAAACATTTTAAAATTGACATCCAAAATGTTTTTATTGTAAGTGTAAACACAGCAAAGGATGTACCTTTGGGCATACAATAAAAATAAACCCTTTAAGTAATCAAACTAGGAATTCCCTGGCAAACCAGCGTTTACTGCTCAATGCTATCACTCTGGTGATCTGGGTTCAGTCCCCGGTCAGGAAACTAAGATCCTGCAGGAAGTCTCATGGTGTATCCATAAATAAATAAAACTGTTAATATCATGCTTACAAATACATCCAGAAGAATGTAAAGAGCATAGAGTTCAAAAATATATATATTTTTATTCATTTATTTGGCTACCTCAAGTCTTAGTCATGGCATGCAGGATCCTTTGTCCTTTCTACTGCCCTCTGGTATATGGGATCTTAACCACCATGTATTAAACGCACATTCCCTACATTGGAAGGCAGATTCTCAACCCATGGACCACGAGGGAAGTCCCTAGCCTTGGGTTTTGATACTCACCAACATTGCAGAAGGCCATGGCAAGGCAATCCAGCATTTTTGCCTGGAGAAGTCCATGGATAGAGGAGCCTGGCTGGCTACAGTCTATGGGGTCGCAAGAAGTCAGACACAACTGAGCAACTAGGCACAGCACTCACTATCAACCGTCTTAAAAGAGTCTAAAACGAGCTCTTTCTAATGGTCGGTTCTGTATTTTTTTCCCCTGCTTCATTGAGATGTAATGGACACATATTGTGTAAATTTAAGGTGAACACATGTTGATTTGATAAGAACAGTGTTTTTGATGTTATATCTGGTTACAACACTTGAGATCACGTTCATCAGTGAAGTTCATTTTTGTTCTAATTCAGTGACTCTGTTACCTTATAAGGAATGGAAATACACATATTTCTACTCTAAAACCCTCCCTCCCTCTATGTATCTGTGTGCACAGGGTTGTAAAGGCAGTGGGAAGGAAAGCTTGAGATATAATCTTGGTGGTGCAAAGGGGAAGGAGAGAGAAGACGGGGAGTGAGTGAGGAAGGCAGAAGGATGGGGACCAGGGTGTGACCTGACACCCCTGACCTGGTTTAAGAAAGCATGAGCCCCTGCCTAGAAAAAGCTCCTGGGGTTCAGCATGAAGATCCACAGTGAGGACCCCTGAAATCCAGCAGGTGCTGAGTCTTCAAGTGCAGATCATTTGGGAGTAAGCTTGCTTTCTGCTCTCCTCACCATGCCCACCCGCCCCCAACCCACCACCCTTGCTCCCAGAAGAGGACAGGGGTTTGCTGTTTGCAGCTGGAGAATTTTCTGGTATTGGAGGTGAACCCCTGATTTTTCCATTCCTGATACCAGCCCGAGCTCTGTTGGAATAGCTATGTGGACCACCTTCCCCTGCCCTTAAGCTATTGAATCCCAAATAACTAAAGATGCAGATAAACTGGAGATAAGATGGTGGGCCTCTGGATGCCAGAGAGGGAAGTGGGGACTCTCACCACCCTGAGACCTGGAAAACAGCCCCTGGGTGGGGCCCTGCAGCCGCACCCACATTCTTTCCTCTCATTAACAATTTGGTAGAAAGGTTTCTAGTTGAAAGATCCCATGGGGAAAAACTGGCTCAGAAACCTGATTGGAGCACCATTTGGATACTATGGATTGGATTAGAATGGGCTTTCAAAGGCTTGGAATCTCCTGATCCAGCCTCACTGAGAAAAGGCTTTTGGAGAGCCAGGTAGGAGTTTCATGGACACTGGACACAGGAAGCAGTGCTGATATTTCCAGAGAAATCTTTCTGGGGCGTGGAGACAGAGATACTCCAGCTTCATCCTCCAGTGGGACTCAGAATAAGAAGTGTTTAGCTGCACTGAGTCAACTGGACTTCAGGAGCTGGTGAGCCATGGGGGTTGGAATGCTTCATTTTGTTCTCTACAGCCATGAGTGTGCAAAATTGCTCTGTAAAGGCCTAGAGAGTAAATGGGCATTAAGCGCCAATGCAGTCTCTGCCATTAGCAGAGTGAAATAGCCTCGGGTACCCACTCCAGTGTTCTTGCCGGGAGAATCCCAGGGACAGGGGAACCTGGTGGGCTGCTGTCTATGGGGCCACACAGAGTCGGACACGACTGAAGTGACTTAGCAGCAGCAGCAGCAGCAAATGATCATGGCTGTGTTCCAATAAAACTTTATTTGTGACACTGAAATTTAGATATCCTATAATTTTCACATATCGCAAAATATTCCTTTGTTTGCCCCCAAATTAAAAAAATGTAAAAATATTAAATATATTTTTAAAAGTTAAAAAAAAAAAAACAAAAAACTAAAACCTAAAAATCATTCTTAGCTTGCTCGTTGGGAGAAAAAGCAAACAGGAAGCAAGCCAATTTGTAAATTCCTGTTTAAACCATTTGCCTATATAATGCAGCTAGCATCCCATTAGTGACTTGTGACATGAATTTAGTAGGCTGGATTCTGCTTATGAAAAACAGAAATTTCCATTAAATCTAAGATGACATCAGCTGTAAAATGCAGCATTATTCCTTTTCTTTTTTTTTTTTTTTTTCTGCCACACCCAGTGGCATGTGGGATCATAGGTCTCTGACAGGGATTGAAGCCATGACCCTGGCCTGGAAGTGAGGAGTCTTAAATACTGGATCACCAGGGAAGTCCCACAGAATTATTTTTCATACCACTATAAAATATACACATATATACATATGTATGTGTGTGTGTTCAGTTGCTTCAGTAATGTTTGACTCCTTGCAACACTATGGACTTGGAGAAGGCAATGGCACCCCACTCCAGTACTCTTGCCTGGAAAATCTCATGGACGGAGGACCCTGGTGGGCTGCAGTCCATGGGGTCGCTGGGAGTCGGGCACGACTGAGCAACTTCACTTTGACTTTTCACTTTCATGCATTGGAGAAGGAAATGGCAACCCACTCGTGTTCTTGCCTGGAGAATCCCAGGGACAGTGGAGCCTGGTGGGCTGCTGTCTCTGGGGTCACACAGAGTCGGACACGACTGAAGCCACTTAGTAGCAGCAGCAGCAGCAGCAACGCTATGGACTGTAGCCCACCCGGCTCCTCTGTCCATAGGATTCTTCAGGCAGGAATACTGCAGTGGGTTGCCATGCCCTCCTCCAGGGGGTCGTCCTGACCCAGAGATGGAACCTGCATCTCTTACATCTTTTGCATTGTCAGGAGAGACCTTTACCGCTAGGGCTATCATTTATACACAACCAAACAAACTATAATATGCTGCTGATGAAATGTGATCTGGTATCAGAAATGGTCAAATGTAAACTGTAGAATGTCCCTTAATGTCAATGAAATGTGTTAACAGCATGGAAGCTATCAACAAATGTATTATATGGAGAGAAATTGTGTTACAAACCTTTTATTTCAATGACCACTACTGCCCCTGTCAGCATCCAACTACATACTGGCTGACTTTCTCCCTTGCATGATACTTTTAATTCATTAAGATTTGGAATTCATTAAATGCTTGGAGAAATTGCTTGTCAGCTTCTTTGCTAAGATCAAGTGTAAGAACCTGGGGAGCCAGGAATTAGTGGGTCAAGCCTGTGGTACAGATAAAAGATTGTATTCATAACAGCTACTGTTTATTTATGCAGCAGACATGTAGCACTGACAGACACCAGAACTTGTTCTAGAAACAACAATACAGCAACCCAATAGCTCTGGAGTTGAATATGGCATGTGAGTTGGGGGAGGCTGTGATTTCTGACATCAGGGTCAGGGAAGCCTGGCAGAGAAACTGTGGACTGAAGCAGGTCAGGAGTTGGGTGACAGTACTTGAGACAGTGTCCAAGGCAGGGGGAGTAGCAGAAGTCCTGAGAAGGCCCTGTCCTCTCTCCTTGGTACCCTTGGGAGATTGGGTCTGGGAACCCTGCACCCAAAGATACCAAAATCCATGGATGCTCAAGTTCCTTATATAAAATGGTATAGTCTTTGCACGTAACTTAAGGGGATGCTCCCACATAGTTTAAATCATCTCCACATTCCTTGTAATACCTAATACAATGCCAATGCTGTGTAAATAGTTTCAAGTACAATGTACATGCTATATATATACACATATATGTATATGCATATACATGTATGTGTATATATGCATATGTATGTATTTTGTATGTATGTGTGTGTGTGTATGTATGTGTATATATAGTTGCCAGCATGAGGCAGGTTCAAGTTTTGCTATGAGAACTTTCTGGAATTTTTTTTTTTATATATATTTTTGATCCATGTATAGAGTCTGGTGCCTTCTGGACTCAGAGAATGGAGGGAGTGAGGGGCACCCCCAAGGGACAGCTGGGGGCTCTTTTGGACATTTTATGTTGGTCAGCATTTCTGAGTGAGATTGGAGATCTATAAGCAAAGTGGTGCCTACCAGCTCTCCTGTAGAGTTTAACAGGAGCACTGGGGCCACTATGGGGAGACAAGGCAAAAGTAGGGTCTGGAGAAGGAAGTTTAAAATGATCATGTCACTTAACTGAGTTTGAGATGTTTCCTTATGTCTAAGGGTGTTAATAGTTATCTCAATGTTTCAGCTGATGATTAAATCAGGTACTAATTTTGTCTTTTGGAAGAAATATAATCATCACCACTTATCTGCAGAGAATAAGTTCCAAGACCCCCAGTGGACATCTGTAACCACACATAGTATCAAACCCTATATACACAATGGTTTTTCTATACAAACATACCTGTGATGCAGTTTATTTTATAAAAGAACAGTAAGAGATTGGCAACTTCCTAATAATAACAGGAAAGTGAAAGTGAAGTTGCTCAGTCGTGTCCAACTCTTTGCAACCTGATGGACTGCAGCTTACTATGCTCCTCTGTGATGGGATTTCCCAGGCAAGAATTCTGGATTGGGTTGCCATTTCCTTCTCCAGGGATGGAACCCAGGTCTCCTGAATAGTAGCAGACACTTTACCATCTGAGCCACCAGGGAAGGTGTAATAATAACATAGAACAATTATAACAACATATTTTTATAACAGTTTTGTGAATGTAGTCTCTATGTAAAATATATTACTGAACTAATTTCGTGATTTTTTTTTCACCCTAACTATGCACTATGCTCTGTGGCCATACCTTTTGCAGTTTGCAGTTTGACAGCAAAACTAACCCAGATTTCTTTTCTCTGCTTCACATTCACCACAGATATTAGCAACCTCAGCATACTTTTTTTTCTTTTTATATCAAATTGAGAACTTTGATCTTTTCACTTAAAGGTAGCACTTAAAGGATTCTCTCTGGCATGTCTAAATAACCAACATCACTCCACTTACGGTTTGGGGCCATTATTGAGTAAAATAAGGGTGACTTGGTCACAAGCTCTGTGACATCTCAACAGTCATTGTGGTAACCGAGTGACAAATGGGTGAGATGTGCAGGACTAAGTTCGATTCACATTTCTGGGCAGGAGGAAGCAGGATGGTGTGAGATTCCAATCCTACTCCTCAGAATGACATGCAATTTAAAACTTATGAGTTATGTATTTCTGGAGTTTTCCATTTAATATTTTCAGTGAACAACTGAGGGTTAACTGAAACCACAGAAAGTGACACCTGAGATCAGAGGGGATGACCTTGTTCTGTGGTTGCCTTTAGGTGGAAAAAACACTGGAAGGGGCCACTTGAAGCCAAAAGTGATTGTAAAATGGCCCATCTCTTCCTATGTGAGGAAGCACAAGCATGACCACAACCCGAGACAAAGACCGCAGGGTCCAAACCCAGAGATGAGGATAATGATGATGCTGAGGTCATCTTTGTTGGAGTGCAGCATGTCAATGAGGATGCTGAAACTCTCTTTGTCAGAGTGATTTCAAGTTCAAAGCCAGTCATTTCTAACATTTTGAACAGAGTGACCAGGGATGCATCTTCAAGAAGAAAGAAGGGCCACGTGAGTCCAGATCCCTCCTGCACATTGCAACCTGCAAATCTCAGGACTCCAGCATCAGAACCAGTGGCTGTATCATTAGCTTCTCAGTCTGAATGGGGAAGAAAAAACAGTCCTGTTATTTTCGAGCCTTCATCTAAACCTGATTATAAAACGAGCTCTCTGGAAGCTGTGCTTCACAATTCAGAATTGCTCTCTCTGCGGCCTCATTGTCTATCTGGAGCTAGTCTCTCAATAGCAGGCAAGGATGAAAGTCCTCTTAATTCAAAGCAATGTCCCACTTCAGATGTAAAATGTAACAGTGGGAATCCCAAAAGACCCAAACTCAGCAATGGAATCCCAGGGGGACCTGCCTCCACCATGGCCCCTGTAGGTATCTCTCCTACAAAGGACACGATTATGACCTTGGAAGGTCTCCTGACCTCACCGAGCCATGTTCACCGCGGGGCATCATTTTCACAGACTCATGCAAATGACCAGGCATGCTTCAGTCTTATGGATCCAGACAGAACATGTAGTTGGAGGGGCTGGAGAAAACGGACTTTTTGACTCTTGCAAGTCAGAGCAAGACTGTTGATCCCATGAAAGGAAATCTGATCATGTTACTTGATGACTTTTACTGTGGACAGCATACAAGAGATGGGCAGTCAGAACAGAAGACTCACACAGTCTTTAAATGCCTCAGTTGCTTGAGAGTTCTAAAAAATGTCAAGTTTATGACCCATGTGAGGAACCATCTGGACCTGGAGAGGCAGAAGGGTGACAGCTGGGAAATCCACACTACCTGCCAGCACTGCCACCACCAGTTTCCCACCCTGTTCCAGTTGCAGTGTCACATTGAAAGTGTCCATGCTTCCCGGGAGCCCTCCACGGTCTGTTATATCTGTGAATTGTCCTTCAAAACAGATCAGGTTCTCTTATAGCACATGAAGGACAGTCACAAACCTGGCAAAATGCCCTTTGTGTGCCGTGTTTGCAATTACAGACTGTCAGCCTTGGCCAATGTAGAGGTACGTTTTAGAATATGGCATGGAAACATGAACAATTTGCTTTGTCTGTTTTGCTTCGAAATTTTCAAACTGGTGACATCCTTCATAAATCACACTTGGAGGCACTGAAATAAGAGGGTCTTTCCATATTCCAAGTGCTGGCTACAGTGTTTGAAAATGAAGGAAAAGACGGAGCACCAAACAAAGAATCATCAGTCTTTCAAAAAGCCAGAGCAATTGTGAGGGTTGCCTCCTGAAACAGAGGTCATGATCCAAACTTCAGTTCAGCTGGGACTGAGAGAGACAGCATCCATCATTGTGAGGAACACTGACTCCCAAGTGTCACCCAGAAAAACTACAAAGAAGATTGACTACAAACACAAAATATTCCAGACGTGTTGCAGCAAGGGATCTGGCTAAAAATTAAGTTCTACCCACCTCCAGAAATTCAAAAAAGCCCTATTGAGGTTCAGCCAGCTGTACATAGAGACCCTGCCTGGCTTTTGTTGTTCAGTTTCTCAGTCGTGTCTGACTCCCTGTGACCCTATGAACTTCAGTATGCCAGGCTTCCCTGTCCATCACCATTTCCCGAAGCTTGCTCAAACTCGTTCCGTTGGGTTGCTGATGCCATCCAACCATCGTGTCCTCTGTCACACCTTCTGCTCCTGCCTTCAATAGTTCCCAGTATCAGGTTTGTTTGTTTGTTTGTTTGTTTTTTCCCAATGAGTTGACTCTTCCCATCAGGAGGCCAAAGTATTGGACATTCAGCATCAGTTCTTCCACTGAATATTCAGGGTTGATTTCCCTTAGGATTGACTGGTTGGATCTCCTTGCACTCCAAGGGACTCTCAAGAGTCTTGTCCAACATCACAGTTCAAAAGTGTCCAGTCTTTGGTGCTCAGGCTTCTTTATGGTCCAACTCTCACATCCATACATGACTAGTGGAAGAACCATAGCCTTGACTCCACTGACCTTTGTTGGCAAAGTAATGTCTCTGCTTTTTAATATGCCATCTAGGTTTGTCACAGCTTTTATTCCAAGGAGCAAGCATCTTTTAAATTCGTGGCTGCAGTCACCATCTGCAGTGATTTTGGAGCTCAAGAAAATAAAGTCTGTCACTGATTCTTTGTTTCCTCGTCTATTTGCCATGAAGTGATGAGACCTTTGACTGTGTGGACCACAACAAACTCTGGAAAATTCTTAAAGAGATGGGAATACCAGACCATCTGACATGCCTTTTGAGAAATCTGTATGCAGGTCAAGAAGCAACAGTTAGAACTGGACATGGAACAAGAGACTGGTTCTGAATAGGGAAAGGAGTATGTCAAGATTGTGTACTGTTGCCCTACTTATTTAACTTATATGCAGAGTACATCATTAAAAATGCTGGGCTGGATGAAGCACAATCTGGAATCAAGATTTCTGGGAGAAATAGCGACAACCTCAGACATGCAGATGCTGCCACACTAATAACAGAAAATGAAGATCCTCTTGATGACAGGGAAAGAGGAGAGTGAAAAGGCAGGCTTAAAACTCAATATTCAAAAAATGAACATTGTGACATCTGGTCCCATCACTTCATGGCAAACAAATGGAGAAAAAGTGAAAATAACAGCAGATCTTATTTTCTTGAACTCCAAAATCACTGTGGATGGTGAATGTAACCACAAAATTAAAAGTAGCTAGCTCCTTGGAAGAAAAGCTATGACAAACATAGATAGCATCAAAAAAAAGCAAAGGCATCACTCTGCTGACCAAAGTTGTTATAGTCAAAGCTACAGTGGCTCAGACAGTAAGGAATTCACTTGTAATGTGGGAGACCTGGGTTTGACCATGGGAAGGACATCTCTGTAGTCCAGTAGTAAGACTCAGTGCTCCCCAATTAGGGAGTCCAAATTCATTCCCTGGTCAGGGCATTAGATCCCACATACTGCTGCTAGAAATACTGCATGTGACAGTTAAAAATCCTGCCTCCCACATGCTACAGTGAAGACTGAAGAGTCCTTGTGCTGGAACTAAAACCAAGCACAGCCAAGTAAATGAATAAATATTTGAAAGAAAGAAAGAAAAAGATATGAGAATTCCCTGGTGGTTCAGTGGTTAGGACTTGATGCTTTCACTGCCAATGGCCAGGGTTCAACACCCTGGTTATGGAACTAAGATCCCACAGGTTCCATGGCATGGCCAAACAAAACCCTAGAAAGATAAATACGGAGGAAATAACTCCCAAAGTTTGAAAATGAAGCAATATAACTTCACCCAGGCTGAGGATAGATTAAGGATTGCCAGGAACCCAAAGTGCAAAAGTGGCACCTCTGTAATTCACTACTGCTTCTAAGTCACTTCAGTCGTGTTTGACTCTGTGCAACCCCATAGGTCGCACAGCCCACCAGGTTCCCCCATCCCTGGAAACACTGGAGTGGGTTGCCATTTCCTTCTCCAATGCATGAAAGAGAAAAGTGAAAGTGAAGTCGCTCAGTCATGTCAGATTCTTAGGGATCCCATGGACTGCAGCCTACTAGGCTCCTCTGAGCATGGGGTTTTCCAGGCAAGAGTACTGGAGTGGGGTGCCATTACCTTCTCCATCTGTAACTCACAAGCTTCTTTAATATTGTGGTTTAGGCTCCTCCTACTCCTGCTTCTGAACCTGAATAACTTACTGGTCCTGAGAGAAATTGTTATGGGAAAAATAAAATACTTAAGCTGAATGATATTGAAAACAGAAAATTTTTGAGATGGAGATAAAGCAGTTTCATGTGTTAATGTGCATTACATTTGAAAAGAAGAAAGGTTGGCAAAACAATGATCTAAGTCAGTGCTATTCCCAGAAGTTTCTGCAGCAATAGAAAACTTTTAAATAATTGTTACATGTATGCCCTAATAAGGACAACAAGCTTTTCACATATATAAATGCGTATGTTTCTCTTCTCTGAGGTTACCTGTTTATATCCTTTATCTGAATTTTCAGATGGAGTGTTCACCTGGTAGGATTTTTTTTTTTTTTTTGGCTTTGCTGTGAGGATTAAGGGATTTAGATCTTCAACCAGGGATGGAATCTCTGCTCCCTGCAGTGGAAGCACAAAGCCCTAACAACCAGATCACTAGGGAATTCTCAATGAATATGTTTTCTATGTCCTTGTCTAATATGCCACTTTGGAGATGTTAAAATGTAGCTAGTGTGACTGAGGTATTAAATCTTTGTGTGTGTTCGGCAGCTTCAGTCCTGTCTGACTCTTTGTGACCTCATCAGTGTAGCCTGCCAGGCTCCTCTCTCCATGGGATTACCCAGGCAATAATATGGGCAGGGGTCGCCATTTCCCTTTCCAGGGGATCTTCCTGAACCTGGGTGTCTTTTACATCTCCTGCATTGGGAGGCAAGTTCTTTACCACTAGCACCACCTGGGAAACCTCTTAAGTCTTTACTTTAATTTAATTAAATTAATTTAAAATGAAAAGATATGGCTAGAAGAACAAGATCTTCCTTATAAATGAGTTTCAATTAATTTGTATACTCAGTAACTTGTGTTTCTCTTAGATATTTTCCTCAAGATGAGAGTCCATGCCCCTCCCCAAGTGTAGGCTGGGTTTAGTGACTTGTTTCTAAAGAACAGAATATGTCAGAGGGAAGGAGATAACTTTATAGCAGAGGAACTAGTGGTAAGTCATATTGATAGTATGAATCCTTGATGGGAAGTGATAAGAAAGATATTTTGCCTTGGAGGTATAGTTCTAAAAATATATAAACCCCAGTGCAACCAGGAGAAACATATCAAACCCATATTGAGAGTCATTGTGCAAAATGCCTGTCCCTGAAGGACTCCTGAGAATTGTCAAAAGTCATGTAAAGCAAGGAAAGTTTAGGAAACTGCTATAGACCAGAGTAAACTAAGGGAGGTATCTGTAGCTTTTGGCTATATATCCTCATGCAGTTCAGTATCCTGTATGGGAATATGAAACTGGAAAAGAACATTTTTGGAAAAGCTGGTAAAATTTGCATAAAACCTGGAACTTAGTTAAAGGTACCCTACTGAAAGATGCTGGAATAATTGTGAGGCTTAATGGAGGTCATTTCACAGATATATATTTTAGACATTGCAAGTATTTTGTCTACATCACACCCTCTTCATTTTGACTTCACTGGAATGGAAATCTAAAGTATGGTACACTTAACTGAATTGAAATCTTCAAATACAAAGGATCAATAATATTTATATTGTGTGATCTGACCATATGCAATCATGAGAAATTGACAAAGAAACATCTTTTAAAATGCCATTCATTTGGGAAATATCACTAACTACATTAATCCATAATATATATCTCCATGGAATTTTCAGGCAAGACTACTGGAGCAGATTGCCATTATTTTCTCCAGGGGAATCTTCCTGACCCAGGATCGAACCCAGGCCTCTTGTGTCTCCTGCATTGGCTGGAAAGTTCTTTACCAGTTGAGGTACCAGGGAAGCCCATACAATATATAATCTTTGTCTTAAGAAGAGAATATTAGGATATACTTGAAGTGAATGATAATGAACAAACTATGCAGCAAAAATTGTGAGACACAGTTAAAGTTGTATGGAGAAACGATGGAAACAGTGACAGACTTTATTTTCCTGGGGTCCAAAATGATTGTGGGTGGTGACTGCAGCCACAGAATTAAAAGATATTTGCTCCTTGGAAGAAAAGCTATGACAAACCTGGAGAGCATATTAAAACACAGAGACATTACTTTGCTGACAAAGTCCATCTGGTCACAGCTATGGTTTTTCCAGCAGTCATGTATGGATGTGACAGTTGGATCATAAAGAAGGCTGAGTGCCAAAGAATTGATGCTCTTGATCTGTGGTGTTGGCGAAGACTCTTGAGAGTCCCTTGGACAGCAAGATTCAGCAGTCAATCGTAAAGGAAATCAACTCTGAATATTCACTGGAAGGACTTATGCTGAAGCTGAAGATCCAATAGTTTGACCACCTGATGTGAAAAGCCAACTCATTGGAAAAGACCTTGATGCTGGGAAAGACTGAGGGCAGGAAGAAGTGGGCAGCAAAGGATGAGATGGTTGGATAGTATCACCAACTAAATGGACATGAGTCTGAGCAAACTCCAGGAGATAGTGAAGGACAGCGAAGCCTGGTGTGCTTCGTGCAGTGCATGGGGTTGCAAAGAGTCCTACATGATTGACGGACTGAACAACAACAACAAATTAAAGTAAACTTATAGCATTACATATAAGAGAAATGAGAGTTACAAATAACTATCTCAAAAAGTTGTAAAGATGCACAACAGAACAAACTTATAGCGATAAGAAGGAATGCAATTAATAAAGAATGAAAAATGAATATAATAGAGAAGAAAATATTGTAACAAAACCAAGACTTTATTCCCCCATATGACTACTAGGAGACTTCCAGCAGAACAGAGCATTTTAAAAAGACTCTGTAAAGGGCCCAAAAAGAACTATTTTAGGCTTTGCGAATATGATCTTTGACGATTGATCAAGTTTTCAGTCATAGACAATAACCAAAGGAACTGGCAAGTCCCTGTTTCAACTTTAAGGACACCAAAAATTGAACTTCACACAATTTTCACGTCAGAAAATAATATGCTTTTCGGTTTTCCTCAGCCATTAAAAAGTGTAGGCTCTAAAATTAAAAAAAAAGAAAAAGAAGTAAAGCTCATTCTCAGCTCACTAGGCTGCTGCTAAGTCGCTTCAGTCCCGTCTGACTCTGTGCGACCCCATAGACAGCAGCCCACTAGGCTCCTCTGTCCCTGGCATTCTCCAGGCAGGAATACTGGAGTGGGTTGCCCTTCCCTTCTCCAATGCATGAAAGTGAAAAGTGAAAGTGAAATCGCTCAGTCGTGCCCGACTCTTAGCGACCGCATGCGCTGCAGCCTACCAGGCTCCTCCGTCCATGGGATTTTCCAGGCAAGAGTACTGGAGTGGGTTGCCATTGTCTTCTCGGCTCAGCTCACTCTAGCTGTGCAAAATCGGGGGCAGGCTGCCCTGCATTGAGCAAAATGGAATTCCAAGAGAAGGGGCTTCAAGATCCAGGTGTACGGTCAAGTTTTTTAAGCAAGGGGCAGGTCACCCCTGAGGGCTGTGAGTGCTAGACACCATCATTGAAGTCCCCTGGTAGACTCGGAGGTCGTTCTCAGCCCTGTGCCCTGGCGACTGTGCAATCTATTTTCTTTTTTCCCCTTTGGTGAGCTGCGCAATCTTGACAGACCCAAGACACTTCAGATTCAGGTTCAGCCTGACTACGCCCCCAGCAGTTGCCTCCAGAGGGGGCCACCGCGCGCGCATGCGCGGAACTCGGCCTAGCGGCCAATCCGATTGCAGGCGTCAACACCTGGCAACCAATCATCCTTGGCAGCGGACACGCCGGCAGTTGAAGCGGCGTCCCAGGCCTGAGGAGGCATTGTTCCCTCGGGCCTGCCTCCTCAGACTTAACCCAGGGACTGTTTAAGTGCAGGTGAGCTGCCGGCAGTTCTGGCATCGCCGCCCACGGGGACCGGTAAGGACTGGGGCCTGGTGCGGCCAAAGCGGTGCCAGAGTGCCCAGGGAAGGGTTTCTCAGATCCCCAATCTGGCGGGGCCTTGCTCGGCGGGACGGCCTCTGAGGGCCAAGGGAGCTTGAGGCCGGGCCTACAGGCCCCAGGCCCCTTTCGCCCTCTCCCCTCTCTAGTCTGGGTGGGAGCAGCTCTCCAGCAGCCTTCCTGTCCTAGGGGTGGGACAAGCCAGCTCGCGGAAAGGGCCTGTCATGCCCCCAGCCCCCCGCCCCTCCAAGGTCTCCTGTGGAACTTAATATATTTAAACACACACACATATACAAATCTTCACGCGGGTTTATGACTCGGGCCCAACCCGGTTCTGCAACCAGACACAGTCAGGCAGGCACAGCAAAAAAAAAAAAAAAAAAATCAATCTAGTGGCCTCTCCACTGCCGCGGCGCTTTGGTCGTTTTCCTGTTTGCTCTGCCTCTCCTCGGACTCCAGGGCTGCCCCTGTCCCTGGGGGCCCCGAGATTCAGGCCTTTGGTTCGGAAAGGTGGCAGATGAGGTATTTGTTTGTTTGTTTGTTTGTTTGTTACTGAGAGAAGGGAGGTGGGAGGAAGAAGCTCAGGGAAGAGGAGTTCAATCACTTGCTCTGGTTGAGTGTGAGACACCTGGTCAGCATCTGTAGGGTAGGACCAGGTAGGGCCTGGGGGATAGAATGTTTCAGGAAGAGGTGACTCACCCTGACCTTTCCCTCTGCCCGACCCCAGGATGTGACCTTCTCCTGCCTGGGAAGGGCACTCAGGTTTTCAATGTGCCCCTGAGGTAAGGTGACAGACATTTTTACAATAAGGAACAAAGTTGTGTCTTTCTTGCCTTCCGTTTTTCTCCTTTCATTCATGGGCTGACATATTGCTGTGGAGAAAGAGTTCTCCTGGGGATTAGCTGACCCTGATTGCGGGTGGTGACTTCAGGGCAATCATGGTTTCAGGTCACTCTGAAGCTCTCTGCGTTGAAACATTAAAAGCAGGCTGGGAGGCTACTGGCTGCTTTCTCCTGCATTCTTGAAAGAAAAAAAAAGTAAGAGCACCATGGGTTTTAAGCTGTGTAGAGCTGACTCCTACCACTTGGTGAGGCTAAAATGGGGCAATGCACACATCCTAAGGTTTTAGCTACAAAAGCAAAGTAATGAAGGTATGGGAATTCCCTTGTGGCCTGGAGATTAGGATTCTTGGCTTTCACTGCAGTGGTCTGGATTTAACTTCTGGTCAGGGAACTGGGACCCCACAAGCCAAGCAGCACGGCCAAATGAATAAAGTGGTTCATTCAAAGAAAATGTGTTGTGATTTAACATGTTTACATGGGATTACTTGCTCATTTTTGCACCTGTAAGAGCTTTATTTCATTAAGTAATTGAACTCCACTGGATGGGGGTGGGGGAGCATCTGAGTTCATTTCATGCCAGTAAACAAGATGATAGGTAGCTTTATGCCCAGCAACTTGTGCCTACAGCTCTGTTGCATAGTTATCTATTGCTGGTACAGCTTTGAAGTTGACAGCATGTTTGGTTTTGGTCACAACATGTGGCTTCATAGGATATTAGTTCCCCAACCAGGGATCGAACACAGGATCCTGGCAGTGAGAGGGCTGAGTCCTAATCAAACCACTGGACTGCCAGGCAACTCCTGTTTTTAGGTGTTTTGGTTTGTTTTGTGTTTTTTAAGTTTTACCATATTTATAGGAGAACTCTTCTGTGTGTAAGTATGATGTGAATGATATTATACCTCGAACTGTTTGTGTTGTACATATTATCTCAAAATTGAATAGTTTGAAAAAACTTACACTTGATATCTATTGGTCTAGAATCCAGTTGGGTAGTTTAGCCTCAGGGTCCCTCCTGAGGTGGTAGTCAAGCTTTTATCTGGTTTGGCAACCTCTGAAAACTTGGCTTATTGAATGTAAGTTCTCTCACTTGGCTGTACTCATGAGGCCTCAGTTCCTCCTTCTGTGGGCCTCTCCAAGGGGCTGCTCGTGTGGAGGCTGCTGTCTTTTCCCAGAATGAGTGATTCAGGAAAGAACTTGCACCCATGATAAAGTGCAGTCTTTTTTCAGACGTTACACATCTTCACTTCTGTATTTGCTTAGTCTCACAGGTCAACCCTGTGATAGTTTGAGAGAGAACTACATAGGGGTGGGAATATCAGGACATGTGATTCACAGGGTCATCTTGAAGGCTGGTGACCATACCCATTAATCCACCATGACAGCCTTTCTGCATATGATCTCAGTCTTGTTACTGTGAGCAAATTATTTGGCTTGTGTTCACTTCTTGTGTGCTGCTGCTTCTGCTGCTAAGTCACTTCAGTCATGTCTGACTCTGTGCAATCCCATAGACAGCAGCCCACCAGGGTCCCCCAGCCCTGGGATTCTCCAGGCAAGAACACTGGAGTGGGTTGGCATTTCCTTCTCCAATTCCTGAGAGTGAAAAGTGAAAGTGAAGTCTCTTAGCCCTGTCTGACTCTTCGAAAACCCCAGGACTGTGGCCTACCAGGCTCCTCCGTCCATGGGATTTTCCAGGCAAGAGTACTGGTGTGGGTTGCCATTTTCTACTCAATTCTTGTTTATTCAGTGATATTCTAGCAAGTCTCTTCTTTGTCCTGGATTAAGTTTTCTGTTTCTCTGGACGGTTCCCATCAGCAAACAGACTGACTATAATGTCACCTCTCATTAAAAATTTGTCTTTTGTGACACATCCTGCTTCTGCTTTTTTTTATTTTATGTTTTCTTATTATGGACTTCTGCAGAGTTGTTTGTAGAATTTTTTATCTCCATTTCTCTCATTTTCCTTTAAATCCACTCTTGTCAGGGTCACCAGTGAATTCCAAATGTTTAACTCAGTGGTCAATTTTTATTTTTTTTTATTTTTAAAAAATTTTATTATTATTATTATTATTTTAAATTTACAATATTGTATTGGTTTTGCCATATCAACATGAACCCGTCATGGGTGTACACGTATTCCCCATCCTGAACCCTCCTCCCACCTCCCACCCCATACCATTCCTCTGGGTCATCCCAGTGCAGCAGCCCCAAGCCTCCTGTATCCTGCATTCAACCTGGACTGGTGATTCATTTCGAATATGATATTATACATGTTTTAATGCCATTCTCCCAAATCATTCTCCCCTCCCTCTCCCACACAGTCCAAAACACTATACATCTGTGTCTCTTTTGCTGTCTTGCATACAGTGTTGTTGTTACATCATTCTAAATTCCATATATATGTGTTAGTATACTGTATTGGTGTTTTTCTTTCTGGCTTACTTCAGTCTTTATAATAGGCTCCAGTTTAATTCACCTCATTAGAACTGATTCAAATGTATTCTTTTAAGTGGCTGAGTAATACTCCATTGTTTATACGTACCATGGCTTTCTGATTCATTCATCTGCTGATGGTCATCTAGGCTGCTTCCATGTCCTGGCTATTAGAAACAGTGCTGCGATGAACATTGGGATACACATGTCTCTTTCAATTCTGGTTTCCTCAGTGTGTGTGCCCAGCAGTGGGATCACTGGGTTGTATGGCAGTTCTATTTCCAGGTTTTTTTTTTCTTATTTTTTTTAAGGAATCTCCACACTGTTCTCCATAGTGGCTGTATTAATTTGCATTCCCATCAATAGTGTAGGAGGGTTCCCTTTTCTCCACACCCTCTCCAGCATGTATTGCTTGTAGACTTTTGAATTGCAGTCATTCTGACTGGCATAACATGGTACCTCATTGTGGATTTTGATTTGCATTTCTCTGATAATGAGTGATTGTTGAGCATTTTTTCATGTGTTTGTTAGCCATCTGTATGTCTTCTTTGGAGAAATGTATATTTAGTTCTTTGGCCCATTTTTTGATTGGGTTGTTTATTTTTCTGGAATTGAGCTGCAGGAGTTGCTTGTATATTTTTGAGATTAGCTGTTTTTCAGTTGCTACATTTGCTATTATTTTCTCCCATTCTGAAGCCTGTCTTTTTACCTTCCTAATAGTTCCTTTGTGGTGCAGAAGCTTTTACGTTTAATTAGGTCCCATTTGTTTATTTTTGCTGTTATTTCCAATACTCTAGGAGGTGAGTCATAGAGGATCCTGCTGTGATGTATGTCGGAGAGTGTTTTGCCTATGTTCTCCTCTAGGAGTTTTATAATTTCTGGTCTTATGTTTAGATCTTTAATCCATTTTGAGTTTATTTTTGTGTATGGTGTTAAAAAGTGTTCTGCTACTGCTGCTAAGTCACTTCAGTCGTGTCCGACTCTGTGCGACCCCATAGACGGCAGCCCACCAAGCTCCACAGGCCCTGGGATTCTCCAGGCAAGAACACTGGAGTTGGTTGCCATTTTCTTCTCCAGTGCATGAAAGTGAAAAGTGAAAGTGAAATCACTCAGTCATGGCTGACCCTTAGCGACCCCATGAACTGCAGCCTTCCAGGCTCCTCTGTCCATGGTATTTTCCAGGCAAGAGTACTGGAGTCAGGTGCCATTGCCTTCTCCAAAAAGTGTTCTGCTTTCATTCTTTTACAAGCGATTGACAAGTTTTCCAGCACCACTTGTTAAAGAGATCGTCTTTTCTCCATTGTATATTCTTGCCTCCTTTGTCAAAGATAAGGTGTCCATAGGTGTGTGGGTTTACCTCTGGGCTTTCTGTGTTTTTTTCCATTGATCTATATTTCTGTCTCTGTGCCAGTACCATATTGTCTTGATGATTGTGGCTTTGTAGTAGAGCCTGAGGTTGTTATTTTATTTAATTTATTGGCAGCCTTTATTAGAGCAGTTCATTTCCTCCTCCCTGGAAAAAAAAAATGTTTCATTTGGATTATAGAATGCTTGTCTTTCCTGCTTCTCTTCTATGTACAGTTCTTCCAGATACAATGTGTGACCTTTGTGTCTGGCTTTATTCAGATGCCATGTTTTCTTTTCAAATATTTATTTATCTAGCTATGTGGCATGTGGGATCTTAGTTCCTAGCCCAGGGATGGAACCTGTGCAGAGTCTTAAACACTGGATCTCCAGGAAAGTCCCCTAGTTTGTGTATTTTCAAGATTCATCCATTTCTTGGCTGTATAGCAGCACATTTTTTTTTATGGCTGAATATGGTATATCAATATGGTATGTGGCTTACCTGTAGTCCATTGTGAGCATATACCACCATTTATTTATCCATTCATCAACTAATGGATAATATTTGGATGGTGTATTCTTTGTGGCTATTGTGAATAATGTTGCTGTGAACACTGTTTTTGCATGGACTCAACATTTTCATTTTTTATGGATATATACAAAAGAGTGAAATTTCTGGATCATATGGCTACTCTATATTAATTTTTGAGGTACAGACAAACCACTTTTCCAAAGTGATTGTACTATTTTACAGCAATTACATCAACAATATATGAAGATTCCTTTTCTCCACATCCTCTGCAGCACTTGTTATTATTCCTCTTTTTGATTACAGCCAACCTAATGGTAGGAGAAGGCAATGGCATCCCACTCCAGTACTCTTGCCTGGAAAATCCCATGGATGGAGTAGCCTGGTGGGCTACAGTCCATGGGGTCACTAAGAGTCAGACACGGCTGAGCGACTTCACTTTCACTTTTCACTTTCATGCATCGGAGAAGGAAATGACAACCCACTCAAGTGTTCTTACCTGGAGAATCCCAGGGACAGGGGAGCCTGGTGGGCTGCCGTCTATGGGGTCACACAGAGTCAGACAGGACTGAAGCGACTTAGCAGCAGCAGCAACCTAATAGGTGTGAAGTAGTATCTCACTGAGACTGATTTACATTTTGTTACGGGCTTCCTTGGTGGCTCAGAAGGTAAGATGTCTGCCTGCAATGCAGGAGACCTGGGTTCGATTCCTGGGTTGGGAAGATCCTCTGGAGAAGGAAATGACAATCCACTCCAGCATTCTTGCCTGGAAAATCCCATGGATGGAGGAGCGTTATAGGCTACCATCCATGGGGTCGCAAAGAGTCGGACATGACTGAGTGACTTCACTTTCTTTCACTTTCAATCATGTTAAGCAGTATTTTTTGTGATTGTTGGCCATTTGCATATCATATTTGGTGAAAAGTCCATTCAAATTATTTTCCTGGTTGTTAGATTTTTTTTTAATTGTTGTAAAAAAACCAAACATCTAACTTAAATTTTTACCAGTTTAACCATTTTTACGTGCTAAGTATTTCACACAATTTCATCAGCCTTTTTGGAGAAAGAAATGGCAGCCCACTCCAGTATTCTTGCCTGGAGAATCCCATCGACAAAGGAGCCTGGTGGGCTACAGTCCATGGGGACACAATGAGTCATACACGACTGAGCAACTCACACAAGTACACACACACACACACACAGAGTCACAGTGTTGTTTTGTTGTTGTTGTTGTCATTTTTTTAGCTGTTCTATGCAGCTTAAATGACAGTTTCCTGGTTGAGAATCATACCCAGGCCCCTAATAGGAAAGTTTGGAGTCCTAACCTCTGAAATATCATGGAATTCCTTATCACATTGCTATGAAATAGATCTCTACACCTTTTCATCTTGCAAAATTGAAACTCTGTACCCATCACCTGTCCCATTAAACAACAACTCCTCTTTTCTTCCCTGTTTCCATGGACCCTGGACTCCATCATTCCACTTTGTTCCTTTCTATTGCTTGACTATATTAGATATTTCGTATAAGTGGAAACATACACTTTTGTCTTTTTTATGACTGGCTTATTTCCTTTGGCTTGATGTCTTAAGTGATCATGAAGTTGTAGCTTGGGGCAGAATTTCCTTTATATGGCTTAATAATATTCCATTATATGTATGTATCACATTTGATAGATGTTTAGATGCTTCCACCTCTTAGTTGTTGTGATTAGTGCTGCTTTGAGCATGGCTATGCAAATATCTCAAGACCCCATGTTAACTTCTTTTGAATTTATATTCAGAAGTGGAATTGATGAATCATGTGGTAGTTCTATTTTTAATTTTTTGAGGAGGCTTTA
This sequence comes from Bos taurus, assembly GCF_002263795.3. Classification (NCBI taxonomy): domain Eukaryota; kingdom Metazoa; phylum Chordata; class Mammalia; order Artiodactyla; family Bovidae; genus Bos; species Bos taurus. The sequence continues at coordinate 36,164,166 of NC_082638.1, forward strand.
GACTGTTTTCTGTAGCAGTTGCACCATTTTAAAATCTATCCATAACACACAAGGTCCAGTTTCTGTACATACTTGCCAAGAGTTTTCCTTTCCTTTCCTTCCTTTTACCTTTCCTTTCCTTCATATGTAAACACACACACATGCACGAACAATTTTTTTCATATCCTTTCCCATTACTGTTTATCACAAATTATGAATATAGTTCCTTGTGCTACACAGTAGGATCTTTTTTTATCTATTCTATATATTAACATTATAGTTTGCATCTGCTAGTCATCAGCTCCCAATCTATGCCTCCCCCACCCTTCCTCTCTTGGTAATCACATAGTCTGCTCACTATGTCTGTGAGTCTGTTTCTGTTTCACAGATAAGTTCATTTGTGTTATAGTTTATAGTCCACATGTAAGTGATACCATATGATATTTGTCTTTCTGACATCCTAAGTATTATTTTTAATGCTAATGTAGAGTCAAGTGTTTACTTGACTTCATTTTCAGGACATTTGTTGCTACTGTATAGAAATGTGATTGACTTTTAAAATATTTATCTTATATTCTTCAAGCTTTTTATTAATTCTAATACCTGTGGTTTCTTTGGGATTTTCTATATATAAAAGTATGGTATCTCCAATATACTTTGACTTTTTCCTTTCCATTCTGAAGGCTGTTTTTTTGTTTGTTTGTTTGTTTGTTTGTTTTAAGCAACAACAACAATTCCTTTTTCTTACCTGATTGCTCTGGTTATAGAACTGCCAGTATAATATTGAACCAAAGTGTGGAATAGACTTCCTTATGTTGTTCCCAATCTTATAGGGAAAGCTTTCAGTGTTTCATTATTAAGTATGATTTAGCTGTGGGTCGTTTACAGGTACCCTTTGAGAAAGTTCTCTTCTGTTTTTAGTTATTAAGTGGTTTACTTTAACCCCTATTATGAAAAGGTGCTAGATTCAGGGAAATGCTTTTTCTGCAGGCAGATGTGTTTTTTGTCCTTTATTGTGTTAAAATGGCATAATGTCGATTGACTTTCTTTTTTTCTTTTTTTTGGTTTTAATTTTATTTTATTTTTAAACTTTACATAATTGTATTAGTTTTGCCAAACATCAAAATGAATCCACCACAGGTATACATGTGTTCCCCATCCTGAACCCTCCTCCCTCCTCCCTCCCCATACCATCCCTCTGGGTCGTCCCAGTGCACCAGCCCCAAGCATCCAGTATCGTGCATCGAACCTGGACTGGCAACTCGTTTCTTACATGATATTTTACATGTTACAATGTCATTCTCCCAAATCTTCCCACCCTCTCCCTCTCCCACAGAGTCCATAAGACTGTTCTATACATCAGTGTCTCTTTTGCTGTCTCATACACTTTTGAAAGAAATCAAAGAGGACAGTAATAGATGGAGAAATATACCATGTTCATGGATTGTTGATTGACTTTCATATAATGAACCAACTTTGCATACCTCCATAAATCCCACGTGATCATGGTATATAATCTTTTTTATATGTTGTTAGGTTTTGTTTGCAAGTATTTTGTTGAGGACTCTTGCATCTGTATTCATACAGAATATCCGTTGTGTGTGTGTGTGTGTGTGTGTGTGTGTGTGTGTGTGTGTTTGATATCTCTGTCTGATATTGGTATTAGTGAAATACTGTCATGACTTTGCCTGATATGTGGGGAAGAGAAATGTGGAATGAAGGATGAAGCATTGTTGGATTTAAGTTTAGTCAGGATTAGAGGGAGAAATTTAGAATGTATAAGTGTGGCTTTGGGGGTGAGATTATCAAGAGAGTTCATTCTCAATTTTCTAGGCCTGTGTTAAGTGCTTGACATTGAATTATGCTGTTTGTTAACTGTGTATAGATACTTTATATTTGAATTTGCTACCTATTTTCTGTATTAACATTTATGAAATTAGTATGTGTGAATCAGTTGTAATGTGCATTTAAGATAACTTTTTTTCCAATTTTACTACAAAACAAGATGCCATTAAATAGCTGACGCTTTTTAAAAAGAGCTTAACCTTAAGTCTAAGAAATAAGCATGTTTGTCTTTAAGGTGCGGAAACACATTTAAAAGTTATAAATTTGCCCAAAAAGATGCAGCTGGTGTGTGATTAACTTAGAATTCCAGCTTAATCTTCTTTGACTCCAAAGTCCATGTTTCTAAACACTGTACAATAGTGCAGTTGTAAAAATACTCGTGCTTTACATGTGATTTCTCCTAATGATCAGTGGTGGTATTCTGTTTTTTCTTTCTTTTTTTTTTTTTTTAATTACAAGAGATTAAAATCAACATGGAACAAAGCTATTATTCTGGAGTTATGTAGACTTGTAGTCATAGGTTATTCATCTTTCATTTAGTCTCTTTGATGCTCAGTATCTTTATTTGTAAGATAAGGGTGTTTATAACTACCATAGAGTTTTGGAGATAACCAAATAGCACATTTTTCTGTACTTAACTAATATGTAGTATATTTATACCTAGGTGGCAGTTTATTTAAAGGAAGCACTGGGACTTGTGGTCACACCCTCCAAGAACAAAAAAGTATTTAAAATATGGAACCACCATGGATGTCATGTGAAGAAGAACAAGAGCCAGAACCACAGAAAAGCGAGGGAGAAACCAAACTAGTAAATGATGAAGATGCTGAACTCATCTTGGTTGGAGTGGAACATGTACATGAGGATGATGATGTGATCTTTGTTGGGATGACCTCAAATTCAAAACCAGTCATTTCAAACATACTGAACAGAGTTACCCCAGGTTCTTGTTCAAGGAGAAATAGGTATGGTCACTTCAGGAAAGATAATGCTCAGAAATTACAGCCTGTTAGTCATGTGACTCCTACATCAGAAGCAAAGACTGTCTTGCCACTTTCTGTCTCTGAATCAAGATCAACAGATAGTCCTATTATTATTGAGCCTTTGTCCAAAGCGGATTCTAAAATTATTTCACCACAAATAATGCCTAATAGCTTTTCAGAGTTATGTTCTCCTTTGATTACCTTCACAAGTTCATTGCAGCATCCAGTAGAAACAGCAGTTTCTGCAGGAGATATGGATAAAAGTCCTCGTGTATCAAAGCGACTTTCCACTTCTGAAACAAATAGCACAAGTCCCAAAAGGCCTACACTCAGTGATGGAGTTATAGGAGAACATTCTTTAGCTTTGTCCCTTTCAGGTACTTTTCATACAGTGACTACTCAGCAAAGCACACCAGACAGTGTTCATAACTCATTAAGCCATGTTCAGAGTGGAGAACCTTGTCCAACAGCTTTTCCAAAGGACAATGTTCATTGCAAGCCTGTAAGTCCTGTAGGGGGAAATGTATTGACAAAAACTGACTTTCCAAGTGTATCAAGTCAAAATAAGTTTGCTGATCCCACAGAAGGCAATCTGATTGTGTTACTTCGTGACTTCTACTATGGACAGCATATAGGAGATGGGCAGCCAGAACCAAAAACTCACACAGCCTTTAAATGCCACAGCTGCTTGAAGGTTCTAAAAAATGTTGAGTTTATGAATCACATGAAGCACCATTTGGAACTTGAGAGGCTGAGAGGTGACAGCTGGAAATACCACACCACCTGCCAGCACTGCCACCGCCAGTTTCCTACGCCCTTCCAGCTGCAGTGTCATATTGAAAGTGTCCACACTTCCCAGGAGCCCTGCACAGTCTGTAAAATCTGTGAATTGTCCTTTGAGGCAGATCAGATTCTCTTACAGCACATGAAAGATAATCATAAGCCTGGTGAAATGCCCTATGTATGCCAGGTTTGCAGTTACAGATCATCATTCTTTGCAGATGTGGATGCACATTTCAGAGCATACCATGGTAACACTAAGAATTTACTTTGCCCCTTTTGTCTCCAAATTTTTAAAACTGAAGCACTGTACATATGTCATTATAAACAGCACTGGGCAAAGCGTTTTCACCAGTGTTCCAAATGTCGGCTACAATTTTTAACTTGTAAAGAGAAAAGGGAGCACAAGACGCAGTGTCATCAAATGTTTAAGAAGCCTAAGCAGCTAGAAGGATTACCTCCTGAAACAAAAGTTGTTATTCAGGTATCACTGGAACCCCTTCAACCAGGATTGGTGGAAGTAGCATCCATTACTGTGAACGCATCTGATTCTGAACCATCACCCCCCAAATCTAAAAGTAGGAGGTCAAAAAAACCCGGTTAAGTCTACTTTAAGTAAGTCTGAAGCAAGTATTTCAAAGTTATAAACTCCATTAAAAACAAAAAATTCAACTATAGCATTATTCAATAATAAATACAGAGAAACCAATGCGTAATTTATGTGTTTTTGTTTTAAATACATGAAGTATAGTTTTGTTTGAATATTGAGATGTTATTTAAAAATATATTACCTGTTTTTCATACAGTTGTCTTAGCACTAAAAAGTATGTGTGCGTGTGTGTGTGTGAGAGAGAGAGAGAACGAGAGAGGTGGCGAAAGGAAAAGTAACAGCCTATTTTGGTATTTCATGTTATTTGTAAGTTTGAAAGCTCTGCTATACGTATAATCTGTAGAGTGTTTTAGCAACGTAATTTTCAACTGTTTTCATGCCTTGACTATCTCAATATTAACTATATAGACAGATTGGAATGGCTTTGTTATTGTATGTTGCCTTGTGCTGCTGAACTCTCCGAAGTGCCTCTGTTGTGCTGATCTAAGATAACCTGGCTCCAAAAGCCTGGTGTGGAGAAGTTGATGGAGAAGCTATGATGTGAGTTGGGACCAGACATGGGATTTAGTCAGTGGAGAGCTGTGGCTTCTTGTCCCATTGGAGGAAGAGGTATACATTCCCTCCAGGCATGGAGCCAAGGCAGAAGGAACACTGTCTCAGAGTGTCTTTACCTAGCCCAGGGACATCTCAAGGAAGCCAACCATTTAAATGCCTGTGTTTGGTGAGAGGCCCCTGCAAGCATCAAGCAGGCCCTGTGTTATCATTGACTGCAGTTGGGGAAGCAGAGATAGTTAAGAGAATGGGACCTGGTTCCTGTGGACCTCCTGTTGAGTGATCAAAAGGGGAATTTGATTCATTCCATCCCCTTTCCCATTTGGCTAGCCTTTAGTCACAGTGAAGTAGCCATATCTGTCTCAGTCACAAAAGTAAAGCAAGTTAAGATTCCCAAGTAAAAAAGCCTTGACATCCAGTTTGATTTGTAGTGGACCCATAGTTTTAACTGAAAAGGATCAAACACAGGGAATCGGTTCAGTTTATGAATTGGGCTAAATTTAGTTCTCTTACCCTTAAGCTACAATGGAGTTGTGTGAGAATAGTAAATGTAGTGGATACAGAGGGTCCAGGGTGATTAAACCCTCTATAGAACTTTTCCTTACCTTTTCCAGTTACATGTATCTTACCCTAGTTGAACATGTGAAGATTTCAGTTTTGTATCTTATCTTGCCTTGAACACGAATGTATTGCAGTTAACAGCTAATTCTTTGTGTGGGTAATTTCCCATTTTATCAAACTAATACTGAATTTCAGTCTTACTTGACACCGTCTGATGTGCAGGAATTGTCTCATTTATTTGTGTAATTATCACGTCATAGAATTATTATCCTTCCTCTACTCTATCCAGCTATCTAGTCTGTGATTATACTTGTGGAAACCTTTTTTCTTGCGGTCTCCAAGAGCTCTTTCACAGACCTGCAGGGTACCCTCTAAATATTGGTTCCTGAACATCAGCACACTTGGCTTCCTCTGTGTGTTCCTGGAGTTGAGTCTCCTCCTGGAGTTGAATGCCATACTTTCTCCACTTCTGGCACAGTTACCTAGCAATCTCTGTGCACCATTCAAGGAAACTGGGATCCTGGCTGTATACCTATGCCAGGAGAAATCTCTCCATTTCCTCTTCCTTTCTCCTCCTCTTTGTCTCTCCCCACTATTTTTCCCCCTCCACAATTTATTTAAATGCTCTAAGCTTTCATAGAACCCTGGAAAGTGGTAATCACCAAGGTATTAGCATCCATCTCAGAACGGAAGAGGAAGGACTACAGATGACTAAGCTAGAGTAAGCCTATTGTCTCCATTTTAGGTAATTTCTTGAGTGTAAATTCAAATACAAGTAGATTGTATTTATTTATTCAATGCTTGATTGATTGGTTTGCACTTTGAATATATTACTAGGCCTTTCCAGTTAATTTTCTTGGGCCCACGCACTTTGCAAAGTGTCAGCTTAAACCACTTTTAGGTGTATAAAGTGTGTGTGTGTGTGTGTGTGTGTGTGTGTGTGTGTGTGTGTCCTGGTCTCAGGTGAAAACTCTATGTATAAATAAATGTACAGACCATTGCATTCTTATCTCCTTTATTCTATTTCTATAGTAAAAATATGAAATGTTTTCTTCATTTGTTTTTATTGTTGCTTAGTATTTTGAACACAGTTACTGTTGTTTGCTCTGAAGTATGCTCCTAAGGAGTACAAGTTGTATTTATTGCCAAATAAAAAGGTCCCAGTGATATGGTCCCTGACTACTTCCTCTCTTCCATTCTCTGTCGTTTTACTCTACTATTTTCCCCACTGGTGCCCTGTTTTTGACAACACTGGCCTTGCTTTTCCTTAAGCAAATACATTTCTTCCCAATCCAAAAACTTTGCAACTGCTGTTCTTCTGGAAATGCTCTTCCCCTAGGCCTGCATGGCTTGCTACCTCCCTTGTTTGAGCTTCACCAGTGCTGTTCAAATCACACAATGAAATCCTCAACCCCCTCCATTTCCTCCTCCTCCTTAAAGGCACTTTAAGTCTCTACTCTCTGCTTACCTCTCCAGCCTAAATTTCCTACTTTACACACACACACACACACACACACACACACACACACACACACACACACACACACACACACAAACTGAGAAGAGATAATAACATCAGGGCTTTGCTTCTTAGAATTAGCTTGAGTCAGTTTCTGTGCCTGCAAATAAAATATAGTTAATAGTGAGTTGAGTTCTTTCAGGAGCTTCCTCTGTTTTTCTGTTGATACCTCTGTATTTTTTTCAGGCAATGACACTTTGTTTTGTTTACAAATGTATTGAATATCGGTCAAGATCACTATTTTGTTATTGCCCTTTGTGAATTCCTTGTCTACTTTGCTTGTTCTTTCAGGTAAAATTTATTGTTTTATTAATGTTGCCAAAACATTCTAAGTAAAATTACTATTTATAGAAATAAAATGTTTTTTACAAAAATATTTCTGCTGTCCATATTTTTACAAATAACATGGCATATTTCTATTTTTTTTTTTCATAATCTTATTGTGTTTGCCACAAATTCTAAACACTGATGTGTAAATGGGTTTTCTTGTTCTTAGTACCATCAAGGGCAATGAGGATATGGCTTAATGAATTTCTGTTTTTAGATTTTAAAGAGAATTGTTTTATTGGGAAGTTTACAATATCTGTTGAGACATTTCCTTTTCTATCTTTCTCCCTTCCTTTCCTTTTCTTCCTTTCTTCCCCTGACTCTCTTCCTCTTTCTTTCCTTCCTTTTCATTCCCCAGGGTTTTGCTTGACTGGATCTTTCCTGAAACAAAAGTAATTCCACTCAGATTTGAACATTATCGTTTCAGAACCACATTCCATTTCTCATTTCTAGTACTGGAATTAACCTCCTCTTCCCCTTATTAGATTGCCACAGTTGTATCAGTGTTTCTGATTTTGTTTTTCCAAGAAGCAGCTCTTGTTTTCTTAAATACATTTAAAAAAAAAAAAAAAAGTCTTATCTCAGGTTAGTGCAAATCACTCAGGAGGAGAAGGGCTTGCCTTCACGGCAAGGATAAGCTTCTTGTATGAGTGCTGGTGTCCAGACAGTGGCAAAGGGGAACAGCACCACTTAAAGAGACAGAGACTCATATACACCAGCCCTGGTACATACATAGAAGGATTGCCCAAAACAGTGCTATGCCAGAAGCAGAGATAAAGAAACACAGAGTGAGCTCTGTACCCTAAGGCTCTGGTGTCCCTGAACAATGGGGATCAACTGTTGCAAACCGTCGGGTTTTTCCCCACTCCGCTAGCATCTGGACAGCAACAGGTACTCTGTCCCATGGAGAAAAGTATCCAGCCACTTGGAGCCCCTGTCTATCATTTGGATACTCAGGGAGAGCTCTCGGTTATTGAAGGTCCTGTGGGACACAGGAGTGTGTTGTTCAGATTGCGGAGCAGGAACCCGTGGTTGAAATTTCCAAATGCAGGTCAATGACAGCACCTGGGGTAGCGGCAGATGCAAAATCTGCTATCTCCCTAAAGCAGAATCTGGCCACGTGGTGGAGCTGGAGCCCAGGAACCGCGGAAGATGTCCTCCGGTCTAGGGGCATGTCCATAAGGGTGCCGTCCAGTACCCTCTCAGCCATTGGTCTAGATTTGGGCCAGCAGCATGTGCGTGGCTCACAGCCTAGGGCAGTGCCTGTTTGGCTGATGTACCAGAGCCTGTTCACCCCGTCCTGGGCTGACCACCACCCCTTTCTTCAGCCTCAGTCCACCACAGACACACCAGCCACTGCCTCCCGACCATGCCTCTCACTCCCCACCCCGAAAAAGCAAGTTGGCCCCACAGGTTTTTTGCAGCCTGGGCCGCACACCACTTTTTTGCACACCACTTGCTTTGGTGCTCTTATGTCCCATCCTTTCATATCTGACCCAGCCTGGGGTCATGGTCAGGGCCAAGAAGAGCATGAGAGGTGGTCAGAGGAATGTCGGAGTGTCCTGGGACCCCAGACCTTCTTAATTGTGAGCCCGGGTGCTCATGGGGATGGGGCCCTGAAGCCTGCCCTTGTGATGCTGTGCATGGCTGCGACCTTGCAGCCACCAGTTGTCACACCAGGCGAAGATGCCACTCTCTTCAGTGTGGAGGCAGCAGGGGACCTGCTGAACAGGACCTCTGCCCTGGTGGACAGAGACATGGCGCAGATCAGGCGGATGTTCCAGCTGCTTGTGGAAGACATCATGGAGGAGGTGGAGGTTTTGGCTGATGAGAAGCAGCAACAGGGGTCCTCCCAAGACTTGGATGAGAAGATATTAGAGGAACAAGGCCAGCAACGGCCGGGAGGCCTGAATGAACTTCTGGCGCAAGATGCGCTTCGGGCTCTGGCCACCCTGCAAGTGGAACTGAGCTCTGACCATGAGAAAAACTGCAGGGCCTAAGTTTAGTTCATGTGCAAGAGCCATCAGAGGAGGAAGTGTGACTTGGCTCAGAGGAGTGCCATTATCCAGGGCATCCCTGGCTTCTGGGTCAAAGTGGTATCCTTTCTGCTGCTCCTTGGGGTCTGCTGCTCAGGAGGAGGAGGAGGTGCAGGGGCAGGAGCAGGAGGATGGGTGGGGGCGAGGGCGCAGGATGCGTGCTGGTGGACCCTGAAGGAAGTGTGGTACTGGGCAATTGGCAGGCTCCAAAGGCACAGCTGAGTAGAGTTCAGGCAGGGCCTCACCTGTGAGTGTTGCAGTAATGACTTTGTGTGTCTACTTCAGGCTTGCATCTGAGGAGGAGCAGCTCCGAAGCCTCTAAGTCAGGAATGACCAGAGTCAGTACCCCAGAGCAGCCTCAGCAGACAGTTATTATAAATGTGGATGATCCCAAAAATAACTGACATGGGAGTCACACACACACACACATAAACATACACAAACACACACCAACTCCTTTGCTTTCGGACATGATTTGTTACAACGACTACAAGTTGTTTGACCACGTAAGCAATGACATGCCACTACTCAGCATACACAAGTCTGGAGAAGAGTAGGGATCAGAAACAGCCCCTTCTTGGGGAATGCAGACCACCTCAGATACAGAACACCACAAGGAACCCAGAGCCATGAGCGTGCCTGATGGTATGGCAGGGCCTGAGGACAACCGTGGTGGCTGGGCAAGCAGAAGTGCCCAGCATCCTTGACGATGCCTGTTCCAGTGTCCTTCCACCCCAGACTAGGGCTGATGTTCCTGGCTCTTCTTGGCCTAGTATGTGGCTAATATGGCTCCTTAACCTAAAGCAGATTATGAACCACCCTCAAGTTTCTGTCATCATCAGCGACCAAGATAAAGACTTTCTCAGCTACCTGATCAATTTGCAGGTCAGTGAGGGAGACTGAAGATGGGTGGGTATGGGACTTGGTGGGGAGTGGGAGGATTATGTTATCCATGTTCCTACACTGTGAGAGTTTGGAGAGGCTTCGTGGAAGCTGTTAATGGGAGGCAAGCTGAGGTCCCTAGAAGCTTGCACCTTTCTCTTCTCCCTATCCTAGCAGGTACAGGTGCGAGCCATCCCTGGTCCCACAGCAAGTTGATCTTTTCCTTTAGGTATAACCCCTACTTTTTGAACACAGTGATCATTAAGGAGTATTACCTTGACATCACTGATAAAACGTGGCTCCTGGGGTGATGAGTGTGGGTGTGCAAGGGTGTGCATGATTCACCTGCGGGATCCACACCTGTCTCCCCTGTCATTCTTCAGGGTAAAGGGCACATCATTCCACACCAGTCCATTGGTTCTGGGACTTTGAACAGGGAGGACCCAGCTGCAGGCTGGTCACCAGGAACCTTAATTTTCTCAACTGGTTGTCAGGCCACAACTGCCCAGAATCAAACAGGATTGTTGAGGTGGACTAGTTTTGGTCCTGCATACAGTTGATGCTTGATGTTGGAGTTCTTGGCTGCTCATGGGAAGGTTCGGGTCCTGGTCAGCCCAGAGGTGACATTCCTTGTGTTGCCACCAGATAATCAGCTAAGACGAGTAGGGTGATCCCCTGAAGTACTACCCCAGCAGGGAAGATTCTGCCGTGAGTGGTAACTGACAGAGACACATGTGGTAAAGGGTCTGGAGGTGGGCCGTGAAGGGACAGCCATGTTGGAGTCGTGACACTGTCCTTTCCCAAATGGGGATGCTCAGGCTCATGCAAGCTGGCTGAGGAGCATGAATTTGGGCCATGCATATAGCAGGTCGCCTGCTGAGGCTAGGGCCTGAGCATTCAGTGTGTCCGTGAGTGAAACAAGTCTCCCTCAAATCAGTTGTGGTTGTAGCATAAGACTCCTAGGTGATACTACTAGAGGCAGGGTGAAGTAAGTATCTTTTTCAGAATCATCCTGTTGTGGGTCCTCCCATCTTCTGGCCTCCTGTTGCTCACTGAGTTTGACATTGCCTGGGCCCTTCATTCCTGTCTCTTAACCTGGGAAGGTCTATCATTGAAAG